>NC_057812.1:699209279-699523932 GCF_018294505.1 Triticum aestivum | reverse complement strand
TTGCCACTCGGTAGGATTTTGACAAACTAAGGCGAGTCCTTGGACTGCAGCTAAGCCCCTGGGTGAGAGGTTTGCTCTTCACTCGGTAGGATTTTTAAAACTTAGGCGAGTGCTTGGACTGCAGCTAAGCCCCCGAGTGAGAGGTTTGCTCTTCACTCGGTAGGATTTTTAAAACTTAGGCGAGTGCTTGGACTGCAGCTAAGCCTCCGAGTGGAAGTCTGGCTTACCACTCGGTAGGATTTTGATAACTTAGGAGAAACGGATTCGCAGCTAAGCCTCCGAGTGGGAGTCTGGCTCACCACTCGGTAGGATTTTTACAAACTTAGGCGAAACGGATTCGCGGCTAAGCCTCCGAGTGGGAGTCTGGCTCACCACTCGGTAGGATTTTTACAAACTTAGGCGAAACGGATTCGCGGCTAAGTCACCCACTGAGGGGGAATTTTATTGGACAAAAATAAAAAGTGACAGAAATTATGGAGGAACTATGACACTATTATTTTGAGGTCGATGAACTACAGAAGTACTTTATTGCAACTCATCCGAGTGATAAAACTTAAGTATAAAATGGGCGGAGTAGTTCCGCGTTCCAAGCCCGGGGCTCGTCGATATTATGCTCGACGTTGTAAAGACGGTACGACCCGTTGTGAAGAACCTTGGTGACGATGAAGGGACCTTCCCAAGAAGGAGCAAGCTTGTGTGGTTTGTGCTGATCCACTCAGAGAACCAAATCTCCTTCCTGGAAGGCTCGACCTCTCACATTTCTGGCGTGGAAACGACGCAAATCTTGTTGGTAGATGGTCGAACGGATCAGAGCCATCTCCCTTTCTTCTTCTAAAAGGTCGACTGCGTCCTGCCGCGCTTGTTCAGCCTCTGCTTCGTTGTAGATTTCAACTCGAGGAGCATTGTGGAGAAGATCACTCGGCAAGACTGCTTCAGCTCCGTAGACCAAGAAGAATGGAGTTCTTTCGGTCGACCGATTCGGTGTGGTCCGCAGCCCCCAAAGCACTGAGGGAAGTTCGTCGACCCAAGCTCCAGCCGCGTGTTTGAGATCACGCATCAGTCGGGGCTTCAATCCCTTAAGAATCAGTCCATTAGCTCGCTCCGCTTGTCCATTCGACTGCGGATGGGCGACTGAAGCGTAGTCGACCCGTGTGCCTTGGGAGTTGCAGAAATCTCTGAATTCCTCCGAGTCAAAGTTCGACCCATTATCCGTAATGATGCTGTGCGGGACTCCATATCTGAATATTAGTTCCCTGATGAAGCTAACAGCAGTACCGGTGTCAAGGTTCTTGATTGGTTTAGCCTCGATCCACTTGGTGAACTTGTCGACTGCCACCAGTACATGCGTGAAGCCGCTTCGTCCTGTTCTCAAAGGACCGACCATGTCCAGTCCCCATACTGCGAAAGGCCAGACGAGTGGGATGGTCTTCAGAGCTGACGCAGGCTTGTGCGACATATTCGAGTAGAACTGACATCCCTCGCACTTATCCACTATCTCTTTTGCCATCTCATTCGCCTTTGGCCAGTAAAATCCGGCTCGGTATGCTTTGGCCACAATGGTCCGAGAGGACGCATGATGACCACAGGTCCCCGAGTGGATATGATTGAGGATGAGTCGACCTTCTTCTGGTGTTATGCACTTCTGACCAACTCCAGTCGCGCTTTCTCTGTATAATTGTCCTTTGATTACGGTAAAGGCCTTAGATCGACGGACGATCTGTCGAGCCTCTTCCTCATCCTCCGGAAGCTCTTTTCTCAGGATATACGCGACATATGGAACTGTCCAGTCGGGAATGACCACCAAGACCTCCATGATCAAGTCGACCACCGCTGGGACTTCGACCTCAGTCGGATCTGTGGCACTCTTGGGCTGTGGAGTTTCTTCGGTGAAAGGATCTTCTTTGACTGACGGAGTGTGTATATGCTCCAAGAACACACCACTCGGAATGGCTTCTCTCTTGGAACCTATCTTTGCTAGATCATCAGCTGCTTGATTTTTCAGTCGGGGTATATGATGGAGCTCAAACCCCTCGAACTTCTTTTCCAGCTTCCTCACTGCACTGCAGTATCCAGTCATGGCTGGGCTTCTCACGTCCCACTCTTTCATCACCTGGTTGACCACTAAATCCGAGTCGCCATAGACCATCAGGCGACGGACGCCGAGTGAAATGGCCATGCGCAACCCATATAAAAGGGCCTCATATTCTGCCTCATTGTTGGAGGAATCAAAGTGAATCTGGAGCACATATCTGAGCTTATCTCCTCTGGGGGAAACCAGGACAACCCCAGCACCGGAACCATTCAACATCTTAGAGCCATCAAAGAACATGGTCCAATGCTCCGAGTAAACTCCAGTCGGCTGCTATTGTTCAATCCACTCGGCGAGGAAATCTGCTATTGCCTGGGACTTAATGGCTTTCTTTGCCTCAAACTTGATATCAAGGGGAAGAAGTTCAATCGCCCATTTGGCCACTCGACCAGTTGCATCTCTGTTGTGCAAAATCTCTGATAGTGGAGCGTCGCTGACGATTGTGATGGAATGATCAGAAAAATAATGAGCAACCTTCTTTGTGGTCATGTATATTCCATACACAAGCTTCTGATAATGAGGATATCTCTGCTTGGATGGAGTCAAGACTTCAGACAAATAATACACTGGGCGCTGAACTTTGAGAGCTTTTCCTTTTTCTTCCCGCTCGACCGTAAGCACAGTACTGACGACTTGTCCTGTGGCTGCGATATAGAGCAACAGAGGCTCTTTGCTGATTGGAGCAGCAAGCACCGGCTGGGTGGAGAGCAGAGCTTTTAGCTCGGCAAACGCTGCATCGGCTTCTGGAGTCCACTCGAACTTGTCTGTCTTCTTCATCAGTCGGCAAAGAGGCAATGCCTTTTCACCGAGTCGTGAGATGAATCGACTTAATGCGGCCAAGCATCCAGTAAGCTTTTGGACATCGTGCACTCGCACAGGGCGTTTCATTCGGAGAATAGTGCCAATCTTCTCTGGGTCAGCGTCGATTCCCCGTTCGGAAACGAGAAAACCGAGTAACTTGCCACTAGGAACTCCAAATGTGCACTTTGATGGATTGAGCTTGATATCATATCTTCTGAGGTTGGCAAATGTTTCGGCGAGATCAGCCAGCAGGTCGGAACCTTTTCGTGACTTGACAACAATATCATCCATATATGCTTCCACATTCCGACTGATTTGAGTGAGTAGACACTTCTGAATCATTCGCATAAATGTGGCTCCGGCATTCTTGAGGCCGAATGGCATGGTGATATAGCAGAAGCACCCGAATGGAGTGATGAAAGCTGTTTTTACCTCGTCGGGTCCGTACAGACGGATCTGGTGGTACCCGGAGTAGGCATCTAAAAAAGATAGCCTCTCGCATCCCGCGGTCGAGTCAACAATTTGATCTATGCGAGGGAGAGGAAAATGATCCTTCGGGCAGGCCCGGTTGATGTGCTTGAAATCAATGCACATTCGGAGCGACTTGTCCTTCTTAGGAACCATGACGACATTAGCGAGCCACTCGGAGTGGTATATCTCTCGGATAAATCCTGCCGCCAACAGTCGAGCCACTTCTTCACCAATGGCTTTTCTCTTCTGGACGGCGGACCGCCGAAGATGCTCTTTGACTGGTTTTGCAGATGAGTCGACTCTTAGGCGATGCTCAGCCAGTCCCCTGGGAACACCTGGCATGTCAGCGGGCTTCCATGCAAAAATGTCCCAGTTCTCACGGAGGAACTGGATGAGCGCTTCTTCCTATTTTGGGTCGAGTGTTGTGGAGATGCGGGTCGGAGCTGCATCGGGGTCGGTCGGGTGAATGTGAACAGGCTTCGTCTCACCGGACGACCGGAATGCAGACTCTGTGGCGGGTTTCTTTGATCGCAGCAAGTCACTCGGATCTGCATTTTGCTTGTATTCTTCGAACTCGACCGCTGTCACCTGGGAATCGGCAATCTTTGAGCCCTTCTGAAAGCACTCTTCTGCCTTTTTCCGATCACCGGTGACAGTGATCACTCCTTTGGGGCTGGGCATCTTCAATTTGAGGTACACGTAACATGGTCGAGCCATGAACCGTGCGTAAGCTGGTCTCCCCAAAATGGCATGATATGCACTCTGAAAATCCACGACCTCAAACGTCAACTTTTCTTTGCGAAAATGTTTCGAATCACCAAACACCACGTCCAAAGCTATTTGGCCAAGTGACTCGGCCTTCTTCCCTGGTATAACTCCATGAAAGCTCATGTTACTAGTGCTCAGTCGGGACATCGGAATGCCCATTCCTTTCAGTGTGTCTGCATACAACAAATTCAGCCCGCTTCCATCGTCCATCAGCACTTTTGTCAGTCGAGTGCCTTCGACAACTGGATCGACCACCAAAGCTTGCCTCCCAGGGGTGGCAATATGAGTCGGGTGATCAGATTGGTCGAATGTGATGGGTATTTGAGACCATTTCAGATAATTTGCTTTTGCTGGGGCAACCATGTTCACCTCTCGGGTAATGACTTTCAGTCGACTCCTGCTTTCCACATCTGCAAAGATCATCAGAGTGGAGTTGATATGCGGATATCCTTCCTCACTGTCCTCCTTGTCTTCGACCTTGTCTGACTCCTTCTCCTTGTCCTTAGACTGTTTTCCCTGAAACTGCTGGATCAGGAGTCGACATTGGCGAGTGGTGTGCTTCGGGTAGATGATATTCCCCTCTTCGTCTTTCTTCGTGTGGATGTGACATGGCATATCCATTACGTCGTTCCCTTATTTATCCTTTACCTTCTTGGGGTTCCAGGATCCTTTTGGTTTCCCCTTAAAGTTTCCTTGAGTCACGGCCAGAGCCTCTCCAGGAGCTGCCGGTTCAGCCTTCCGCTTCTGTTTCCGACTGGTGTTTCCTTTTTCCGACTGACTCGGCTTGTGTTTGCCGCTTCGGAGTCGGTCTTCTTCTTCGCCGTTGGCGTACTTGGTAGCAATCTCCATCATCCGACTCAAGGTCATGTCACCGGTTCGACCAAACTTCAAACTCAGTTCTCTGTTCTTGACGCCATCTTTGAAGGCGCAGACTGCCTGATGATCGGACACATTCTCCACAGTGTGGTGCAAAGTGATCCACCTCTGAATATACTCTCTGAGAGTCTCATTAGCCTTCTGCACGCAGACTTGCAACTCTATCAATCCAGCTGGTCACTTGCAAGTTCCTTCAAACGTTCTGATGAACACTCGGGACAGATCTTCCCAAGTGTAAATGCTGCTGGGAGGTAATTGAGTCAACCATGCCCTGGCAGAACCTTCCAGCATGAGGGGCAAATGCTTCATGGCCACCTCGTCGTTCCCACCACCAATCTGAACTGCCACTCGGTAATCTTCAAGCCAAGTTTCAGGCTTAGACTCGCCAGTGAACTTGCTGACTCCTGTTGCCAACCTAAAATTGGGAGGGATAACTGCGGCTCTGATAGCTCTGCTGAAACATTCAGACCAGAAACATGCACTCGACTGCTTGTGGGTGCGTCTCTGTCGAGTCCACCTCGATGAGCTCTGTTCTGGTCGACCATACCTTGCACGATAATGGATCGCGCGTCGAAGCCTGGCTCTCTGGGGTCGACTGGAACCCTTCGCCCTGTACTGTACTGACGCCTGTCATCTTGCTGCCGAGGAGCGTAAGACCCACCCCTCGGAGGGGAATGGGGCACTCGACGCCTATCATCTCGGTCGAGTCGGTCACCATATTGGCCTCGCCGATTCTCGTGCCCCTCACGCCGCGAAGGCGATCTGGGGCTATGAGCCGACTGAACCGTATTCGCAGTGACGGATCGACTGTGAATTCTATTGCGCGACTGAGACACGGCTGAATTCTGATCTCCTGCTGCCCGGAGCAGATCCCTGATCTGCAGCAAACCTCTGCCCGCTTCCGACTGCGAAGGCTGGATGGACTCTGCTATACGGGTCGCAGCTGCTAAATTCTGGATTGGGGTTCGATATACCTGAGTCGGCGGGAAGAGTTGGCGTCGACTGGTGTCGGGAACTCGTTGCCGCACGAGCTCGTCGAGTGCTCGCTGAAGATTCTCCAGTCGAGTGCGTTCGGCCAAATTGGCCAGACGTGCCTCCTCCAAGGCACGAGCCTCGGGGGTTTCTCCTGCGATGGGAGTACGCAGGGCATCCACGTTCCTGCGGCGAAGTTCCTCTCTTTGCAGAGAGTCGAGTGGCTCGGGCTGGTACTCTTCGTGGCCTCGTGCGGGGTCGCCTCCGTCACCTGCTCCACCATCACGGGCGAAGCCAGGGGGACTGCGGGGCCCGTGGACCATCAAGATTTCCGCCGCTGGATCACTGCTACCGCACTCGGATGCAGTCTCTACGGAGCCAGTCGACAGATCGAACAAGCCGTAGAGAGATTCGTTGGGCTCGATTGCCGCAACTTGGGTGGTTGCCGATTGGCGAGCCACCGCGTGCCTCACGCATCGCTGAAGCCTCGACCGGCCCGAGCGCTTGCGCTGGCGGGAGACCGGGAGGGTGGACGATGGAGGAGTCGACCGATACGGGGTCGACGGTTGCCGCAGCAGAACGCCGCGGACATATGCGCGAAAATGCGTCGCACCGTGGACGGGGAGCGCATCAACGTCGAGTGGAGCCTCCTGGAGCCACGCGGAGTCGTCAGCGATGAAGGTGAGAGCGCCGAGATGGATCTCTCGACCCTCGACCAAAACTCCAGCAGACACCATGATGAAAGTACTCGGAAGAATCGCAACTTCTCCACAAAAATCGCTAAAACACCTGCCCCACGGTGGGCGCCAACTGTCGTGGTTCTAAGCCTGACAGTAGAGTGGGGGGTAGGTATGGAGAGGCAAGGTCCTAGCTATGGAGAGGTTGTAAACACAAGGGATGTACGAGTTCAGGCCCTTCTCGGAAGAAGTAATAGCCCTACGTCTCGGAGCCCGGGGGCGGTCGAGTGGATTATGAGTATGTGAGTTACAAGATGCCGAACCCTTCTACCTGTGGAGGGGGGTGGCTTATATAGAGTGCGCCAGGACCCCAGCCAGCCCACGTAGGAGAGGGTTTAAGGTGAGTTAAGTCTGGGGCGTTACTGGTAACGCCCCACATAAAGTGTCTTTACTATCATAAAGCCTACTTAATTACAGGCCGTTGCAGTGCAGAGTGCCTCTTGACCTCCTGGTGGTCGAGTGAGTCTTCATGGTCGAGTCCTTCAAGTCAGTCGAGTGAGTCCCTCGTTGGTCGACTGGAAGGTGACCTCTTCTAAGGGTGTCCTTGGGCAAGGCACTTAGACCAGGTCCATGACCCTACCCTAGGTACATGACCCCATCAGTTGCTGCTTTGAAGTCGCAATGCAGCCTCTCCCACGACCACGTCATGGTCGAGGCATGTTCCCCTCCGGTGGATTTTCTTGTGCGGTTCTGGTCCGGCAAGGATTGCACTCGGGTGCTCATCTACCACTCCCATAAACTTACCGCCGGCGGAGCGGCGATCCAGTTTAGCCGTTAGCGCCATGGGATGGGTGGCAAGGCGTCGTCTTTTATGTTTTTAACTAGGTTGAGCTTAGATGGGCTGCCGCAAGAAGCATGGGTGGTTGAGTTTGTTGGCAAGCTCGTAAGCAGTCTCGGCGGCGATCTCGTTAAGATGGTGAAGCCCACTGATAGTTGTTTCATAGTTGTTGAAGCGTGAATGAAAAATCCTAACAAGGTGCCCAAGTTATATGAAGTGGAGCTGCCAGAACCTGACCTACCCCAAGATTATCCAACCTCAGACTCTGACGGGCCAATTTCACCACCTTCCAGTCACTTGACACTCGAGAAGCGAACAGTTCTGCATGTTGTGAAGATCCATATTCTGAAGGTTATAGATCACAGCCCAATATTCACAGAGTTGCCTCCTGCTTACGATTACGACGATGAATCCAACAGTGCTCGTTGTCACACTTTTAGTTGCTATCCTGGTACAATTGATGGGGCAGAGAGGGCATACATTGGAGGTGGGCATGGATTTGCAGGTCCAGGGACAGATGGCCGTGCAGGTGGTCTATTCAAGATGTAGATGCAACATCTGATATATGTATCTGCTGTGTTCTACTGTGGCATTGTAGCCTTTGTGTTTAAGAACAAATGTACCCAGACCTGATGTAACCAGTTTGTTGTATCCAGACCTGCTATCGTTGTATCCTATATGTTGTGGTTTATCTCTTGTATGCACTATGCAATTTATATGAAATGAACTAGTTCACAATTTGTGTTCTCAACCTATCTGTAGTATGCATTTAGTGTGGAAGAAAGTAGTTGATATGCAGTATGCAGTATGTAACATAACAGAGCCATAGAAGATACTACTACACTCTTGCAGAAAAGATGATAATTCAATTCTCAGCAATGCTAGCTAGAAGAACACAAGCATCAGTGGAATCTTAAATACTAGGTTAACAAACCAAACTAAGGCAGGACAGTAGCAGTTAACAAACTCAACTACCAGGTTTTCATTAACAAAACCAATGCATGACACCAGGTTAAAGTAGCGACATTTCCAAGCCTGGAACACTACCAAAAGTAAAGCAGTTCACAACAGACTGCCAAACGATCAAGAGGTTGCAAGCTCAACACTAAAACAAGGACAACACTGAATTACAAAGCATGATATCAGTCTGGTGGTGCTGATTGTGTGTTGTTGATCTCTTCTTCATCCTGTTCTGCCATGCTTCTTGCTCTTCCTCCTCTTATGCCTCCTCCTCTTCTTCCTCCTCTACCCCCTCTTCTTCCTGCTCTTCCTCCTGCTCTTCATCCTCTATCTCCAAACAGAATAAATTGAAACCCTCGAGCACCTGATGTTCCTGCTGCTGCACTATTGCTAGTGCTGCCTCTTTCTCTTCTTTGATTTGCACCCCTCCTATTCACTGCACTAGCTTTAGTTCTAGCTACTCTTCTTCTTCCAGACCTATCCCTTGTTTGACCTCTGAGCTGGTCAGCTATAACTGTGCTTCTCCTTGGTGGTGGAATATTTGCTCTATATTGTGCAACAAAACCAGATTCCATGGGGAAAGGCTCAATATGTTCAAATACAATTTTTGGTGCATGCAATATATAACATAGATGACTGATCAAAACATGAAATACATAACAAAAGTAGAACATCAAGTGTTTCGTTTTCCGAATTCACCTCATGGGCCAGCTAAGATATCATAGATTCTTTCACATTGGAAGGATCTTTCCTGGGATCTAGTTCTACATGATCAATGTGTTGATCAAAACATTAAACATTGTATTAGTACTTCTTCTGCAAAACATTAAACATTAAATAGTGTGTTTCTTATTACCTGTAGTATCTCAGGAATATTAGCATCTCCATTCTCATCAACAATTGTGGGACCTCTGTTTGGGTTTGGAATGGAGATTGGCATGCCCACTTGCTCTTGCACAGTTCTTCTTCTCTTTCTCTTTGGTCTTGCTTGATCTTGCACCTCTGTTGGTTCTTGTGCTACTTGGGTGTGAGATTCTGCTGCTTGTGCTGCTTCTGCCCTTGCAATCTCCTTCAATCTAGGGCATCCTTTCCTGTTATGACCTTCATAACCACAATATCAACAATAAATAGTGACCCCATGTTTGCTCAACTTTGTACCATCCTCATTTTCTTCAGGACCTTTTCTTCTTTTTTTGCTTGATGGTCTACCAACAACCTTCTCATAGAAGGGTGGTTTCACTACTGGGGCATTAACATGCTCCCATTCAGATTTATCTCTAACACGCTTCACCACTGGACCATAAGCTTGCATAAAAGCATTAAGAGAATAGCAGCTCGATACCATTTGTTCAGGTTTTATTCTCTCATGTCTGCAACAAGCTATTGCATGGCTGCATGGAATGGCAGTTAACTGCCATCTTCTGCAAGTGCAAGCTCTCATGTTTAGCTCTACAATGTAACTAACACCATTGCTCAAAACTTTGAAAGTTGGCCTTCAATATTCAGTAGCAAAGTAATTTGCTGCATAATCTGCATTTTTTTGAACTTTCTGTCTTATCTTTGAAAAAATCTGACCAATCCACTTCTGAGCCTCTTTCTGCATCTTGACATATCTTGTGCCTATCTTGCAAGCAATGTTCTCTAACATAGACAGGATAGGCAACTCTCTAGCTTCTAATATCCACCTACATGAGTAGTAGTAAACATTAGTAATAGACATTTAATAAGCAGAAGTACTTAGAAGTAGAAAAGATTAGTAGTATATAATTACTTGTTGAAAACTTCACATGAATTATTTGTAAGTATGTCACACTTGACAAAATCACCGAAGAAAGCTCTGCAATACTTTGAGGGCTTCTTTTCATCTAACCAAGCATGTGCTTCAGGAAAATCAACCTTGAACCTCTCCATGTTTTGCAGCCACCTTGTAGTGTTGCTTGACCTAGCACATGCCCATAGGTGGTTCTTCACTGTCTCTCCCTTGTGGAGCTGGTTCAGGTTCTGGTACAAATGTCTAACTGGTACAAATGTCTAACACAGAACAGAACACAATATCTATATGAGATCACCATGTATCATATGTTTGTTGGGGATCGTAGCAGAAATTTAAAATTTTCTACGCATCACCAAGATCAATCTACAGAGTAATCTAGCAACGAGGGGAAGGAGAGTGCATCTACATACCCTTGTAGATCGCTAAGCGGAAGCGTTCAAGTGAACGGGGTTGATGGAGTCGTACTCGTCGTGATCCAAATCACCGATGATCCTAGCGTCGAACGGACGGCACCTCCACGTTCAACACACATACGGAACGGAGACGTCTCCCATGCCTTGATCCAGCAAGGAGGAAGGAGAGGTTGAGGAAGAGAGTCCAACAGCAGCACGACGGTGTGGTGGTGATGGAGTGGCAGTTCTCCGGCAGGGCTTCGCCAAGCTCACGCGGAGGAGGAGAGGTATTGGAGGGGAGGGGCTACGCCAGGTTCAAGGGTGTGGCTGCCCTCCCACCCCTCCACTATTTATAGGTGGGGAGAGAGGGGGCCACCCCCCTAGATCCCATCTAGGGTTGGGGCGGCGGCCAAGGGGGGAGGAGTGCCTCCCAAGTCAAGTGGAGGCCCTCCCCCTTAGGGTTTCCCCTCTCCCATGCGCATGGGCCTTGGGGGGCTGGTGCCCTTGGCCCATTAAGGTTAGGGCGCCCCTTATAGCCCATGCTTCTGTATTGGACGTGCTGGAACATTTTTCGGACCTCCGGACCCCTCCGGAATCCTCCGGAACCTTCCGGAAGCTTCCCGGTACAATACCGGAAAAAACCGAACTTTTCCCGGAACCCGAACAACAACTTTCCATATATAAATCTTTACCTCCGGACCATTCCGGAACTCCTCGTGATGTCCGGGATCTCATCTGGGACTCCGAACAACATTCGGTAATCACATACAAGTCTTCCTAATAACCCTAGCGTCATCGAACCTTAAGTGTGTAGACTCTACGGGTTCGGGAACCATGCAGACATGACCGAGACAACTCTCCGGCCAATAACCAACAGCGGGATCTGGATACCCATGTTGGCTCCCACATGTTACACGATGATCTCATCGGATGAACCACGATGTCGAGGATTCAATCAATCCCGTATTCAATTCCCTTTGTCCAGCGGTATTGTACTTGCCCGAGATTCGATCGTCGGTATCCCGATACCTTGTTCAATCTCGTTACCGGCAAGTCTCTTTACTCGTTCCGTAACACATCATCCCGTGATCAACTCCTTGGTCACATTGTGCACATTATGATGATGTCCTACCGAGTGGGCCCAGAGATACCTCTCCGTTACACGGAGTGACAAATCCCAGTCTCGATTCGTGCCAACCCAACAGACACTTTCGGAGATACCTGTAGTGAACCTTTATAGCCACCCGGTTACGTTGTGACGTTTGGCACACCCAAAGCACTCCTACGGTATCCGGGAGTTGCACAATCTCATGGTCTAAGGAAATGATACTTGACATTAGAAAAGCTTTAGCATATGAACTACACGATCTTTGTGCTAGGCTTAGGATTGGGTCTTGTCCATCACATCATTCTCCTAATGATGTGATCCCATTATCAACGACATCTAATGTCCATGGTCAGGAAACCGTAACCATCTATTGATCAACGAGCTAGTCAACTAGAGGCTTACTAGGGACATGGTGTTGTTATGTATCCACACATGTATCTAAGTTTCCTATCAATACAATTCTAGCATGGATAATAAACGATTATCATGAACAATGAAATATAATAATAATAACTAATTTAGTATTTCCTCTAGGGCATATTTCCAACAGTCTCCCACTTGCACTAGAGTCAATAATCTAGTTCACATCGCCATGTGATTAACACTCACAGGTCACATCGCCATGTGACCAACATCCAAGAGTCTAGTAGACTCAATGATCTAGTTCACATCACTATGTGATTAACACTCAAAGAGTTCTGGGTTTGATCATGTTATGCTTGTGAGAGAGGTTGTAGTCAACGGGTCTTGCCATATTCAGATCCCTATGTATTTCGCAAAACTTTATGTCATATCGTAGATGCTGCTACCACGTTCCACTTGGAGCTATTCCAAATTGTTGCTCCATTATACGTATCCGGTATCTCTACTCAGAGCTATCCGGATAGGTGTTAAGCTTGCATCGACGTAACTCTTTATGTCGAACTCTTCATCACCTCCATAACCGAGAAACATTTCCTTATTCCTCCAAGGATAATTTTGACTGCTATCTGGTGATCCACTCCTAGATCACCTTTGTACCCTCTTGCCAGACATGTGGCAAGGTACACATCAGGTGCGGTACTCAGCATGGCATACCGTATAGAGCCTATGACAAAAGCATAGGGGACGACCTTCGTCCTTCCTCTTTCTTCTGCCGTGGTCAATCTTCGAGTCTTACTCAACTTCACACCTTACAACTCAGGTAAGAACCCCTTCTTTGACTGATCTATTTTGAACTCCTTCAAAAACATGTCAAGGTGTGCGTTCTTTGAAAGTATCATCAGGCGTTCTGATCTATCTCTATAGATCTTGATGCCCAATATGTAAGCAGCTTTATCCAGGTCTTCCTTTGAAAAACCCTCTTCAAACAACCGTTTATGCTTTCCAGAAATTCTACATTATTTCGGATCAACAATATGTCATCCACATATACTTATCAGAAATGTTGTAGTGCTCCCACTCACTTTCTTGTAAATACAAGTTTCTAGCAAACATTGTATAAACCTAAAAGCTTTGATCACTCTATCAAAGCATGTATTCTGACTCCGAGATGCTTGCTCTAGTCCATAGAAGGATTGCTGGAGCTAGCATACCTTTTAGCATCCTTAGGATCGACAAAACCTTTTATTGTATCACATACAACCTTTTCTTACGGAAACTGGTAAGAAAACTTGTTTTGACATCCATTTGTCAGATTTCATAATCGAAAAATACAGCTAATGCTAACATGATTCCGACGGACTTAAGCATCGCTACGGGTGAGAAATTCTCATCGTAGTCAACTCCTTGAACTTGTGAAAAGACTCTTTCCCACAAGTCGAGCTTCATAGACGGTAACATTACCGCCCACGTCCGTCTTCTTCTTAAAGATCCATCTATCTCAATGGCTTGCCGATCATCGGGCAAGTCCACCAAAGTCCATACTTTGTTCTGATACATGGATCCTATCTCGGATTTCATGGCTTCTAACCATTTGTCGGAATACGGGCCCACCATCGCTTCTCCATAGCTCGTAGGTTCATTGTTGTCTAACAACATGATATCTAAGACAGGATTACCGTACCACTCAGGAGTAGTACATATCCTTGTCGACCTACGAGGTTCGATAGCAACTTGATCCGAAGCTTCATGATCACTATCATTAACTTCCTATTCAACAGACGTAGGCGCCACAGAAAACATCTTTCTGTGTTGCATCACTCTCTGGTTGAAATAAAGGTTCGACAACCTCATCAAGTTCTATCTTCCTCCCACTCAATTCTTTCGAGAGAAACTCCTTCTCGAGAAAGGACCCGTTCTTGGCGACAAACAATTTGCCCTCGGATCTGAGATAGAAGGTGTACCCAATTGTCACCTTTGGGTATCCTATGAAGATGTGTTTGTCCGCTTTGGGTTCGAGCTTCTCTGGCTGAAGCCTTAAGCATCGCAGCCCCAAACATTAAGAAACAACAACTTTGGTTTCTTGCCAAACCAATGTTCATACGGCGTCGTATCAACGGACTTAGATGGTGTCCTATCTAAAGTGAATGCAGCTGTCTCTAAGGCATAACCTCAAAATGAAACGGTAGATCGGTAAGAGACATCATAGATCGCACCATATCTCATAAGGTTCGATTACGACGTCCGGACACACCATAACCAAGTGGTGTTCCAGGTGGCTTCAACTGTGAAACAATTCCACAATGTCTTAAGTGATTGCCAAACTCATAACTCAGAAATTCTCATCGATCAGATCGTAGGAATTTGATCTTCTTGTTATGATGGTTCTTAACTTCACTCTGAAATCGCTTGAACCTTTCAAACATTTCAGACTTGTGCTTCAATAAGTAAATATACCTTTATCTGCTCAAATCGTTAGTGAAGATGAGAAAATAGCGATATCCACCGCACGCTTCAATTCTCATTGGATCACATGCATCAGCATGTATGATTTTGAAGAAGTCGCTTGCCCGTTTCATTGTACCTGAAAACGGGGTCTTAGTCATCCTGCCCATGAGGCATGGCTCGCATGTGTCAAGCGATTCAAAATCAAGTGACTCGAAACATCCAGTTTCTTCATGCATCTTATGCCAATATGACCTAAGCGGCAGTGCCAGAAGAAAGTGGTACTATCATTATTAACTCTACATCTTTTGGCGTGAATATGTGTATTACCACGACCGAGATTCAATGAACCATTCACATAGGGTGCACGGCCATGAAAGGTATTATTCATGTAAACAGAATAACCATCACTCTCTAATTTAAATGAATAACCGTATTGCAATGAACATGATATAATCATATTCATGCTCAACGTAGACACCTGATAACATTTATCTAGGTTCAATACTAATCCCAAAGGCAGATGGAGCGTGCGATGGTGATCTCATCAACTTTGGAAACACTTCCAACACACATCGTCACCTCGCCCTTAGCCAGTCTCCGTTTAGTCCGTAGCTTTTGCTTCAAGTCACCAATAATAGTAACTGAACCGGTATCCAATACCCAGGTGCTACTAGGAGTACTAGTGAGGTACACATTAATAACACGTATATACTTTGAAGTTGCCAGCCTTCTTATCTACCATGCATTTGGGGTAATTCCGCTACCAGTGACCGTTCCCCTTACAATAGAAGCATTTAGTCTCGGGTTTGGGTTCAACCTTGGGTTCCTTCACTGGAGCGGCAACTGGTTTGCCATCCATGAAGTTTCCCTTCTAGCCCTTGCCCTTCTTGAAACCAGTGGTCTTGTTAAACCATCAACACTTGATGCTCCTTCTTGATTTCTACCTTTTGCGGTCTTAAGCACCGCGAACAGCTCCGGGATCAACTCCATCCCTTGCATGTCATAGTTCATCACGAAGATCTAGTAGCTTAGTGATAGTGGCTAGAGAACTCTATCAATCACTATCTTATCTGGAAGTTTAACTCCCACTACTTTAAGTGATTGTAGCACCCAGACATTCTGAGCACATGCTCACTAGCTGAGCTATTCTCCTCCATCTTGTTGGCAAAAGAACTTGTCAGAGGTCTCACACCTCTCAACATGGGCATGAGCCTGAAATCCCAATTTCAGCTCTTGGAACATCTCATATGTTCTATGGCGTTCAAAATGTCATTGGAATCCCGATTCTAAGCCGTAAAGTATGGTGCACTAAACTATCAAGTAGTCATCAGAATGTGTCTGTCAGGTGTTCACAACATCCACAGACGACGTTGTAGGGGTTTGCACATCGAGCGGTGCATCAAAGACGTAAGCCTTCTGTGTAGCAGTGAGGACACTCCTCGGACTACGGACCTAGTCCGCATCATTGCTTACAATATCTTTCAACTTAATCTTTCTCTAGGAACGTATTGAAACAGGGAGCTACAACGTGAGCTATTTATCTACAACATATTTGCGAAGACAATTTAGACTATGTTCATGATAATTGAGTTCATCTAATCAAATTATTTAATGAACTCCCACTCAGATAGACATCCCTCTAGTCATCTAAGTGAAACATGATCCGAATCGACTAGGCCGTGTCCGATCATCACGTGAGACGGACTAGTCATCAACGGTGAACATCTCATGTTGATCGTATCTTCTATACGACTCCTGTTCGGCCTTTCGGTCTTCCGTGTTCCGAGGCCATGTCTGTACATGCTAGGCTCGTCAAGTCAACCTAAGTGTTTCGCATGTGTCCCGAGGCCATGTCTGTACATGCTAGGCTCGTCAACACCCGTTGTATTCGAACGTTAGAATCTATCACACCCGATCATCACGTGGTGCTTCGAAACAACGAACCTTCACAACGGTGCACAGTTAGGGGGAACACCTTCTTGAAATTTAGTGAGGGATCATCTTATTTAAGCTACCGTCATTCTAAGCAAATAAGATGTAAAACATGATAAACATCACATGCAATCAAATAGTGACATGATATGGCCAATATCATTTTGCTCCTTTTGATCTCCATCTTCGGGGCTTCATGATCATCGTTGTCACCGGCATCACACCATGATCTCCATCATCGTGTCTTCTTGAAGTTGTCTCGTCATCTATTACTTCTACTACTATGGCTAACGCTTTGGCACTAAAGTAAAGTAATTACATGACGTTTATGTTGACACGCAGGTCATAAATAAATTAAGACAACTCCTATGGCTCCTGCCGGTTGTCATACTCATCAACATGCAAGTCGTGATTCCTATTACAAGAATATGATCAATATCATACATCACATATATCATTCATCACATCCTTTTGGCCATATCACATCACAAGGCATATACTGCAAAAACAAGTTAGACGTCCTCTAATTGTTGTTTCAAGTTTTTACGTGGCTGCTATAGGTTTCTAGCAAGAATGTTTCTTACCTACGCCAAAACCACAACGTGATATGCCAATTTCTATTTACCCTTCATAAGGACCCTTTTCATCGAATCCGATCCGACTAAAGTGGGAGAGACAGACACCCGCTAGCCATCTTATGCAACTAGTGCATGTCAGTCGGTGGAACCAGTCTCACGTAAGAGTACGTGTAAGGTCGGTCTGGGCCACTTCATCCCACGATGCCGCCGAATCAAGATAAGACTAGTAACGGCAAGTAAATTGACAAAATCGACGCCCACAACTGCCTTGTGTTCTACTCGTCCATAGAAACTACACATAGACCTAGCTCTGATACCACTGTTGGCGATCGTAGCAGAAATTTAAAATTTTCTACGCATCACCAAGATCAATCTATGGAGTAATCTAGCAACGAGGGAAAGGAGAGTGCATCTACATACCCTTGTAGATCGCTAAGCGGAAGCGTTCAAGTGAACGGGGTTGATGGAGTCGTACTCGTCGTGATCCAAATCACCGATGATCCTAGCGCCGAACGGACGGCACCTCCGTGTTCAACACACATACGGAATGGAGACGTCTCCCACGCCTTGATCCAGCAAGGAGGAAGGAGAGGTTGAGGAAGAGAGTCCAACAGCAGCACGACGGCGTGGTGGTGATAGAGTAGCAGTTCTCCGGCAGGGCTTCGCCAAGCTCACGCGGAGGAGGAGAGGTATTGGAGGGGAGGGGCTGCGCCAGGTTCAAGGGTGTGGCCGCCCTCCCACCCCTCCACTATTTATAGGTGGGGAGAGAGGGGGCCGGCCCCCCTAGATCCCATCTAGGGTTGGGGCGGCGGCCAAGGGGGGGAGGAGTGCCTCCCAAGTCAAGTGGAGGCCCTCCCCCTTAGGGTTTCCCCTCTCCCATGCGCATGGGCCTTGGGGGGGGGCTGGTGCCCTTGGCCCATTAAGGTTAGGGCGCCCCCTTACAGTCCATGCTGCTGTATTGGATGCGGTGGAACATTTTTCGGACCTCTGGACCCCTCCGAAATCCTTCGGAACCTTCCGGAAGCTTCCCGGTACAATACCGGAAAAAACCGAACTTTTCTCGGAACCCGAACAACAACTTTCCATATATAAATCTTTACCTCCGGACCATTCCGGAACTCCTCGTGACGTCCGGGATCTTATCCGGGACTCCGAACAACATTCGGTAATCACATACAAGTCTTCCTAATAACCCTAGCGTCATCGAACCTTAAGTGTGTAGACCCTACGGGTTCGGGAACCATGCAGACATGACCGAGACAACTCTCCGGCCAATAACCAACAGTGGGATCTGGATACCCATGTTGGCTCCCACATGTTCCACGATGATCTCATCATATGAACCACGATGTCAAGGATTCAATCAATCCCGTATTCAATTCCCTTTGTCCAGCTGTATTGTACTTGCCCGAGATTCGATCGTCGGTATCCCAATACCTTGTTCAATCTCGTTACCGGCAAGTCTCTTTACTCGTTCCGTAACACATCATCCCGTAATCAACTCCTTGGTCACATTGTGCACATTATGATGATGTCCTACCGAGTGGGCCCAGAGATACCTCTCCGTTACACGGAGTGACAAATCCCAGTCTCGATTCGTGCCAACCCAACAGACACTTCCGGAGATACCTGTAGTGAACCTTTATAGCCACCCAGTTACGTTGTGACGTTTGGCACACCCAAAGCACTCCTATGGTATCTGGGAGTTGCACAATCTCATGGTCTAAGGAAATGATACTTGACATTAGAAAAGCTTTAGCATATGAACTACACGATCTTTGTGCTAGGCTTAGGATTGGGTCTTGTCCATCACATCATTCTCCTAATGATGTGATCCCGTTATCAACGACATCTAATGTCCATGGTCAGGAAACCGTAACCATCTATTGATCAACGAGCTAGTCAACTAGAGGCTTACTAGGGACATGGTGTTGTTATGTATCCACACATGTATCTGAGTTTCCTATCAATACAATTCTAGCATGGATAATAAACGATTATCATGAACAATGAAATATAATAATAATAACTAATTTATTATTGCCTCTAGGGCATATTTCCAACAATGTTAACATACAATTAGCTATGTTTCAAACACAACACAACATAGAATATTTATTTTGAGCACACCTTCTGTTTATCACTCATTATAGTGATTGTTGATGTGTTGATGATGTTCAGATAAGTTTTCAAAGTAGTAAGAAACCACTTCCATGAAGCATGACACTCCACCTCTACTACAACTAGTGCAATTGGGTATATGCAATCGTTGGGATCTACTCCAATTGCTGTCAGAATCTGTCCTCCATACTTGGTCCTTATGTGAGTTCCATCTAGGCAAATTATGGGCCTGCATGATAGTAGCCATCCTCTTTTGCATGCATCCAGACATAAGTATAGAGTGCTCAAAGTTTCACCCATCCTCTTCAAGTAGAAAGTGGTGCCTGGGTTTGCTATCCTTAGCTCATGTCCGTAGTCCCAAAGCTGTCCATATTGGGCCTCCTCGTCTCCTCTAATCTTTTTCAGACAATATAACCTAGCTCTTGCTAGCTTAAATTTATTGGGCTTCATGTTGTACTTCTTCTGCACTTTGTTTTGAAAAGCAGTCAAATTCATCTTTGGGTCATCTCTGAAATCTTCAACAAATTTTCCAGCTAGCAATGGACCTGTCAGTTCTTTCACTTCCCACACCCTCTCACAAGTATGCTCTCCAACATATGTTTTTATCAGCATGCACTCAACTCTACTGTCCTTAACAGCAATCATTCTCCAAGGACAACCTTCAACACACTTTGCTTCAATTCTAGTAGAATTGTTCCTTGTCTTCTTAATTTTTACTCTATTCTTCACTATGTACATGGACAGTGCACACCTAAGTTCAGCAGGGTTTGAAAAAACCATCCCAAGTTTAAAAATTGGATCTTCCATGTCTGTCAATTTGTTGAAAGCAGTGAAATCAAATTTCTGCCCGTCTTCACTATGTGGGAGATCTATTTTCTCTGTAGCAACAACATCTGGATCTTCATCATTTGCATCTTCCTTCACCTCTTTCCTAACTGCAGCAATTATGTCTTCTGGGACATACGTGTCAACATTTTCATCAAACAAAGTGTCATCTCCAGCTTCAAAATCATAGTCAGAATCTGCAAAATCTGGATCAACAGTAGAGTCTGATTGATATGCAAGGTCCTCCTCCTCACTCTCACCACCAAATTCCTCTTCTTCATCACCAAATTCCTCTTCTTCCTCACAAACAAAATCCGCTTCTTCCCCTTCTCTTATTACCTCTTCTTGCTCAACAGCAAATTGATCTTGCTCTAACACCTCAGGAAACAAATTCTCCTTCCCCTTCTCTGTCATGACAACTTCTTCTTTCACAAAATCAGTACTCAATTTCCTCCTAGCAGACATGGATATGTTGTCCTTGCAGAACTCTCCATATCCACCTGACATCATGTTCAACATGTGCTCACTGAATGTAGGCACACAATTCCTAGCTGGTATGTGCTCTGTCTCAAATTCCTTTTTGCAAGGACTAATTACTTTAGGTAGCTCAACTGGCTGCACAAGCACATCATCCCAAAGTTGTTTCTCAAGAGCATTGTCATGATCAATGTACACATGCATCTTGTGGCCACCTCTTGCACAAGCTGAATCTGCCGTAGATAATGCATGCATTTGAAAGTGCATCTGCTTCAAACCATCTAGAACAGTTTTGCCAGGATCCAACCAGTACACTGGAAACCCATGGCTGTCACAGCATATCCTAGTTGCTTGATCATCCAATCCACCACAGCACAACAGAATGTGCCCTTGTCACAGCCATCAAAAATATCAATTGATTCTTGCATGTAAACACGGTTCGATCCAACACCACAGAACCATCCATTGTGATGTATTACTAAGCTAAATAAATCACTGCAATCACCTGCCTTGCAAGAATAAATACAAATTAATCTCTTTGCTGACAACTACAAGCGTCTCCAGTGGCAACTAAACCCTAACCACTTATTTGAATCTAAATTGATCCAAATCTCTAACAAAAAATCCCCAATTTGACAAACCCTGAAAAATACTGCTGAGAGGAAGAAAGGAAGGCGAAGAGAAACAGTGAGAAGATCTTACCATACTCGGGAGCATTATCCTAGGGAAACCGTCGCCGAGGAAGCAATTCATCGCCATCAACCACGCCGGCGGCGGCGTCCGCAGATATTCGTCGCCGCCGTTAGGCAGCGCATCTATTGTAGGGGGTCCGGCTACCTCACCATCCTCTCCGCCAGCGCAACCTACGGAGGCAGCCGACGGGCTTGAGGTTGCCGCCAATGGGCACCCAGCCGCCGTCATGTCGCACGGTCGGGGGTGGGGGCGGTTGCTTAGGGGTTAGTAATGAACATTCTATTCTTCCTAGGGGCTTTCTTGCAATTTACGCCAAGCCACCGCTTACTCACAACGCCACGTGGGCCGCGGCAATGGCTAAAGAGACGTGAGTGACCCGTTTGCTCATAAAACAAACCAAACTGACCCGTTTTCCATGTTTTGACACTTGTGTGACCAATGTGCTCATCTCGCGAGAGTTCGCTGACCAATGGTGTGTTTATCTCCAAGGCATTCTACAAAGAACTATGGAAGGCAGACATGGCGTAGGCCAGCGCCACGTCGAGCAAGTCTTAGGGCAGGTCGATGACGGCTTTGAGCCGACATGTACGCAGAGTTTGATCGACCACATCGTCTGTTCTCCAACACCAGGCTACAGAGGCCCGTCCGTCCAAGAATGCTAGCCACGTCAGTGATCACCTGATGCGATGGACCTGCATGTATGTTCAAAACGCATGCATATCCACATAATTAATGTACTTAAACAATGGGTTTCAATGCGGCCTGAAGGCGTCTTAGACCTCTAAAACAAACACACTATTCGTCTGCGGACAACATTTGGACATGTCCGCAAACACGATATGGGAGTCAAACATTCAACTATTTACTTCATATGTCAACCTTATCGCTACAGCTTTTTCTTAAACAGCAAGAACCATCCGCCCTAGCAAAGGTCAAATTCTACAAGGATATAAAAGCACTTGAAAAAAAATTGAAACAACAAGCATGCAAAATCACCTTCCGCCAAACAAATCAACATGCATTGCACGCATTCAAAATCACCTTCCACCAAACAACCTTCCACCAAAGCAAAGCATAATCACCTTCCGCCAAGTCAAATACCAGCTCGACATCTAAACGGAGAGGAGATGAGACGTGGTGGCAATTGATTGGCCAGACGGGTGTCCGGACACCCAAAAGTCCCGCAGATTTGTTTTCGTTTTGTGCAATTTTGGACAAGTGGACGCGTCCACGGACATATACAGGTCCGCGTTGGATGACAAGATGTGTTCGTAGGGCTTGGTCCAGAAGTTTGCCGGCGGTTTGAGGGTTCGTGTTGGAGATGCTTTGAGATCATCTAATATTGAACAGGGACTCTCGTTTTGATTGCAGGTCGTCGCGACCACCTTGCTTTATGCCATATGATGATGATAATCAGTGGCGAATCTTGCACAAAATTGAAGGGTAGGCCCAAAACATCAAGTTTCTAAGTCTACTGAGCAAATTCATTGCAGTTTACATGTTAAACACCTCAGTATAATTCTCAAGTTGCATGTTTAGCTGAAATATGATTTTTGGAGGGTAGGCTTCAGCCTATTGAAGCCCCCCTAGTGGAATCGCCACTGATGATAATCATCCCTGCTCACATTAAGCTTCATTGCCATCAAACTCCCATGCGATGAACAGTATCTTGTACATTGGGAGCCTCACCAACACCTTGCCTATAGGTTCATGACACCTTGTGACTACTCGATCATGGAAGAAAACACTGTGGTACAATGTGCGCTGGTTGTATTGAACTGGGAGAAGCCTGCTCACTAACATGTTGGTTTCCTTCAATCTCTCATCTAAATGTTGCAAATATACTAGTGCTAATGAATAGCACAATTCCGAGAAATTAAGCACAGAGATTGATTTGCTAGCTAGCTAATTGACATACGATCAGGTGGCAAATGCAATCCATCCGGAATATATATAGTACCCCTCTGTCCCTTCAACAATGAATGGTAAGTCAGTACACACGTATAAGCATGAGCTGATAGGAACTCAAGGTGCATAGAGCATGATAAAGCATCAACTGCATGTGTACATCACAAAAGTGTTTTGTGTGAAAACAAGCTTTGCAAAGTTAACTAGAAGCTTTCAACCCATTCTGGTTGATGCAGACGACACGGGACCCGTGAGTTCTCTGTTTATATGATGTGTTTAAATCATGATGAGATGCCTGGTTAGATAGAGATAGTCCCTCCCCTCAAGGCATGCAACGCATCAAAGCATGCACATCTAGCTCGAGGAGCCCAGCATGCCCGGTATTTTTCATCATTTATTTTTTCAATATTTTCTGGATTTTGTTTCTTGTATGCAGTTCGTCGACTGAAATCAAAAGGGGATGCATATCTAGAGGCTTTCGTCCAAGCATCAATCAATGGGAAACTCACATATAAGCATGAGCGCACAGGAGCGTGAGGCGCATATATAGAGCATGATAAATTTTAAATTGCATGAATAGCAAGATCACGAGAGATTAGTCATCATAACAAACTTTGCAGAGCATGTGTACATATATTACATCTTCTTTTCTTTCATCAGGTTCATGTTTCAATCCGAGCGAAAAGACATCATAGAAGCATGGGTAGACATAGGGCACCGATAATACTAGACACACGGCAACAAATGGCGGACTATGGACAGCAGTGCGTGCCCTCGTATAACCCCCCCCCCCTCCCCAAGCCGAATTTCATTGGTGGGCCCGCCTTACTTAATCAAATCTCAGCCAATCATTCTTAAACAGCCCGTAAACTCCCTCGTGTGTCTAGCATTACTCCCTATGCACAATGCAAGAGAGAACAAAATAATTGATCCCGTTCTACCTTAGTATGAAAAACTGACATACCTCAAATGAATATTGTATGATGCGGTCTGCAACTTCAATGTCGCAGGTCACTGCGTCTGGCAACGTCGACTAGAACCTATGGAAGGAGAGGCACCAACGAATAGTCAAAGGGAAGAGGGCCCCACCTAAGACGGTGCGCTAGCAAGAGGTGAGATAAAACAAATTGGGGAGGCAAGAACCTAGTGTGTATTCTTTTTTTTTAGTTTCTGTGTTTTTAGGACTTTTGTATCTATACTTATTAAATTTTAACCTGTTATTCTCTCCACTTTAATGAAAAAGCAGAGCTCCTGCTATTACTTCTCTATATTTTTGATACACAGTCCAAGCGTGAAAAAAGATGTGACCATCCGAAGGCGAAATTTGTTGTGGTTGGAAGTTGTTGTTTTACGCGAATACGCAAAGCTTGCATATCTTTCCACCGATAGAAGGAATAGAATGAGTACAGCGAGGGATACAACAAATGACATGAACGCAGGCAGGTGTAAACATGGTGCCCGGAGCAGAGAGACAAGGGATGGTCGGCCCAAAATTTGTTGTGGTTGGAAGTTGTTGTAGTTACATATAAGATATGTTCATATGTACACGTAGGACGGAAGACTAGTTAGCTCTCTTGCATGTCAACCAGGTAAGCTGATGGGGTACATATGGAAGGTTACTAGAAAGCAAACAAGGACGAACCAGATTTGGAAAGGTTTGGACTCGAGGCTGTCCATTAATGGGCCTGACCCTCTAACCAAACCACAGACGTTCGAGCTCAGGGCATATCTGCTGCTTGTTCTGGCTGTCACGTCATGTATATACGTTGCACCGGTCTCTTGGAATCAAACTGGGGCTGGCTCACTTACCTGCATCATGTACGTACCAACACGCATGCATGTCCACATAATGTATTTACACAATGGTTTCACCAATCTAACAAAGTAATATGATCATAAATCTTTGGAACTACACGTGCAAAAACATAAATGGGCTGGCACTCCAAATCGATTGAATCCAACAGCCTTGGGCAAACACACTCTAGACATGGTGGTTGTACAAACATCACCTTCCTTCAGCGGTGCCACACGTTTTTATGTCCAAGCTAAAGAATCGCATGGCTATGACGTGTCACAGCGGGTGCTTGTCATTCGCAGCCACCTCTTGTTCTGTCCCGTAAGGATCGGGTTGGAGTACTCCTGTCGATCGACACTGATGCACCAGTGACTGAGTTAGCCTAATACTGAACGGGGACTCCCGTCCTAATCGCTATTCTGGTTATAGGGCGTCGACTTCATAGAGAGGCCGCGTTGCTTTATGCCTTACGACGTCAATAATCAGATCTGCTCAGAAGAAGCACCGCGTCCATCAAACTTCCACGCGATGAACTGGCTTTTGTATCAGGAGCCTTTCCAACACCTTGCTCCTATAGGATGAAGTCGCATCGTCACTACAACGTCATAGAAGAAAACACAGCGGCACAACATGCGCTTGTAGTGGAAGAAGCCTGCCACCTAACATGTTGGTTTCCTCCAATCTCTCACCTAAACGTTACGAATATACTACTAGCACTAATGAATAGCACCATTATGAGAAATTACGCACAATGATTGATTTGCTAGGTAACTGACATACAATCAGGTGCCAATGAAACCGTCTAGAATATATATAGTGGCCCTCCATCCCTGCAACAATGAATGATAACTCATACTCACATCGTATAAGCATGAGTAGACAGGAGCGGAACACAAGGTGTATAAAGCATGATAAAACCTAAACTGCATGTGTACATCACAAAAGTGTTCTCTGCAGAATCGCTGGTCTGTTTCAACCCATGTCCCTACAAATAAAGTATTTCTACTGTATGGAGGGGTTGGCATTAAACCTTAATGCATTACGTAAAAGGGTTTCTACTATTCACAGGAAGAAGAGATGGTTAATTTGCATGGTATACATGCAAGCCCGCTGTTTGTTCTGGTTGTCATGTAATGCATGCATTGCATAGGTTTCTACTCTCCTAAAGAAACTCAGCCTGGCTCGCTGGCCTGCATGTACGTACGAATGCATGTGCATGGATATACACAGTGGGTTTATCAAACTAACAAGATAACATGATCATCAACCTTTGGAACTATATATGATTGGCCTGGAAAAAGATAAATGTGTTGGCACGACCAAATTGTCTCCTGCAGCCTCAGTCGAACACTAGACATGATACTTTGTACAAATATTGCTTGATGTAAAGGCTACCTCTACTGATACATGCCAAAAAAGAATTTGGCCTAGCTAAACAAATGCATACATCGGCTATATATATGTCAGGTGACTGTCAATCGGCGTCTCCAGTTTTGGCCTCCTGCGAAGATCAGATTGGAGTCATCCAACCTGCACGGCTGCCCTGATTTTGTGTGTTTCGTAGGACGGAACCAGAGCTCCTTCTCTGATTGCAGGGCGTCAACTTGAGCGACTACCTTGCTTACAACATACGCAGAACTGCTCGCAACAGTCTCCACAACCATCAAACTCCCCGGCTGCTCACCACATCACCGCCGGTGAGCTCTTCGACGCCCAGCACGCCACCCCAGCTTGGCATGATTTATCCCCTTCGGTGGCCCAACTCGCGGCACCGCCCCCAGCTACTTCTCCCCGCCTGCCATATCGATGCTCCTGGGCGCCTCCACTCGCGTCACCGCCGGCGCATACGCAGGCTGCATGTACCCATGGCTGCGGCCAAGCTTCTCGCGCATCGGTATGTTACTCGCCATGTATGGCCACCCTTAGTTTGGCTCCGCTGGCTGCCCAACTTTACCTTAGACCTGCTGGCTGAATCTTGGTAAAAGGATAACTTAAAGTTCAGAGCATGTTTGCTCATCTGCCGGAAGATGGTCAGCAGGACGGCAAAAGGAAGATGGAAGAACCAAAAAACTGCTGATGTGGATGCCTCCATTGATCAGGATTAAGTGCTTCCTAGAAATGTTCGTGAGATTTGTTTCACTCAGCGAGACCAAACAATCAGGAACCGAAGTAAAGTAGCTTGGGATTGTTGATGCTTTGTTCACTTTTTCAGAACTTTCTCCTCAAGTCAAGATAGGATAGTTGATTCAGATTGTGGCGCTTTTCTGTCGTATAAATGAATTTGATGTACACTATGAATAGAAGCTCCTGGCATTTGAACATCTTTGTGAAATTTGCACTGTATATTTGTTGTTGTCCACTCTTTTGATAACAATGTTGTGCAATATGCAGTGTGCCATGGAATTTGCTTGTACCAGTACTATATATCCATCAATTGCCATGGATTATTTTGTATCCATCCGTTTTTGTTCCACATATTCCAGGAGAATTTACAAGACTTGCTTAAAGCTCATGGAGATGGCACAACACCGCCTACTGCTCGTCAATTAGATTTCAGTGAAGGTGCTAGCACATCAAAGTTTCAGCAGTGACGTCCGGGTCGTGCGCTGATGGTTCCTATCTTATTGTTTCCTTAGTGCTAGTTTGCTGGGCATCTCAGCTAAATGGTGTAATTTACTTGGGAGTTATCCTTTTATTCTATAGCTATGTGCTTGTGTTGCTACTGGATATTGATGAACATGTATTGTCAAAGCAGAAGCAATTACAGGAAGCAAGTTTCTGATAGAGATACACGGGCTTGAACCTTACATCATTGCTATTACAAGAGTGGACAACAAGAAATATGCATCAACTATCCTATCTTGACTTGAAGATAAAAATCTGAAGAAAAGTGAACAAATCATCAACTATCCAAACTACTTGACTTGAAGGCTCCACAATCTCTCTTCCTTTTGCCATCCTACTAATCCTCTTCCGTCAGTGTAGACAACAATGTCCGTGTATTTTCCTTTTGCTCCATTGTCAATGAATGAAAGGATAACTTCAACACAAGCATATCTAGCAGAATAAAAGAATGCAGATAGACAGAGCACATAGCTATGTGCTTGTGTTGCAACCACCAGATGAGCAGACATGCTCTGTACTTGAAATACACTTCTGTGATGATGCAGCCAGCAGTTCAATGTCGAGTAACTAGGCCAGATCCGGCGGAGCCGAGCTGAGGATGTGGCAATGGACGAAACACTGGTGGTTAGCGACATAGCGAGCGCTGGTGGGTACCGGGGCGCCGAGGAGACTGGTCGTGGATGTTAGGATAATCCTGAGGAAACTTGGAGTTAATCTCGAGTCAGTTGGTTAGCCGGGTTGTGTGGATAGGGTAGCTGTGTTGCTTGGCCGGTGCGTTGCATGAGACGTGGGTGCGTGTGCATGGCGTGGTTAGTTAGTGCGTGCTGCATGCATGGAGTTAGTGGCCAGGTGTGCCGGCTGGGTAGTGTGTGTGCACCTGGCTATAAAAGCCCCCGTGTGTACTGTTTGTAGTCGCGTCGGTTTGTTGTCGCGCCATGGTGACCGTATGTGCCGAACCGAGGGGGGAAGGGGCCTAAGGAAGATGTAGTCTTCGTCGGGACCGTGGTATTGTGCTGCGTGTGTGCGTGTGTACCTCCATATATGTCTGTTTGAGAGTTGAATAGAAGCCAACTTCTGTTCATCTTCTTCTACCTTCGTCCGCCGTTCATCGCATATGTCGCCGGTGGGTTTGTCCCAACATTTGGTATCATGAGCTTGGTTGGCTTGGGCGTGGTTCACCGTGCCGGAGGCATGCCGGCGATGGCGGCGTTCATCTATGGCTGCGCGATGAAGATCGGGGCCATATGTCGGCCTACGGAGGTGTGCGGCGCTGCGACTGTCATGGCGGACTTGGGAGCGACGCGCGGCGAGTCCGGCACTACTAGGAAAAGGGCTATAGATAGGATTGATACTAATGACGCATCAAGAAAGTAGTGCGTCACTACTATATACTAATGGCGCACCAATTGGTGATGCGCCATTAGTGTGGAAGACACTAATGGCGCACCAGAAAACAGGTGCGCCACTGGTGATAATTTTTTTTCATTTTTACATACATACTAATGGCGCATCCTACCGAAGTGCGCCATTACTAATTCTAACTAGTAATGGCGCACCAGACAGGGAGTGCGCCAGTACTAAAAAAAATTTTATTCTTTTTTTTTGCAAAACTACTAATGGCGCACCGTCTCACAGTGCGCATTACTAGTTTAAACTACTAATGGTGCACCCTGTAAAAGTGCGCCATTAGTATATATTTTGATATCATGAATATTTTTAAATTTTATGGGCACTTTTTGATATCATGAATATTTTTAAATTTCATGGGCACTTTTTGAATTCATGAATATTTTTTCAAATTTGATGATATTTTTTTATATTCAATATGATAAAATATTGAATATTCATGAGAACACTCGATCTCGATCCCCCTCCATCTCGATCTTGATTCCCCCTCCATCTCGATCTCGATCCCACCCGCGCCTCCTCTCCCCTCTTCATTTTTTAAAAAATAATAATAAAAAAGTGTAGACGACAATTGTTGTTAAACAACAATTATTACTGTTTTTATAAAAAAAATATTACTGTTTCATATTCATATTCATTTTCTAAAAAATTGTTACATGCAACAAAAAAATTACTTATGACGCACCTCTGGCTGGTGCGCCATTGCTATATATATATATATATATATATATATATATATATATATATATATATATATGTATATATATATAAAAGATTACTAATGGCGCACCCCTGCCTGGTGCGCCATTGCTATGTAAAAAAAGATTACTAATGGCGCACGCTGGTGAGCCATTAGTAAGATTCCCCTAGCTAATTCCCTCCCTCTCGCCAATCCCATTCATCCCTCTCCCTCGCCCTCCTAGCTAATTCCCCCCGCTGCCCCGACCCACGCCACCCGACGACCCCCCGCACCCTCCCCCGCTCCACCGCCGCCGACGACCCACCGCACCCTCCCTCGCTACCGCCCGCCGACGACCCCCACACCCTCCCGCTCCACCGCCGCCGACGACCCACCGCACATCCCCGCTCCACCGCCGCCGACGACCCCGCACCCTCCCCCGCTCCACCTCCGTCGCCGACCCCCCGCACCCTCCCCCGCTCCACGCCACAAATGAATGCAACTAAAAATCCAAAGAACAAATTTGTTTATATTTTCAAATAACTAATTGATGAATATTTTCAATAATATAAATTTGATGATATTTTTTCGATTCATAAATATTCAAAGAACAAATTTGATGATATTAAAAAAAATATTACTGTTTTTATAAAAATTTATTACTGTTTCATATTCATATTCATTTTCATTTCATATTCATTTCATATTCATATTCATATTAATTTTCTATTAAATTATTAGATGCAACAAAATAATAATAAAAAATCTTACTTATGGCGCACGGCTGGCTGGTGCGCCATTGCTATCTAAGAAAAAGAATACTAATGGCGCACCGTCTCGGGGGTGCGCCATTGCTATAAAAAACATACTAATGGCGCACCGCCAGGGGGTGCGCCATTAGTAATCTTCCCCCCTAGTCGCCCGATCCCTTCGTCCCTCCCGCTCGCCAGATTCACTCCCCCCTCGCCAGATTCATTCCCCCCTAGTCGCCCGACGACCCCCGCGCCCTGCCTCGCCGTCTCGGTCCTCGCCGCCGACGGCCTGCCCCGCTCCTTCCCTCCACTCCTCAATCGCCCTCTCGGTCCTCGCCGCTGACGGCCTGCCCCGCTCCTTTCCTCCACCCCGAGCACCGCCGCCGCGCGTTACCGCGGCCACCGACCGCCCCGTCCTCCGTCGTTGTGCCTAGGAGCTGCGCCAGGAGCAACACCATCATCACCTTCATCGCCTACGTCCACGGATTGGAGCCGGGTCATCAAGGATCGAGCGCATCGACCTCTTCTTCCTCATCACCGACCACTGCTTCTCGGCGTCGATCCGCGCTGCCCCGACCACCCTCGGCCTTGCCGTCTCCTTCCCCAGCTCCGCGGTGAGCGTCTCCATCGATTCCCCTGTTTTTCTCCTTGTTTAGTCACCGTTTGTGCATGCGGGCTCGTGCTCACCGCGCCGGCCGCCCCTCGCTGTAGATTCTCTGATGTCCTTACCTGAAACTGAATATAAAGTCAGTTTAAAAGTCAGTCTCCTGATCTGAATATAAACTTTATCTGAAACTGAAATTGAAACAGATGCAATTCAGTTAAAAGTTAAATTTTAGAGCTTGGCTCCAGATCTAAATATAAAGTGTACGGCAAGTTTATATTGCAAGAAAGTTTAAAATTCAATCTATGCATCACATGTTATAGTCCGAGGAAAAGTTCACTGAAATTGTTGTAGTTTAAAAAACAGTTAACTGAAACTGTTGTAGTCTGAAACTGTCAGGAGTTGGTAATTATCGGACTAAGTAAGTTACTTGTTACTACAAGTCTACAAGACTTTGTTTCCAGCGATGGTCATAAGCTTTCGTGTTGACGTCATTGCGGTCTTTGTGATTCGTCACAGGGTTCTATCTAATGTGATCTGGGGGTCTTGATATATAGCAATGAAGATGGCAATTTAGCATCCTGCTTGCTAATACTTGTTACTGCCCTTCTGCAGATCCATTATTAGTTAGTACTGTTATAGAGTATCCGAGGGTGCTAGCCTTTAACTGTACTGATTTTTATGGTGAGAAGATAACTTTTTCAACTAGTTTGTTTACTCTATTTTTGGGACAAAGGCAGACAGGCGCTCTACTGATTTCATTAAGAGAAAGGGTAGCAGGCTCAATATTTGTAGAAAATTCTTTCTCTTGCTGCTTTCTGGTTTCAGAGTCTTGTGGACACATATCAACATGATTCGTTTTAAGTTTGATTCAAGACATAAATGACATTAATGTTTAGCTCACAGTATCTAAAGTGTTAGGAATTCTGTGTTGTTTCTAAAAGCTCTACAATATCCAGATTTTATGATATTTGTACATCCACAAGACTTAGCCTGAAATCTGTGTTGTTTCTGAATATTCGTAGTGAATAGTTTCAGTATTACTTTTTTTAAACATGTCAGTATTGCTTTGCATAATGCATAATGTTTTGTTCAAGCTTATGTACAGCAGTACAGTCCATATGAGGCTGTTTATTCAGTTTGTTGTGCTCTGGTGATTGGTTGCAAAAAATTGCCCCTGTTCATTCAGTTTTGCTTGCATGATGGAAGGGGAAAGATGCTAAAAAAGTGTCCTCCAATACCCCGGCCCATGCATCAAATCCTTTTGGATGTTTGGATGTTTGTCTCCGACCATTGTGTCGTGATGAATTTGCAGGTACCCAGAGAGGCCCTTGAGTTTGCCGGAATGTCGATTAACTTCCGTTCTGGCAAATTCGGGTACTCCATATGTCCTATTTTCAGCAAAGGTCATGTTGAAATTTTCCGTGAATTTTAGCATGACTTTGCTAAAAATAGGACATATGGGGTACTTGCGACTAATGCATGGGCCGGGGTATCTTAGTACTTAGTTAAGTAGGATCAACTGCCCCGCCATTCTTGCTGCATTAAACCATAGGTGGCAATAGAGCCAAGTGATTAGGCCCAACTTAGAATTCTCGTTAGCATCGATAAACCCTAGATGATAAACCCAACATAGGTGGCAATAGAGCCAAGTGATTAGTGCCAAGTGATTAGGCACAACCTAGGGTGCCTCGGCATCGATAAACCCTAAATGATGAAAACTTAACTTCGCTTCTATAAGGTGCCTCAGTGTCGATGAGAACCTAAATGATGTATGCTTAGGCTTTTAGGGTGCCTCGGCGTCGACAAAACCTAAATTATGAAAGCTTAGGCTTTTAGGGTGCCTCGACGTCGACAAACCCTAAATGATAAAACCTTGGCTTTTAGGGTGCCTCGGTGTCGATAAGAACCTAAATGATGAAAGCTTAGGCTTTTAGGGTGCCTCAGCGTCGACAAACCCTAAATGATAAAAGCTTAGCTTTTAGGATGCCTCGGTGTCGACAACCCTAAATGATGTAGTTTTGAATTATGAACGTAGGATATGTCGTCATCATCATCGGACGACGAAAGTCTCCCGGCGGAGTGCGACTGGTGCCACGACGATCGAGGTCTGTGCGACATGCCTCACCTGGACGATGATCGGCGCTTCAGCATTAAGCTCGAGGAGACCTTCGAAGTTGAAACGGTACACAACGACGACAAGTGTTATTTTCATAATTAAGCATGACTTCAACTATTTCAACGTGTAATTTTCATCTTTTACAATTCGAGTATAGCTTATCCCATGCCATGCAAGACGCTATGTCTTGGAGAGGATGGATTTTGAAGACCATGAAATTTCTGAAACAAAGAAAATTCACCTAAGGACTCATCACGATGTGGACTTTGAAGTAAATCTATATAATTCTGAGAGCGTAACCCATTTTGGTTGCAAAAATTGGGAAGCGTTTTGCAAGATGTATGGTTTTGATGAGGGTATGCTTATCGCCATGGATCTTGGTAATCCTGACATCAACCAAGACAATATGGACATTTGGGTCCTTGTTGATACGCCTCCAGTTCTACCGCTATGTGAGTTTCTCAAACATAGTTATTAGCTAATTTATATTGTTTATTTCAAAATAGTCGACAGCTTATTTCCATTGACAGCTTATTTTTATTGTTCAAAGAATGTGCGGGAGATGGTAGACAAAACCCACTACACCGATGGCTCCGAATTAACAACTTACAAGGAGAAAAATCATCTGATCGGATTTTGTACTGACATTGAGAATTACATTATCCACAATCAAACTCCTCAACATTATGGTAAATACGTGCCACTAGTGCATGTGTTCAACTACGGTAACTACCATGGAGATACCCTGGTAAGATTTTTACTATTACGACATTCGTGCATCTTTTGCATACTTCTAAAACTAGTACATCATTGCTAACTATGAAGTTATTACCATGTTTTTCAACAGATAATTCCAAAGAATTGTGTGCCTCATATGATGTATCAGAAAGGTAGTGTTAATGTTTTGAACATACAGCCAGGTCATCCTACGAATCTCAACTGTCCATACGAGATTTCTAAAAGAAGTGGAGACATGAAAATCAAAGGATGGAAAAAATGTATGCACAGTCATAAGGAGCTTCTTGGAAGCAAAAGGAAGTGAAGCGCAAGAATTAGAGACAGGATGTTCTCCATTGTCCATAATGGAGAGTCAGGATCTATATTGTTTTATGCTATTTTAGCTTAAATAGGGTATTTAGGTCCTGCCTAATACTGATGATCATGTGCTAAGAACAATTAAGTAGGGTTGGTTCGATGACTATCAAGATGATGATCGTATGACTTGTTATGAATAACGAGTAGAAGTTGTATGATGATGATTAGTAGGACTTGTTAGGATTAATATTACTTCCGACAAACTCGATACTCGCGGTCTCAAGACTTGTAATGTTTTATCTTTATTCGGTCTTTTGAATTCGGAGAATAATATGATGAATTGTATTTGAAGACTAATTTTCTATTGTATTCGATGAATCTGCTGTTGCTGTGTGCTACTGTCTATATTCTGTCAAATAATATATTTTGTAACATGTGCAAAAATCAGAAAAGTAAAAAAAATAAAACCTAATATGGCGCATCCATCCGCGGTGCGCCATTAATGTGCCAAAGCACATGGTTAAATATGGCCCCTGGGAGGCATACTAATGGCGCATGGTGTTATATACTAATGGCGCACTGGGTGGTGCGCCATTAGTAAAAATACTAGAGACGTGATACTAATGGCGCACCAGTCATGCGCCATTAGTAGGCAAAACTGGTGCGCCATTAGTAGGCCTTTTCCTAGTAGTGCGGCCGTGGTGGTGGCACACGGCTTCGACGTCGAGCAACGTGGCAACTGCGGCGGCATGGCGAAGAGGCCGCGGAGGACCTGTGTGGAGGCGCGGAGACACGCCGCGGTATCGACGGCCATGGCGACGATGACGCCCGGCGTTTCCAGATGCAGCTCCGATGATGGGCGACGCAGCAATCATGGCGCGGGCGCGGCGACAGGGATGAAGCTAGAAAAAAGAAGTTTAATGGGGTCATGCCTATGACAGTGAGGTCATGTTCAATAAATATATAGTCATTAGTACTTAGTTAGTGAAGGTTTTGCCAATTTCAATGGGGTCAATTGACCCCGGTGCTAACAAGGTAGCTCCGTCCCTGCGCGGCGAGCACATGGCACGTCGCAGCAGGCGCGGGGGTGCGCAGCGGCATCAGGCGGACGATGGTCGACGGCGAGCCATGTCTCCTGTGATGGCGAGGCGAGAAGGCAAGTCAAGATTAGAAAGAGTTTGTTAGGATAATCCTGGCATGGAGTTAATCTCGAGTCAGTTGGTTAGCCGGGTTGTGTGGATAGGGTAGCTGTGTTGCTTGGCCGGTGCGTTGCATGAGACGTGGGTGCGTGTGCATGCATGGAGTTAGTGGTCGGGTGTGCCGGCTGGGTAGTGTGTGTGCACCTGGCTATAAAAGCCCCTGTGTGTACTGCTGGTAGTTGCGCCGGTTTGTTGCGGCGCCACGGTGATGGTATGTGCCGAGCCAAGGGAAGGAAAATGTAGTCTCCGTTGAGACCATGGTATGCGCCCGGTCGATGTGAGAGTTCTTCCGAGGTTGTGCTGCGTGTGTACGTGTGTACCTTCATGTATGTCTGTTCGAGAGTTGAATAGAAGCCAACATACAGGCCGTTAGACTGCCGGGGTGTTCGTCGCCGGAAAATTTTGTTCATCTTCTTCTACCTTCGTCCGGCGTTCGTCGCTGAAGAGTGGTTCGGCGTATGTTGCCGGTGAGTTTGTCCCAATAGTGGACGGCCGGGACAGTAGCTAGGAACGGAACTCCGGTGCTTACAAAGCAAGCTTCCGGCGGTGGCGACGAGCGAGAGTGGACACCGGAGAAGGAAAAGGGGATTCGGGTTTTCCTTTTTGAGCTTGTGATGGCGGTGTCGCCGGCGGCTGCGACGAGCGAGCGTGAACGCCGGCGGCTGGATGTTTGGAATAGGAACAGAATTATTGTTTTTTTACTGAAATTAAAGGATTAATTGGCAGACTGCGTTGAGATTCATTTTGGCCAAGGGTCGTCCGCTGAAGAGGGTCGCATCATCCGAGCGTACGACCCGGGTCGCATGAGATTTTCGGACCGGCTGTTGTATCGGGAGCCTCGCCAACACTTTGCTCCTATAGGTCCATGGATGCTGTGTTGTATAAGGAATCACAGCCACACATTCCTGCACTAGTTGTGTCACGGTGGGAGAAGCCCGCTCACGCATGTTGGTTTTCTCTGGTCTGTCTAGAACACATCTAGATGCTGGCGCTAAACTAATGTTTACTTTGTTTGTGGTCTTTTTTTCTATTTTTTTGTTTTTTGTTGCTACATTATATATTTGTGGGAGCTTAGATGTGACATCTTTAAAAAACATCTAGATGTGAATTAAAAAAACTATTCCTCCAATCTCTTACCTAAACTTTGCATATATGCTGGCGCTAATGAATAGCACCATTCTGAGAAATTAAGCACAAAGACTGATTGGCCATCTTAGCTACCTAATTTACATACAATCAGGTGACATGAAATTCATCCGGAATTTATATATAATCCTCTGTCCATGCAACAATGAACGGTAACTATCATACAGACACACATATAAGCATGAGCAGCTAGGCCGCAGGTCATCCTTCTTTTCCAAAAAAAGAAGGAACTCAAGGTGAATAGAGCATGATAAAGTCCGAACTGCATGTGTACATCATAAAACTGTTCAGTGCTAAAACCAGCATGATCAGTCACCAAGGAGTTGATCGTAACTTTTTAGCATGTTTATCGCTCTCAACCCTTTCTACTTCTTCTTTACTATTCCCTTTGTCCAAAAAAACTTGTCCCTCAAATAATGTATCTAACATCAAGTTAGTGCTAGATACATCCATTTAAGATACGAACTTGGGACAAGTTTTTTCGGACAGAGGGAGTATCCAATCCATGTTCCGACTTCCAACTCAAGAGAAAAGGCACGCAATAAGCATGCCTACACATTTGCACAAAGAATGAGGGAACAAAATAATTGATCTCGTTCTACACTGGCCCACACAATTGAAATATTTAGCATGAATATTGTATGATGGTACCATCTCTAAAAAAGTTGTGATGATCCGGTATAAATCGAACGAAGAAACTTGTTGTGGTTGGAAGTTCGTGTAGTTCCATGTAAGATATGCACATGCAAGAGCAACAACTAGTCTGCTCTTTTGCGTGTCAAGCAGTTACACCCATGGAGTACGAAAATTAGTTCCTTTCATGGTAGTACATCAAAACATTCTAGGTCGTTTATTTCTGTGATTGAATGGCCCAGATGCGGCTATGTTGCTACACCAGAATTGGTGTAGTATATTAAGGAGAGTGGATTTTTTACTCTCGGGTGTACTACACTGGAGTTTGTAAAAAATCAATATCAAATGTAAGTTGGGTATTTCACTTACTTAGACTGAATTTTGGGTATATTAAGGCGTAAGTGGTATTTTGGGTAGTTCACTTACTTAGACTGAATTTAAGTTTTTCAACGGAGTTTTCCCATGCAGAAGTATCCATCCTTATGGGCATGTAATATCCTGGTTGGCCACGAAATGGTTTTTATGACGCTTATTAGACAAGGGTTTTAGGGTTTGTGACACACCTCCAACATGGGGTGACCTTTTCATTATATAGAGAGGTACATAATAATATACAATACAATTACACGTGGGGCCCAGTATATACAGAGTCTAACACCCTCCCTCAATCTTAACCGTGCTCAGAAGAATTCACTAGGATGAGAATGCGCCTACAGCCTTCAAACTGAGGAAGAGGCAGCGGCTTCGTAAAGATGTCAGCAAGTTGATCTTTGGAGGAGATAAACTTGATAAGAAGCAATTTCTGGGCAACACGTTCTCTGACAAAATGATAATCAACTTCGATGTGTTTGGTGCGAGCATGAAAGACTGGATTTGAAGACAAATACGTTGCACCAATGTTATCACACCAAAGTACCGGCGGCTGCTTCTGAGGAATCTTCAACTCTCTGAGCAAAGACTGTATCCAAATAAGCTCGGCTGTAGCATTTGCAACTGCTTTGTACTCAGCTTCAGTGCTATTGCGGGACACCGTTGCTTGTTTACGAGCACTCCAGGCGATCAAGTTAGAACCAAGGAACACTGCATATCCCCCTATTGATCGTCTGTCATCCGGAATCCCAGCCCAGTCTGCATCAGAGAACGCAGAGAGAACTCCAGAGGGGGCCGGTTGCAGATGCAAGCCATAAGAAGAAGTGAACCGGATATAGTGCAAGATGCGCTTAACCGCAGTCCAATAAGAGTCGTGAGGAGCATGAAGAAACTGGCAGACACGGTTGATAGCATAGGAGATATCAGGACGAGTAATAGTCAAGTACTGCAAGCCACCAACAATACTGCGATACTCAGTAGCCTCATCAGCAGAGAGACATATTAGACAAGGGTTTTAGGGTTTGTGGCACACCTCCAACATGGGGTGACCTTTTCATTATATAGAGAGGTACATAATAATGTACAATACAATTACACGTGGGGCCCAGTACATACAGAGTCTAAAAACGCTCCTCAACCCCGGTCGGCGAACATGTCAGCCTCGGTCATGCTGGCCAGGGTGAGCTCGTCCTGCAGGTTTCCTTCCCTGCACGCACTGTCATTCGAACCACTCCTCACTGACGTCCCTATAGATGTTGGCAACGTTCATGTGCATTTCTTGAGTCATGCCCTGGAACGGCCGCCCGTCAATTATAGGGAAGGAAATCTAAAAAGAACTGTGGGGAGGCTTCCATGGCGCCAGCGCCACGTCGAGCAAGTCTTTGGGCAGGTCGATGAAGACGGCTTTGAGCCGACGTGTACGCAGCGTTCCATTGACCAGATTGTATGTTCTCCCACACCACGATACAGAGGCCCGTCCATCCAAGAATGCTAGCCACGTGAATGATCACCTCCTCCTGTCCTGTTGCATGCATCCATCGTAAGCATATGCGACGGACCTGCCTGTACGTTCAAAACGCTTGCATGTCCACATAATTAATGTATCTACACAGTGGGTTTCAACAAGGACTGAGGGTGTCCGCGGACCTCTAAAACAAACACGTTATTCGTCCGCGGACAACATTCGGACATGTTCGCAGACACGATATCCACCTTATCGCAACAAACTTTTGTCAAACAGCAACACCCTTCTGCCCTAGCAACGGTCACATTTTACAAGGATATAAAAGCACTTGAAAAAAACATGCATTCCATGCATCAAAATCACCTTCGGCCAAACAACCTTCCACCAAAACATAATCACCTTCCGCCAAGTCAAATAGCAGCGCTGACATCTAGAGGGAGAGGAGATGACACATGGTGGCTTTTGATTGGCCAGATGGATGTCCAGACACGCCAAAACGTTATGCATGTTTGTACAAAGCGTGGAGAATCGAAACCTAGTTAGGAAGGTGTCTACACGATTGGAGGCTATGGCAAGGGATACTTCTACCCAATATGGGTGGCAGCATGATTTTAGGATTGCCCCCCCTCCGCTTTAAGTGTTATATGGATCTTTTTGTATTTCGCCTTTTTTATTTTTCGTTTGTGCGAGAGGACCTTTTTTTGGCTATGTGCATCTTAGTTATGCAGAGCTGGGTGTAATGCTTAAATCATTTAAGTAATAAAGCGCCCCTTTTCAAAAAAATGCACAATGCATGAGAGAATAAAAGAATTGATCTCACTCTACATTGAGCTAAGCAATTTTATTTTGCCGGATATTGACCTAAACAATCGAAGCGTCTGATATGAATATTGTACGATACACAGTACAATCTCGAAAAGAGATGTCATGATCCGGTAACAACCGAAAGGAGAAATCAGTTGTCATTGGAAATTCGTGTAATTTCATATAAGATACGCACATGCAAGAGCGATGTCAAGCAGTTAGACCCATGGAGTACGAATGGTATATTAGACCATTCTGGACTGTTTATTTCTATGATTGAATAGCCCAGATGTTGGAATGAGCCACGTTCCACGGTGGCGACCGGCGGGTGCGTGCGTCTGTGCTGCGTCGGAATGAGCCGAGCCAAGGAGAACCAGAGTGGGCGTAGTCTCCGCCGGGGCCATGGTGTGCGCCCGGTCGGCAGGAGAGAGAGCTCCTCTGGATAGGCTGCGGTTTGTTGCCGAGCCCGGGTATGTGCCCAGTAAAGTAAGACCGTTCGAGCGGCCGAGGCAGGCGTTTGTGCACCGAGAAAATCATGTGCTCCATCTTCCACCTTCGGTGTGTGTGTGTGTGTGTGTGTGTGTGTGTGTGTGTGAGAGAGAGAGAGAGAGAGAGAGAGAGAGGCTGTTCGAGGTTTGTCCTAGATCGTGTCCAGGGCAAGGATTCGGTTTCAACAATTGGCATCAGAGCGACCAGGTTCTGGGGTGCCGTGGCGCACAGTGGTGTCCGCAGCACGCACGGCGGACATGAAGGCATCGGCTGCGGCGCGCGGTGAGCTCATGACGACGGCGAGTTCGGACGTGGTGGTGGCATACGGCTTCGACGTCGACCGACGCAGCAACCGCGGCGCCGTCGCAGCGGGGGCGGAAGCATGCAGTGCCGTCGGGCGAAGGCGTCCAAAGCAGCAACGACGACGAGCCGGGGCAGGCAGGCCGTGCAGCTAGTTCGTGGCTTAGGAGGTGAATGTTGGAATAAGCCACGTTCCATGGTGGCGACCAGCGGGTGCGTGCGTCTGTCCTGCGTCGGAATGAGCCGAGCCTAGGAGAACCAGAGTGAGCGTAGTCTCCGCCGGGACCGTGGTGTGCGCCCGGTCGGCAGGAGAGAGAGCTCCTCTGGATAGGCTGCGGTTTGTCGCCGAGCCCGGGTATGTGCCCAGTAAAGTAAGGCCCATTCGTGCGGTGGAGGTGTTTGTGCACCGAAAAAATTGTGTGCTCCATCTTCCACCTTTGTTGTGCGAGAGAGAGAGAGAGACAGAGAGAGAGAGAGAGAGAGAGAGAGAGAGAGCGCTGGTTCAAGGTTTGTCCCAGATCGTGTCCAGGGCAAGGATTCGGTTCCAACACCAGATGCGGCTATTCTACACCAGTCAATGGTATTTTTGGTAGTTCAGTTACTTAGACTGAATTTAAGTTTTTCGGTGAAGTTTTATCCGTGCAGAAGTATCCGTCTATATGGGCATGGAATATCCTGGTTCGCGACGAAATGGTTTTTCATGAAGCTCCTCCACTCCGGTCGGCGAAGATGTCATGCTGGCCAGGGCAAGCTCATCCTGAGGTTATCCTTCCCTGCCAGGACTGTCATTCGAGCAACTCCTCACCGACATCCCTGTAGATGTTGGGGACGTTCATTTGCATCCTCTGAGTATGCCCTGGCACGGCCGCCGGTCAACTATAGAGGGTAGGCAATAATGTGAAAAGAACTGCCATGGGATGTCTTAGGGCAGGTCGCCGAAGACGCCTTTGAGCCGCGACCCCTACTAGTCAAGCGGGACACAGAGGTCAGTCCGTCCAAGAATGCTAGCCACGTCAATGGTATCCTCCTCCCGTCCTGTTGCATGCATCAAAGTTGAGCAGATGCGACGGACCTGCATGTACGTACAACACGCATGCATGTCCACATAATATACTTACACAGTGGGTTTCACCAATCTAACAAAGTAATATGAGCATCACTCTTTGGAACTATGCATCCAAAGTTGAGCAGATGCGACGGACCTGCATGTTTGGAATTGCTAAAAGATAAATGGACTGGCACGCAAACGCGATTGTCTCCAGCAGCCTTCGATGAAGGGAAGCTGAACCACCTGGCCTTCTTCTTCAAACACTTGGTGGCACGATTCGGGGAGTTCCGCCAGCAGAGATCTGCAGCGCGGGAGGCGGAGGTGGATCGGGCGGCGCGTGCGGTGGCGCTCCGCATCCTCACCGGCGTCCATCACGTCTCCCCTCACTTCCCGGTGGAAACCGTGCTGTGGGAGCTTGACATGGGTGACCAGCGCAGGGCGGAGCGTGTGGTGGGCGACATCGCAGAGGCGCTGGTCCTGCAGGAGAAGGAGAGCGACTTCATGGAAGCCTGAGATCCTCTCCTGCTTCACTTTCTTCACCGTCAGCTTCGCCTCCCTCGTCTTTGTTCTCTTGTTTTCTTCTTCTGCTTCACAAAAGAAGGCGATGTTGAACCTTGTGCTGGTTAGGATGAAGTGGGAGAAACCTGCCTACGAGCATGTTGGTTTCCTCGAATCTCTCATATAATCACGAGTATCCAAAGCAATTAAACACAAAGATTGGCTGCTAGCTGACTTCTTTTCTAGCTAGCTGATTGAAATGCAACCTCGTAGAAATGAAATCAATCGGGGATATATATAGAGAGGCTTTCGTCCAAGCAACAGCGAATGGTATACACACATATAAGCATGAGCACACGGGAACCTGAGGTGCATATATAGAGCATGATAAAGTCTAAATTGAATGAGTGTATCACAAAATTGTGCTTCACACAAAAGCTAGGATGATCACGAGAGATCAGTCGTCCTAACTAACTTTGCAGCATGTGCATGTATCTTGCATCTTCTTTGCTTTCATCTGGTTCATGTTTCAACCTGAGAGAAAAGACACCTGAGAAGCATGCCTAGACAAATGCACAATGCATGAGAGAAAAAAATAATTGATCCCGTTGCACATTACCCTAAAAAAATGACATATCTAAAATGAATATTGTACGATGCGGTCCACAGATTTGATGTGGCAGGTCACCGTGGCTGGCTACGCTGCCTGTAACCTGTGGAAGGAGATAAACTGGCAAACATTCAAAGGGAAGAGGGCCTCACCTAAGACGGTGGCTGCGCTAGCGAGTGGAGATAAAACAAATTGTGTAGGCAAAAACCTAGTGTGTATTTCTTTTAGACGGTGTGTTACTCAGGACTTCGGTATGTATCTGAACTTATTAAATTTAACTTGTTATTCTCTTCACTATAACGTAAAAAGCAGAGTCCCTGCAATTGTTGGTCTACATTATATTATACATGGTACACGTTAAACAAATGATGTGATGATCGAAAGACGAAATTTGTTGTGGTTGGTGATAGCTGAATAAAACTGTTGCTTATTGATTGATTTGGTGCGGCATACAAGAGTATATAAGAGGGTACAAACCGACTTGGGGTAGGAGTACAAAACTGACTTGAACTAGAAGTCGTATATCATAAGGACTACTCTAACATCCCCCCGCAGTATCAACGGCAGGCTTGACGACGTTGAGACTGAAACATATATCTTGAAACGGTTTAGTAGGCAGTGCCTTGGTGAAAATGTCAGCAAACTGAGCCGTAGAGGGAACATGAAGCACCCGAACCTGACCAAGAGCAACCTTTTCACGAACAAAATGAATATCAATCTCAATATGCTTTGTGCGTCGGTGTTGAACTGGATTGCCGGTCATGTAGACTGCTGATATGTTGTCAAAGTAGACAATAGTGGCCTGCTCAATAGGCCTGTGTAGCTCGGAGAGTAATTGCCGAATCCATATTGTATCTGCAACGGCATGTGCCACAGCGCGATACTCAGCCTCGGCCGACGAACGTGACACCGTAACCTGTCTTTTCGAAGACCAAGAAAATAAATTGTTACCAAGAAAAACGCAAAAAACCGGAAGTGGACCTTCGAGTGTCAAGACAACCAGCCCAATCTGCATCAGAGTATGCGGTAAGCGAGTTTGGAGAAGAATTATTGAGGTGGAGACCATGATTGAGAGTTCCTTTTAGATACCGAAGAATGCGTTTAACATGATTATAGTGAGGAACCCGGGGATCATGCATATAGAGACATGCTTGTTGAACAGCAAAAGAGATTTCAGGATGAGTAATGGTGAGATATTGGAGAGCACCTGTTAGGCTACGATAGAGAGTAGGATCGGAAAAGGGTTCACCGGTAGCCGAAAGTTTAAAACTAGTATCGACAGGAGTGCGAGATGATTGCCAGTCAAGCATACCAGCACAATTAAGAAGATCAAGAATATATTGGCGTTGGGAAAGAAAAAGGCTGGAGGAATCTCGAACAACAGCAATGCCTAAGAAATGATGAAGGAGTCCTAGGTCAGTCATAGAAAATTCAGACCTAAGAAGAGAGACAATATGATCTAAGAACTTTTGAGAGGACGCGGTAAGAATGAAATCATTTACATAAAGAAGTAAATAGGCAGTGTCAGAAGTTTGATGATACACAAAAAGAGAGGTGTCGGAGAGAGATGGAGTGAAGCCTATTGTTTGGATGAAGGAGGAGAAGCGTTGAAACCAAGCTCGTGGGGTCTGTTTAAGACCGTAGAGAGATTTCTAAAGAAGACACACATGAGTAGGAAAGGATGGATTTTCAAAACCCAGAGGTTGCTGGCAGTAGACAGTTTCTTGAAGGGAACCATGGAGGAAAGCATTTTTAACATCAAGTTGGTGAATAGGCCAGGAAGAGGAGACAACAACACTAAGAACGGTGTGAATGGTGCTAGGTTTAACAACAGGAGAAAAGGTTTCTTCGTAATCAATTCCTTGTTGCTAAGAAAAGCCACGACAAACCCACCTGGCTTTATATCATGAGAGGCTCCCAATCGGAGTAGAACTTTTGGCGAAAAATCCATTTGCCAAAAACAATATTTGTCTTGGGAGGACGAGGAACAAGTTGCCATGTGTTGTTTTGAAGTAAAGCATTATATTCTTCTTGCATGGCAGTGGCCCAGTTGGGATCAAGTAGAGAAGTTTTGTAATTCTTTGGGAGGGAAGTGAGAGATACGGAGGTATGAAGGTTTAGGCGGTTTTGGGGTTGATGAAATCCTGATTTGGCCCTAGTACGCATGCGATGATCATTAATCGGGGCTGCTGTAGGAATAGCACGAGGGGGTATGGTGGGTACGGGTGAGTCCGGCGCAGCGGAAGAGTCGGACGAAGGAGCAGGGCTGGGTGATGGAGTGGGAGTAGGGGCGGGGTGGTGGGGATGGAGCAGGGGTCGGAGGTGTTGGGGATGTCTCAGGTGGGGTGAGGGTAGGGTTTGTATCGGCTATAGCGGATGTTAATGGTGGTGGTGGTGTGTTGTGTTCAGCAGGTAGGGGAGTATATAGTTGGAAAGGACGGGGAGAGGGGGTGTTTGCGGAGCTAGGGGTGTTTGATGGTGTAGTAGTGCGTTGTGAGAAAGGAAAAATGTGCTCAGCAAACGTGACATGACGACAGACATGAACGTGTCCAGTGTGAAGGTCGAGACAGCGATAGCCTTTGTGCTCGTCAAAGAAGCCAAGAAAGGCACATGGGATAGAGCGTGGTGACAATTTATTTGCAGAAGTGGCGTAGGCATTGGGAAAACAGAGACAGCCGAAAACACGAACCGCGGAGTAGTCGGGATGGGAAGAAAGAGGGAATAATAGGGAGTAGTGTTGGGTTTAGTTTTAGAAGGGCAAATATTTAGAAGGAAGGTGGCCATGTGTAGGGCTTCAGCCCAAAACATGGGAGGCATAGATGATTGAATGAGGAGAGTGCGAACGATGTCATTGAGGGTGCAAAGAGAACGTTCGGCTTTACCATTTTGAGGGGATGTGTAGGGACATGAGAACCTTAGCAAGATGCCATGTTGTAAGAAGAAAGTACGATTTTTAATGTTATCAAACTCGCGACCATTGTCACATTGGATAAAGCGAATTGGGAGGAAGAAGTGAACAGACACATATCGTTGAAAATTAAGAAAGAGAGAATGGACCTCGGATTTGTTGCGTAGAGGAAAAGTCTAGACAAAGTGGGTGAAATCATCTAGGATAACAAGGTAGTATTTAAAACCCGAAACTCTTGCAATGGGAGAGGTCCATAAATCACAATGTATTAATTCAAAGGGATAAGTGCTACAAGTGCTAGAGGAACTAAAGGGAAGACACACATGTTTGCCTAATTGACATGACTCGCAAAACACAGAATTATGAGAGTCTCTATTACATGGTATGGTAAATTCACTAAGCATAGAAGCTAACACGGCAGGGTTGGGATGGCCCAAGTGACGATGCCAGAGATCGACGGAGGCCAGCATGGATGTTGGAGGGGTGGCGGCAGGAACTCCATTAAGAGAATAAAGATCACCGGAGCTATTGAAGCGAGCGATCTCGGCCTTGGTCAAGTAATCCTTCACGGATAAACCAAAAGGGTCAAATTCAGCTGAAACTAGATTGTCGCAAGTAAATTGGCGAACAGAAATAAGATTTTTTTAATGAGGGCGGGTGCAGCTAGAACATCGCGAAGTAAAAGAGGTTGAGTGGAAGAGGGAAGTTGAGCCTGGCCAACACAATATATAGAAATAGATGATCCATCTCCAAGGGTAATGGAAGGGAAATGAGATTTAGTGCAAGATGATAACCAATTACTAGATGCAGACATATGACTAGAGGCCCCTGAATCAAAGATCCAATCCGTACCTGAGTTTCCTTGTGCAGCAAAGTTATTCATGGCCGGAAGAAAAGCAGCTTGATCCTAGCTCGGCGTCGCAGGTGAGGGTGGCGTCGGGAGCAGTGCCGGCGGATATGATGGTGAAGGTAGTAGGGCCGGCTAGGGAGTGTAGTAGGCGCCGCCGTCAGTGGAGTAGTGACCATAAGGAGCATACGTCGGGACGGCGTGAGAGGCATTGGTCGGCTGTGGTGAGGGTGGCATCGGGAGCAGGGGCGGCTGAGGTGTGTAGTAGGCGCCGCTGTCGGTGGTGCAATGACCATAAGGAGCATACGTCTGGGTGGCGCGATAGGCATTGGCCGGCTGTCAGGGGTTGAGAACCCCGGGAGCACCAGTAGGCGGCCGAAGGCCGGGTTGCCAGGCACCTGAGTATGTCGGCGGAGCACCGAGGGCGGACGAAGCGGACCAGGGCATGGGTCATGCCTGAACGAGCCCCGTCCAAGGATCATGAGGAGGCCGCCATGCAACCGCAGATGGAGCACTGGTGGGTGGTGCAGGACTCGGTGCTGGTGATGTCGTAGGCGGAACCGAATGAGTCGACAGCGGCCTGTAGATAGGGTTTTTGCCGCAGTAGTTCGGACTAAGGCGCCAGCCTGGGGGCGGTTGAGCAGATGACGATGTGGACGGCCCGGCGGCAGGAGCCGGCATGGAAGGCGACGCTGGTGTAGATGACAGAGGAGGACGAGCCGCAGCATGAAAGACCTTGGGGCGAGAGTCCTTGCGAGCTTGTGTTTCCGCCGCGAGTTGTAGCAGGGAACGAACTTCAGCAAAGGTAGGAGGAGGCCGTATCATCGGTATGAACGAGACTTGCTTGTCAAAGTCTTCGATGAGGCCGACAACGACGATATTGATTAGTTGTGAGTCGCTGACTGTATCGCCGAGTTCGCGGAGCTCATTACCAATGGTCTTAACGCGCTGGCAGAACAGGTTCATCGAGGCGTCTCCTTGCACCATATTGCGAAGCTCGGTGTGGAGAGCGTTTTTTCGAGCGTCGGTGTTGCTTTGGAAGAGCTGACGGAGGGAGTGCCAGATGTTGGCAGCGGTGGCGCCGTCGTGATCGAGCATGTTGAAGATTTCGGTGGTGATGCGGGTGTAGAACCACTGGATGATCGCTAGATCGTCTTTCAACCATTGCAGATCGTCGGGGCGGGGAAGACAGTTGGCGGCGACATGCGAGCGCAGGTTGCAGCGGGCAAGGTGGAGATCGAAGAGATGTATCCAATGGTAGTAGTTGTGGGCGGCGAGATCAAGAACTATGGGGATGTAGGGGCTGACATCGGAGATTGTGTCGTCAAGAGATATTGGTGCGGCGAGGATGGGTGTAGGGTAGTTTTGTGGAGCTATGATGAGGGCCGAGAAAGAAGCGGCTGCGGCGTTGGCAGCCTTGGCGTTGAGCACGGCCCGGCGCTCGAAGTAGCCGGGCGGCGGCGGCGGCGGAGCCATACCCTAGACCCTGGGACCGGTATCTGATACCATGATAGCTGAATAAAACTGTTGCTTATTGATTGATTTGGTGCGGCATACAAAAGTATAAGAGGATACAAGCCGACTTGGGGTAGAAGTACAAAACTGACTTGAACTAGAAGTCGTATACCATAAGAACTACTCTAAAAGTTGGAAGTTGTTGTGGTTCCATATATGATATGTACATGTAGGAGGAAAGACTAGTTAGCTCAGTTGCATGTCAAGCACTTAACCTGATGGGGTATATGGAAGGTTAGTAGAAAGCAAACAAGGTCGAACCAGATTTGAAAAGGGCACGAGGCTGTTATTGATGGGCCTGAGGCTCGATCCATACAGAACACGTTCGTGCTCAGGAACTGCGTCAGAAACTTAGATAGCAGAGCAAACACAGTGGCGTTGAGCGTCAGATAGTTGAGCAAACACAATGTAGTACATTTGGGGACCGATCAGGGCATGTCTGCTCCTTGTGTAAGTTTGGTGGCCACGTTAGTATATAGGGGGCGACAGCCTGCCGTGGCGTACAAAGAGAGAGACACAATCGTGCAATCTGTTACAAGAGATCTGGGAGAGAAGGTACAGCGGGAGATTTTTGATAAATGGCGTTTTTATTGACTCGTAATGTAGCATCAAGATGATACAAAACACAATGAGAACACGTCCAGTCTCTGTATAATTAGGATGCACACAGCCAACACTAACACAAACACAAAAAATCACGCTGGCAAAAGCAAAATCATACAACACCGAATCTATGCCTAGATGAAGGAAAAAAGACTATCAACACCAATCATTTCTTGACAACACAACCACAGCGAGAAAAGTTCTTCAAAAGTTACACCACCAGAAAGGGAACGACACGCAAGCGGCGCCATCGTCACCCGATCCAACAATCAAATGTCAGAACGTGATTTTTCACCTTGAAGATTATGTCCCACCAAACTCCAAGCAATGCCTTCAACAAGATAACTATACAAAAACATTATTATTGCCAAGTATAACCAACTAGGGTCAGACCTAGCATATTCATGTCAGAGCTCAGAACCAAGTACTTGAAAAACACCACCAATTGAAGTCATCATGTATTGCCGCCTGCACTTTCCACCATCTCAACAGCATCATATATAGGGTGAGGACATTAACAGGGAGGGAGGGCACCGGCTTCGCAAAAATTGCAGATCGGGACGCTCTGGCAGCCTCACACCGTCTTAGCAAGTGATGCAGGTGGCAGGTCTGCGAACGACACCACAATGGATCACCTCTTGCTATGGCATCCTCATCAATAGCGGAAGAGATAGATTAAAATCAAACTTTCTAAGGGCATTTCTAACTGATCCCTTATAACCGGTTAGAGGAGTAAAATTGTAGTTTTACTCCTCAAACCGGAACCTAACCAATCCCCAATACATGTTACTAGAGTAAAAAATTTACTCGGCCACCGCAAGTCTCCCTATTTTTACTCCACCGCTCGGCATCCGAGTGAAACTTCTGCCCCTCTCTCTTCCTCTTGTCTGCCTCCTCTTCTCCCCCTCGCCCAGCCGCCGGCACGTCCCACGCCCTTTCTCGCTGCCCCTCTCCTCCCAATGATCGGACACAGTGGCCGAAGGTCCCCGCCGTCGATCTGTAGCGCGGACCCACGCCGCCACGCCCGCGGGTCGTTGTCCACCGACGGATCCTCAAGCCACCGTTGCTCACCCGAACTTCTCGCCCCCACCTAATTCGCGGATTCTTCGAAGCTCCCTCCGCCGCGACCACTGACGGGGACCTACCTTGGCATCCGGCAGCGATCGTGGGAGATGTGGATGGCTGAGATCACCGACCGGGGGACCCTCCAACGGAAGTATATCAGGTCGTTCCACATGGCCGAGCTCGCAGCCATGGAGTATGACTAGTGGCAAGTCCGGTACAACGACGCGCCGCTCTGCTGAACTTCCCGTTTGGGGCAGCGCCGATCCACCTTGTCCCGTCGGAGCCGGGGGTGGTGAGCGCACCGATGGCGCGGGAGGACTGAGAGGCGAGGGAGCGCCATGAGGCAGAGGACGCCGACGAGGCGTACAAGGAGGACCTCCATTGGCAGCACCCGTAGCTCGTGGAGGTGGAGCGGGCGATATTCACCGTCAATGGCGGGAAAGTAATCGTGATCTCCGACGACGAGGTGGAAGTTGTCAAGATGGGTGGCGAGCAGGAGATCAACATCGAGGAGTGGCGGAGCGTATTCCCCAGCGGCGGCGACGACGGCATTTGCCCGGACCCAGCACTCACCGAGGGTGGCCTGACAGGGAAGGATTGGCTTGACCTCCACTTCGACCGTTGAATTTGAGTACTTTTTAGTGCAGTTTAGTTTAAGTTTAAATTTATGTTGAACTTATGTTTAATTTGGGGTGAGAAGACTATCTATGTTGAACTTATGTTTAAATTCATGCAAATTTCAGTTGAAATTAGATTGAATTTATGTAAATTTACGTTTTACTCCGCCAAGTTTAGACGATCGGGTAGAACTGACCAAAATTTAGTCACTAAGATTTACTAGGCCGGATACTCCACTGTTTTTTAGGCATCGGTTAGAAATGCCCTAACAGCTTGTTCTGGCTGTCAACTCATGCATATACATTGCACCGGTCTCTTGGAAGCAAACTGGGGCTGGCTCACTGACATGTATCATTTACCTACGTACCAACAGGAATGCATGTCCACATATATAATGTATTTACACACAGTGGGTTTGACCAATCTATCAAAGTAATATAATCATCAATCTTTGGAACTAGACATGCAAAAACATAAATGGGCTAGCAGTCCAACTCGATTGTCTGGCCAATCACACTCCAGACCATCGTCGCCGTGTATGGGACAGCCCAGGATGAACTCAAGGCCGTTTTTCTCCGTGAACTGGTTAATCTAGCGAAAGATAATCCCTACCCCATTCTTATTGGTGGGGATTTTAATTTGCTACGATTTTCAAGTGAGAAAAGCCTAGGTGGGTTTGATAATCACTGGCCTTTCCTTTTCAACGCTGTCATAGCGGTCTAGATTTGCAAGAGGTTTCAATGATTGGAAGACGGTTCACTTGGGCGAACAGTCTTCCGGAGCTGACATATGAGAAACTAGATCACGTTTTAATGGATACCGACTGGGAATCCAAATTCCCTATGGTTTCTGTTCGCGCTCTTCCTCGTATGGAGGCTATCTCAGACCATGCACCCATCCTCTTAACCACTGGATCGCCACGTCCACAACACCGATGCAAGTTCAAGTTCGAACTAGGTTGGTTGCATCGAGATGGATTCTATGAAATGGTCAAGGAGGTGTGGGATAAACCGGTTGCCGGGCATACCCCAATACACAAATGGAACAACAAAATGCGTGCATTACATAAGTTCCTTCATGGTTGGGCTAGGCACACTGCGGGTATCCTCAAAAAAGGAGAAGCTTCGTCTTGCATCCATTATTGATGATTTAGAAGCTTTGGCAGAGATTAGAGCTCTCTCTGACATCGAATTAGAGATCAAGAGTCAATCGAATGCCCAGTTAGCTCGCATGTTGCGCGAGGAGGAACTCAAGTGGTACCAACATTCAAACTCTCAGTTTATCCTCAAAGGTGATTCGAATACGAGATATTTCCATGGTGTCGCCAATGGTAGACATCAGAAGAAACTTATTCGTTCCCTACAAGAGGAGGAGGACATGATTGAAGGGCATGAGCAACTTAAGTCTTATATCACTAGTTATTATAAAAATCTATTCAGGACTCCTCAGGAAGGAAACTTCTCGATGCATGAGTCTCGAACAGATGACATCCCCCAGGTTTCTGACGCGGAAAATAGCCTTCTAACAGCTCCATTTTCTGAGGAGGAAGTTAGAAATGCAGTTTTCCTAATGGAGCATAACAAAGCACCAGGTCCAGATGGTTTTCCCACTGAGTTCTACCAACACTTTTGGGAGGTTATCAAACATGATCTCCTACTCTTGTTTGGCTGCCTTCATGCTGGTCAACTAGAGTCGTTTCTCTTAAACTTCGGTGAAATTATTTTAATACCTAAGGTTAATGAGGCTGAAAGGATACAACAATATCGTCCAATATGCCTCCTTAATGTTAGCTTTAAAATCTTCACTAAGGTAGCGGCTATTAGGCTCAATTCGGTTGTTAAACATGTGGTTCGTCCTTCTCAAACTGCTTTTATGCAAGGTAGGAACATCCTAGATGGGGTTATTCTCCTTCACGAAACAGTTCACGAATTGCATCGGAAAAAACTGAATGGGGTGGTTCTTAAAATTGACTTTGAAAAGGCTTATGACAAAGTCAAGTGGTCTTTTCTTCAACAGACTCTCGGAATGAAAGGATTTTCTGCAGAGTGGCGCGTAATGATCCATAGTTTTGTGGCTGGAGGTTGCCATTAAAGTCAATGATGGCCCTTGGCAACTATTTCCAATCGAAGAAAGGATTGCGACAAGGTGACTCAATATCGCCCATGCTATTCAATATAGTGGCGGATATGTTAGCGCTCATGATTGAGCGTGCCAAGGTTGATGGCCAAATTGATGGGGTAGTGAATCATCTAGTGGATGGTCGTCTCTCTATCCTTCAATATGCCGATGATACGATTTTCTTTATGGATCATGACCTCAAGAAAGCAAGAAATCTGAAATTAATTTTATCAGCATTCAAGCAAGTCTCAGGGCTTAAGATAAATTTACATAGAAGTGAATTGTTTTGTTTTGGCGAGGCTCAAGATGAGGCCCATCTGTATGCCGACCTATTCGGATGGGGGTTGGGCCAGTTTCCGATCACTTATTTGGGTATACCGATACATTATCGGAGACTCACAAGTGCTGAATGGAAACACGTCGAGGAGAGACTACAAAAAAGGCTTAGCAGTTGGAAAGGTAAACTGCTATCTCCTGGTGGGAGGTTGGTCCTCATAAATTCAGTACTAAGTAACATGGTACTGTATATGATTTCGTTCTTCCAATTGACGAAAGGAGTTTTACATAGATTGTATTATTTCCGATCAAGATTCTTTTAGCAAGGAGATAGCGAGAGAAAGAGATATCGGCTGGCTAAATGCAGTGTGGTTTGCTGTCCCAAGGACCAAGGCGGGTTGGGAATTCATGACCTTGAGGTTAAGAATAGGGCTCTCCTTGGCAAATGGTTATTTAAGTTGTTGACCAAAGATGGTGTATGACAAACCCGCCTTAGGAGAAAATATGTGGGTTCCAAGGCGATATCCCAGGTATAACCTGGACTTTTTGGGCGGGATTACTGGCAACGAAGAAATGTTTCTTCCGCTATGGGTCCTTCTCAATTAAGAATGGCTCGGATATTAGATTATGGGAGGATAAATGGTTAGGTAATGCTACTCTCCAGGAACAATATCCAGCTCTATACAATATTGTACGTTACAAGGGTGATACTATTGCCAAGGTTTTGGAATCATTTCCGCCCAATGTGACGTTCAGAAGGGATTTAATTGGACTTAGACTCCAATCGTGGAACATACTACTTCAACGATTAATCACAGTACAGTTGTCACAGGGGTCCGATTTATTTCGTTCGAACCTACATGGGAATGGGCAATTCTCAGTGGAGTCTATGTATAGAGTTTTGATACAGGCTGACATGCTAGTTGATAATAATAAAAAGATCTCAAAGATGAAGATACCTCTTAAGAATAAAATCTTTGCATGGTATCTTCGTGTCGGAGTCATTCTTACTAAATATAACCTTATTAAGAGGAATTGGCATGGAAGTACGCAATGTGTATTTTGTCCGCATGATGAGACAATAAAACATTTGTTCTTCCAGTGTAAATTGGCTCGTTCTATATGGTCAGTCATCCAAATAGCTTCTGGTTTGTACCCTCCTTGTAGTGTTGCTAATAAATTTGGCAACTGGTTACATGGGATTGATCACAGGTTTAGAATTCTACTTAGGGTGGGAGAGCTTGCCGTGATTTGGTCGCTTTGGCTATGTAGAAATGATAAGATTTTTAACGATAAAAGTACTTCGTTTATGCAGGTTATCTACAGATGTACTGGGACGCTTCGTTTATGGTCCTCTCTACAACGAGTGGAGAATCTAGACCTGTTTACGGAGGTGTGTACACGATTGGAGGCTACGGCGAGGGATACTTTTACCCAACATGGATGGCAGCATGATCTTAGGATTGGGTCACCGACGGTTTAGGCGCTATACAAATATACATTTTTCTTTGTATTTCACTTTCCTATTTTATTTTCGCTTGTCGTGAGGATTTTGTTGGTTGTGTGCATCTTAGTTATGCAGAGGCCGGATGTAATACTTAAACCTTTTAAGTAATAAAGCGCCCCTTTTCGGAAAATATAAAGGCTACCTCTAGTGATACGTGTGAAAAATAAAATTGTCCTCGCTAAACAAAGGCTTCCATCGGCTATAAATGTCAGGTGACTGTCAATCAGTATTGCCATTTTGATGTCCTTCGAAGATCAGATTGGAGTCCTCCTACCTGCACGGCTGCCCTGCTTATGTGTGTTTGCGTGAGCCAGAACGAGAGCTCCTTGTCCGATTGCAGGGCGCCAACTTGAGCCGCAACCTTGCTTATGACGTACACAAAACTGCTCACAACAACCTCCACAACCATCAAACTCCAAGGCGATGGACCGGCTATTGTATCGGGAGCCTTGCCAATACCTTGCACCTATCGGTCCATGTCACCTAATGGATGCTGCGTCGTGGAAGGAATTACAGCCACACATCCTGCGCTGGTTGTGTCATGGTGGGAGAAGCGCGCTCACTAGCATGTTAGTTTTCTCCAATCTCTCACCTAAACTTTGTGAATATACTAGCACTAACGAATAGCATCATTCTGAGAAATTAAGCACAAAGATTGATTTGCTAGCTTACAATCAGAATCAGGTGGCAAACGAAATCCATCTGGAATTTATATAATAACCCTCGGTCCATGCAACAATGAATGGTAACACATATACACACATATAAGCATGAGAAACTAGGAACTCAATGTACATCACAAAAGTGTTCTCTGCCAAAACCAGCATGATCAGTTCCAAGGAGTTAGTCATGGTAACTTTTTAGCAAGTGCATCGCACTCAACCCTTTCTAGTTCTTCTTTGCTATCATCCAATTAATGTTCCAAATTCCACCCCAAGAAAAAACGTGCCAAGTAAGCATGCCTAGGCATATGCACAATGCATGAAAGAATGAAATGATTGATCCCATTCTACATTGGCCTAACCAATTGAAGTATCTGACATGAATAATGTGTGATACACGGTACAATCTCGAAAATAAAATGTGCTAATCCGGTACAAATCGAAAGGAGAAACTTGTTGTGGCTGGAAGTTCATGTAGTTCCATATAAGATACACACATGCAAGAGGAACGACTAGTTTGCTCTCTTGCGTGTCAAGCAGTTAGACCCATGGAGTACAAAGATTTCCTCGAGAAAAATATTGATTAAAATCTGAGAGATGGGACGAAACCAGAACAAGAACTCTCCAATTTGTTCATCTTTTGCATTAGACTGGATACGTGAGATATTCAAACCCCATAGCAAAACCTCTCATAAAAAGCACCATTCAAGAAAGTGGGTGCAGATTGAGATGAGCCGTTCGGATCAAGGGACCATCATCAGGTGGGCCCTGACTACAGCCACAGCAGAAAAGGACACGTCCATAGTAGAAACATGGCGATATGCTTGACACTGCTTGTAGCTAATTTTTACTGATTAATGTTACTTAGTTGTAGTGTTGAACTTTGTTGGATATGTTTAATAGTAGCAAGTAATTGTGTATCAAGAATGATAAGTTCATGCTTCTAGAAATGTAAGCTTTTGAAAACACCTGAATCGACATGCCAAATTATATAGTCAGTTATAAAATCTCCTGACTATGACTACAACAATAATATGCGCACGCGTGCGCGCGCGCGCGCGCACACACACACACACACACAAACAGTCCACAGGAATTATTATTTTTACAAAATGCTGACGGTGCAGCTTGTCATTGCAATAGAAGGAGAGAACAAATACAAACAAGGACGACTAAACTGCTGTTGGAAAGCGCCTAACAACAGGAATTAATGTTATTATCAATGAAATGTATCAACAAACAAGTTCCTCCAACGCCAAGCAACAATATTCAGCCCGCTCGGCTACTCAGCCTTCTTCAAAGTACTCATCATTGAAACTGAGATCTATAACCAGACACATAACCTCCACAAGTTCACCTCCAGAGAGGCAAGTTGGAGCAGGCCCTGTAAGCTAAAATTTGCAAATAAGGAGAGGAGCAGTTGCTTTGCTCTGATGCACCCTCATGCCGTTGTGTGGCGTAGCACGGCACACCAGCTCACTCGATACTCCACAAGTCACGGCTTGCGCTTGCATATATACCATTGAAATGGACGCCGAGACATGTGGCATCTCAATAACCCCAGCTAGACACATGAAAAATCTAAGTTCTGATGATCCACAACTTATTGTCGCTGCCGATGGGAAGCTCTTGTTCGTGCAAAGGCAAAGCTACCAACTAGAGATATGGACGAGGCAAGAGGATGGTAGTCCTGGAATGTGGCTCCGCACTATGGTGGTAATGTTAGAATCACCTAGGGAAACTATGACGCACTTGACTATTTGGGGAGAGAAGGGAGGCATGTTGCCCGTCAAGAACAATCATGGGGACCACCACAGGAACGTGTACACTCTGCATCTTGAGGCAGGGGTGATGACGAAGTTGACGTACTTGGACAATATTACCGTAGGAAGGTTGTGCCCCTTAGATGGATTGACCAACATTCTTCTTCTCTCGTCTCGGTACGTAAATTTTCCTCCAAGAAACTATCCACATGATTTTTTGTTGTTGAACTATTACTTGGTAAATTATTGTGTATTTTTTGGACAGACTCCCACAACAGGGCGATTTTTCTCAAAATAAACATCATTAATAGTGTTTTTTGTTAAAAATATGTGCCTAATATTATCCATATTAGTTGTGCAACAGTTGGTCTTATAATTAGGGTTAGGTGTTTGAGTTGGACATGTAAAACCGAGGCCCATTTATTTAGCTATATACACAAGGTGGTTGTACAAATATCACCTGCCTATGGCAGTGCCACACGTTTTGATGTCCTGGCTAAAGGCTCGCAAGCTAACTTGTGTCGCAGAAGGTGCTTGTCAATCGTAGTCACCTCTTCGACTATCCGGCAAGGATCGGGTTGGAGTACTCCTGCCAATGGAGTGTCGCTCCCTGCTGACAAAGTTCGTCTAGTACTGAATGGGGACTCCCGTTCTGATTGCAGTTCTGATTTCAGGGCGTCGACTTCATAGAGCGACCACCTTGCTTTATGCCGTACGACATCGATAATCTGTTCTGCTGATTGCAACATCCATTTATAACTAACTCCCACAGAATGAATAGGATGTTCTATCGAGAGCCTTACTAACACCTTGCACCTATAGGTTCATGTCACCTTGTGACTACTATGTCGTAGAAGGAAACACAGCATCAAACTGTGCGGTGGTTATATCGTGCTGGGAGAAGACTGCCCACTAACATATTGGTTTCCTCCAATCTCTCACAAAAAATTGGAAATATATTAACACCTAATGAATAGCACCAATCTGATAAATTAAGCACAAAGATTGATTTGCTAGCTAGCTAGCGAATTGAGATACAATCAGGTGGCAAATGAAATCCTTCTGGAATTTATATAGTGACCCTCCGTCCATGCAACAATGAAGGGTAACTCATACACACACACATGTAAGCATGAGCAGCTAGGAACTCAAGGTGCATATAGCATGATAAAGTCTAAACTCCATGTGCACATCACAAAAGTGTTCTCTGCAAAAACAAGCATTATCAGTTCCAAGGAGTTAGTCATGTGTGTCATCCTCAACCCTTTCTAACTTTCTTATTTGCTACTCCCACTGTCCCCAAACCCATGGCGCGTAAATTTAGTATCGTAGTCTAAATTTGACCAAATATATAGAAGAAAATATCAACAACAATAATACTGAATGAATACAGTATGAAAATGTATCTAATGATGAATATATTAATGTTGATTTTGTGTTATTTCTCTTAATATTTTTGCATGTACATTTGGTAAAACTTAAAATGCATTGACTTTTTGACTCGGTTTATACGCCATATATTTCGGGGTTTCGGGATGTAGTGAGTATCATCCAATACATGTTCCAAATTCCACCCCAAGGGAAAAGGCACCGGATAAGCATGCCTAGGCATATGCAAGAAAGAATAAAATAACTGGTCTCATTCCATATCGACCTAACCAATTGAACTATCTAACATAAATATTTTATGATACACGGTAAAATCTCGAAAAAAGATGTGATGATACAGTACCAGTCGAAAGGAGAAATCTGTTGTGGTTGGGAATTTGTGTAGATTCATACTTCCTTTGTATCTTTAAAAAATGTCTTATAGATACGTTCGTGCAAGAGGAATGACTAGTTCGCTCTCTTTGGTGTCAAGCAGTTAGACCCATGGAGTATGAAGATTGATTCCTTTTACGGTATATCAAACCATTATGGGCCGTTTATTTTTGTGATTGAATGGCCCAGATGCGGCTATTCTAGACCAGTCAATGGTATTTTGAGTTCTTTAGTTACTTAGACTGAATTTAAGTGTTTCGACGGAGTTTTTCCCATGCGGAAGTGTCCATCCATATGGGCATGTAATATCCTGGTTGGTCATGAAATAGTTTTTCATGTAGCACCTCCACTCCGGCCGGCGAAGATTTCAGAATTGGAGATGCTGGCCAGGGCAAGCTCGTCCTGCGGTTATCCTTCTGTGCTCGTACTGTCATTCAAACCACTCCTCACCGTAGGTATTGCCGAGGTTCATCCGTTCATGTGCATCGCCTGAGTCATGCCCTGGAACGGCCGCCCGTCAATTACAGGGAAGGCAGCCATGGCCTCGGGCATCGCAACGTTGAGCAAGTCGTAGGGAAGGTCGATGAAGACGGGCTTTGAGCCGCGACTCCCACCAGTCAAGCGGCAACATCGACGTGTACGCAGCATTCTATTGACCAGCTCGTCTGTTTTCCCACACAAGGCTACAGAGTTCCTCCCTCCAAGAATGTTAGCCACGTCAATGATATCCTCCTCTGGTCCTGTTGCATGCATCCGTCGTGAGCAGATACGCCGGACCTGCATGTACGTTCAAAACGCATGCATGCCCACATAATTAATGCATTTACACAGTGGGTTTCACCAATCTAAGAAAGTAATATGAGCATCGTTCTTTGGAACTATGCATGTTTGGAATTGCTAAAAGATAAATAGATGGCTGGCCAACGCGATTGTCTCCAGGAGCCTCGGCCAACTACACTCCAGACATGCTGGTTGTAGAAATATCGCCGGCGGTGCCACACGTTTTTATGTGCTAGCTAACCGTAGACATGTTCATTTAATCTCCGCATGCCAACCAAATTCATTGAAAAGTGAAAGAAAACCTACCATTTGAGACAAAAATCAAAATGACATGCATCAACATATGATAATAACTTGTTCTGAAGTTGCAGAAAAGCATTGACACATTGTTCTGACAATCTAAACTACAACCCGCAAGAAAAGTAAATTATAAAATAAAGGGAGAATGACAACATTGAAGAATACCAATATTTAAAAAGAAATGTTAGCATATTAACTTTCGTTTCATCCCACGAAGATCTCTCACCCATGAAAACATTTGAATGTCACTTCATCCGGATTTTTGTTCAGTAATTTTTTTTCTACAAAGGAGATAAGGCTGTGGTTCATACAATTATCACTGATTTTCTTACGTAGAGAATTTTACATAAAAACAAAAACCTGTCCATTAGCTTAGTTGCAACTTTAAGTGCTAAAAATGGAAATGTTAAATGAAATGTCAAATTGACATACATCATACATGAATATGGAGTGTGTTAGGAACTCAATCAAATTTCATTGCTTTCCCTGCGTAGAATCCATTTCCTCGCGACATTTTCTCAGATGCACAGAAGGTAATCTGTGTCACTTTTCTCCATCTCCATTGCTTAATGCTCATTCCTTTACATTAGTGCATCTAAGTGGACCATTTTTTACTAATGGGGGTGTTCTCATTCTAGTAAATAAATATGAAGCAATTACATTTGAGATGACTAGGCCTTATATGTGATTCACTCAAACAATTAAATGCGTGTTAAATGTAAAAAAAGCACATTGTAAAGTGCTAAGAGCATTGTTTGTTTATAATCTGGTATTTGTTCCGTAATCTACTATCTGGTTGAAGTGATGGAGTCTAGCGAGCAGGTTGTGCTTTGATTAAATACTTGTGAGATGTCGTAATTGGTTTGCTTCTTTTTTCAGGTCTGCTCTTGCACCCACAAGTTTGTAGATGTGTGTTTCGTGAGCTAAAAGGACCTATTGCTGGAATCTAACTTGGTTTTTGGATTTTAGTATCTATATGATGAAGTAGCACTCTAGGATGGAATCATCTATACCCGATGGATTGTTGTCCTTTTGGCTGTGATGTAGTAGTAGTACTAGACTTGTGAACCTGTATGTATGCTGTGATGTAGTACTAGACTTGTGAACCTACACTTGCATACATATGTATGTATCCAGACATGATTTATTGTTGAGATATATATTGTGATGCAACTTTAATTACTCTACATGTGATGATCATTGTATACATTGTATACTAGATTATGGTACAAAATTGAGTGGAGAGAAATGATAGGTTGAACTCGAAGGGAATTTGTGTGTTGGCAGTGTACTTAATTAAGGGCACATTCACTGCCAGGAATTCTTCTATTTGCCCTCTATTGTTAGTCTGCCGGGGAAAATTTATGTGCCAGGAATAGTTTTAACTGACGGCAAAAGTTTCAGCTATGTAGGTCGGAGGAACTCCCGGGGATTCTTGTAATTGCCGGGAATGGTATTTCCCGACGGGACATTCAAGGTTAGTTTGTAATTCCCGGCAAAGAACTATCCCGGCAGTTTCTCTACCTCCCCTGTTTAGTTTTCCTGGCAGATACGGTGACCCCCTAATTTTTGTCATGCTGTAGTGACAAAGTCAAACCTATTACTAATCACGTACTATCCAGACTTAATACAAGATTACCTAACAGCAAGGCCCTTTCTCTGATGGTTGCCCTCGTGGCTCCTAAATTTGGGCAACTGTGTTGGTAGTCCACCGTCGATGTTGGTTGGGTTCTGGCTACAGGTGTGCACGTCGAGGCCGGGTGCATCGGAGCAGCACTATCACGGCAATTGGGCGGCTGGCTGCATGCGTATGGCTCGTCTTTTCGAAGGAGATGGGTGAGGTCAGTGCTATGGTTCCCGTGGTGGCAAATCCGGCCCCTCAAACGCCCGTGGACGCGCTGAGCGTATCCTCGGACACTGACCGGGCACGCCTCAAAAAATACAATCCATGTCTCGACACCTCAATTACTATATTTTAAATCCATACAAACTCATGCAACTACGTCGACGCATACGCATCGTCCGGCTACTCCATCATACTACACTAAACATGCCATCAGACTACCAAAATTTGACATGTTTGGCTATGGTGGAGTTCATCCATGGCTGCTCTTGTCGTTTTCGGCGCCCTTGCCGTCCTTCTCGTGGAAGTACTGGTAGAAGACGCAGTACGGATTGAGCCGGATCTGCTCGCGCCGAAGCTGTCCTCGCCATCGCTATCCTCCTTCTCCTCCTTCCGTGGCAGACTGGCCATGGTACGGACCGCCCGATTCTGCTCACGGGCGAGGGCGTGTGTGTTCCTCCACTTTCGTTCTTTCACAATGCGGGCGCGGATGGCTTCCTCCTCTACGGCCACCCGCGCCGCCGCATCAGCCGCCTCCGCCGCCGCCATTTCCACCGCGATACGGGCCTCGGCGGCCCTTATCCTCTTCTTCCCACGGCGGGCCGCCCGTTCCCTATGGGACTTATCCTCTGCCTGACCGGTGATGAGGAAGGAGAGGTGTTCCAGCCGGGACCGCGAGGTTCCAGCACCATAGGACCCGAGCACCTGGTGAGCCGACGCTATGGTATCGCGGCGGACAGATCCGTCCGTCGGCCGGGCAATGTCCTTCCGGGAGCGGCAGAGTGCAACGCGGACTGCAATTGCCTCCTCCAACCCACACGGGATGACACCCTAGTCGACGGATCCAGACTGGTTGGAGTCCGATCTGCTGCTTGCCATGGCGGAGAAAGTCCAAACCGCATGAGGTGAGTTCGGGTGGCGGAGGGGAGTGGAGGGAAGTGGAATGAAATGGCTAGGGTTTGGTCCGGCGAGAGGATGGGGATGAATATAATTGGGGTCGGGGGGGCAGCATGGGCCGGGTCGAACGTGGCGGGTGTGCCTGGGCGACACCATATTTGGGTGAATAGCTCCCATGCGACGTCGTTGGTGTGAACTGTCTCTCATGCGACGTCGTTGGCTGTAATAGCTTGCATGCGACATCTTCGTTGGAAAAAATAGCTCCCATGCGACACACCATTTACGCGGCTAGTTGGCTGTCCGTTAGGCTGAGATTTGGTTAGGACACTGGGGGTTATGTGCTCTGACTGGTGGGGTCCACCTATGGCCACGTAGTCAAGAGTCAACCGTCCACGACTCGACCGGTGACTGTGTGACCGTGCTCGACTCGCCCGTGCTGGACTGGGCGAGCGGTGCCGCCGTAAGCATCTTCTCCGGCAGTGGTTTCTTCTCCGCGGTGGTGGAGCGCATTTCTCGGCAGCGGCAGAGCTATTGCGAGGTGAGCCCGAAACCCTAGTCCCACTCCCCAGAATTTTGGGGGATCTGTGGCCTCATGCTGCCCTCTGTTTCTTGGCGATTTAGAATCGGGCTCCATTGGATCCGGGGGTTGTTTCTTCTCCGCGGCCCGGTGGTGGAGCGCCTATCCCTGCAGCGGCTATTGCGAGTGAGTATTTTCCAAACACTACTCCCATTCCACTGAATTTTGAATAAATCTGTGGCCTCATGCTGCCCCTGTTGCTTGATTGGATAGGAGATGGAGCGAGGGCTAGATGAGATGGAGCGAGGAGACGGGCTGCCCCGAGGAGACAGTGCTTCAAATCGGTAATGCCACCCTCTTTTCTTGGCGATTTAGAATCGAACTCGATTTGGTAGTGACTGCCGCCGCTGCCTGCCATTGACAAAACAGGGGAGGTTCAGGTTCTGCCACCACATTCGCAATTATAGTGGAATTTTTTCCCTGTAAAGCCAAGCTCAGTGATGGCAGTGTCCAAGACATTGATAGAGATACCACCGTGAGGTTGGATGTCGATTTTGCAGATGTTGATCCCCAGGAATTGGAGATCATGAAGGAGAAGGCCGTGGGCAATTTGGTGGAGAGAATTGGGGAGAGTATTGTTTGGGGTCCAGAACAAGAGGTATCTCTGCAACGTTTCGATAACTATAATGGTGAATATGTGAGAATTGAAGATGGAGAATCCATGGTTGCTGAAATTGATCAGCAAGGAGGATGGGCAAGCAAACAAGTAACATTTTATGCAGAGCTAATTGATCTGCAAACTCATTCCAGAGTTGGTTATGTGCCATCAAAGATGGCTGCACAGATGGAAGATGATGAGTGGGTTTCACAAAAGAAGATGTTGGCATTGTTGACTGAACCGACTATAGTAGCTGAAGATACTGGGATTGATGCAGATGGAGAGGAGGGAACCCATGGTGCTAGGAAGATTGTTGTTGACTGGAATGTAGTAGAGTTGAATGAAAAAACAGATTTGGTCATTACACCAATATCTGACATTGATATGGCCGAAATGTTTGGCATTCAAGTTGATGACAAAGATAAGGAGAAGGATGACAGTTCTTTGCCAGCTGAAGGTAACACAGGCCCTAGAAATGCAAATGAGGATGAAGAACACCTGATGAGAGAGGCTGCAGATGATGTGGATGATGCAGATGATAATGAGCTGGTTTGTTTGTATGACAAAGAGAACCCAGTTATTGAGGTGGGAAAGTTGTGGCCAAGCATGAAGGAGTTTAGGATGTCTTTCAGGACCTATGCAGTGAAAAAAGAGTTTGATGCCAAGACTATGTGGACTGATCGAAAGAAATTTTATGCTCGCTGCAAAGGTTATGATGGTGGTGGCAATCCTTGCAAATGGTACTTGTCTGCCAGACTACAACCTGATGGAAGTACAGTAAGGGTAAATCAAATACCACACTAGCATACATGTATGACCACTTCACAGAGAGTTTCAAAGATGACATCACAGCTTTGGGTTACAGAGAAGATTACTCCTATTTTAGCCAAGACTCCAAACACTACTGCAAAGAGGCTTAAAGTTGACTTGGAGAAGTTGTACCCCATCCAGCTGCAATATACCACAGTGTGGAAAGCAAAACAAAGGGCCATGAAATCATTGTATGGTGACTGGGCAAATACATTTAGGATGTTGTATAGTTTTAAAGCAGAGGTGGAGAAGAGGTCACCTGGGAGTGTAGTGGAGATAGATACAGAGGTAACAGAGGATGGCAAGGTTTTATTCAGCAAGTTTTTTATGTGTTTGAAGCCTTGCATAGATGGATTCAAAGCAGGTTGTCGTCCATATTTGAGCATAGACTCATCTTTTTTGACTGGAAAGTGGAATGGTCAGTTGGCTGCATGCAATGCTCTAGATGGACACAACTGGATGTTCCCAATTGCAATAGGAATGTTTCAATCAGAGACAGAGGCATCATGGATATGGTTCATGATGCAACTGAAAAGATGCATAGGGCCAGTTTCTCCTTTGGCCATCCACACAGATGCATGTAAAGGGTTGGAAAATGCAGTAAAAAGTGTTTTCCCCCATGCTGAGCAGAGGGAGTGCTTTGGACATATGTGGATGAATCTGATAAAAAAATTCAGAGGAGATGAATTTGGGCGCATGTGGCCAGCAGCAAGATCCTACACCAGACAGACACATTCCTATCACCTTGGTAAGATATTGGCATCATGTAGTGATAATGAATTTGCTTCATGGTTGAACACCCACCATTCTCTGTTGTGGTATAGATCAGGTTTTAATACTGCCATAAAATGTGATCATATCAATAACAACTTGGCAGAAAGTTTTAACAACAAAGTGAAGCATTTGAAAGACTTGCCTGTGCATGACATGGTGGACCAAATAAGAATCATGATCATGCGTTTGTGGGAGTTGAGAGGAAAAATTGCTAATATTTTGGAAGGGGACAAGCTTCCAGCAGTGGTACAACAGGTGGTCAACAGGAGTAGAAATCTTTCACATCTATCTGTTGAGAAATCTTCCTTGTGGGGTGCTGAAGTTAGAGATACAAAGAGTGGCAAGAGGCATGTGGTAAATACTGAGTTGCATGAGTGCACTTGCCAAGAGTGGCAACACACTGGAAAACCATGTGAGCATTCCATACTTTTTTTGGCATCTAAACCCAGGTTAAATATGCACCCATATTTGCATGAGTATTATTCAGTACAAAAATTCAAAGCTGCATATGCAAGTCCAATTCCTGCACTGACTGACCAATCTCAGTGGCCTGAGGTGGAAATAGAATTTACCTTGTGTCCCCCTGTCACTAGAAGAAAGGCTGGGAGGCCTTAACAGAGCAGATTCAAAGCTTGGTTTGAGAAAGGTGGTTGTAGTAAGAAGGGGAAAAAGGAAAAGGAAAAGAATGATAAGCCCAAAAGGGCTCAAAACGGTAACAAAAATAGGTGCAAGTTGTGTGAGGTACTTGGGGACAGAATTGGTTCATCCAAGTGCATCTACACTCCTCAGAGGCCAAAGTATGTTTATGTTACTGTTTTTGCAAGTTTTTGATTTTGCTACTTGTTCTAGTATCTAACCAAGTCAAATGCTTTATTTTTTAGGAGGAAGCGTGCAGAAAAAGCCCCACCGCTTGTTGTTGAACAATGTTGGCCAGTGAAAAAAGCAAGACTCAGTGGCTATAGAAGGAAGAGCACTAAGCAGATAATGTTTGGTGACAAAGATATGGAGCTAACTGAAACTGTTACTGCTGAACATGAGCTTAAGTGTTTGTGTTTTGGACGATGTGATGCATACTGAATCTGTTTTGCAGACGCTAGGGCAATCTGAAACTGTTGCAGATGAAGCAACTGTTGTGCTGCCATTCGAATCTGCTTTGACAACTGTGTTGCCATGTTTGGAGGTTGTGCTGCCAAGTGTTGAGTTGCAAACTGAAGTAGTTGAACAATGTGTGCCATCTACTCAATCTGCAGAAGTGCAAACTGAAGAAGTGAGACATGGTCAGGTGCAAAAGTTGAGGGGGCCAAAAAGCAAGAGCATCAGCATCAACAAACTATGCGCCGTGGAACCAAACGGTGGAAAAAAGCAGAAGAAATCGAGTGGTAGAAAGAAGCAAAAGAAATAGAGTCGAAAACATTCAAATTTGATGTGAAAACTTACGTTTGTTGTCATTTGATGTGAAAACTTATGTTCTTTCATGTGATAACTTATGTGCTATGATGTTGATTTGACTTGAAATAAAATTCAAATTTGAACCGATATTCAAATTTGAACCTATCTTCAATATTTTTTGAGTTCATTTGTTTGTTCTGTGATGTTGCATCGTTTTATGTACTACTATGCACTTTAGTTCATAAATCCAACCCTTTTTGTGAATTCCAACTCATAGTCACGGACAATGTTGTCCAAACAGGCTCCAAAGTAAGGGAAAACGGCCCCATTTCTAAGCAAGTTTTTTTCGACCTTCTCAAAATCACCCAAAAAAGATTTTCTTAGCTTATATTATACCTATATAGGATCAATACGAAGTCTCACCTTTTTTTGAATAAGTATTCATATTATTTAATTTATTTTTGAAAAAACACCCTTTAATACAAAGTTAGCAATAAAACAAGTTTAAAAATTTTAAATGCAAAAATAACTTCAGATCCTCCTTAGTCACTCTAAAATGAAGCTAAGGTGATGTTTTTGATTTTTTTGCATTTTCAAAACCTCAAACCCTCTTCTCACTCCTATGAACTCCATGCAACCTCAGTCGAGATAGTCCAATTTGTGAAGGTTTTTTCAAGCAAAAATCATTAGATCAAGTTTATCATTTTATATCATAACTATGTAACATAAAAAGGCTATATGCGCAGGTTTTTCATTTTTTAGATTTTTTTTGAATTAGTTATACACATTTGAATGTTCGGTCAAACCTTTCAAAACCCCGTTGACTGCCTCCAAACCCCATGTAACCCTAGCGCCAAACGTCCACCGTCGATCTAACCCTAACGCCAAACTGCGGCCGTCGGATAGGCCTTCTAGAAGGATTCCGTGGGGGCGATCCGTGGGCTCCAATCTGATTGGCCACCGTTTTTTCTCTCTGACGAACAGATAACGTTGAGCGGGGGATCATCTAAGTGACCGTTGGGCCGAGCGGATCGGGCCCGGCAGAGCCTGGCGTGCGTGCGCACGGCCGTCGAGAGGGGGATGGGCTGCATGCGAGAGGGTCAATGACATGTGGGCCATCCCTGTCCCATGCATGCCATGCAACGTCGCAGCCTAGCTATTCTTTGCTCGTGAACACCTAGCCCGCCATTGCATGCACGCATCGACGCAGTAAAGCACGGCAGGGGCGCAGCGTATAGGTACGTCGCATCTAAGCTATTTTAACAAATGCATGTTTGAACGAGACGGACGCGTCGGTGGTGCAGCTCCTTTTTCAGTGTCACGCGCGGATGAACGAGCCTGTTTCCCACGCGGCGTCACCGCCGATGCAAGTGCACGAAACGATGCAACTCGCTTGTGCTGCCCGTGCCTCTTTGGATGCTCTGGCCGCCGTTTTTTGAATTAATGCCCGCAATTACTTATGCCAGTGCGAACGGAGAAGAGAAAACGATCCAGAAGGCACCGTGTACACATTGACCACAGCTGCAACGCGGCTATAAAAGGGCACCATTTCCTCATCCTCTCACACTCATCTCTCAAGCCTCCTCCCCTTCTTCTTTTCGAGCCAAATCCACCACTCGAGCCACCATGCAGTTCAACGGCCCTACCTACCGTCGCCCTCGCACCGTGCCGGAGAGGCAGTACCCGGCCGGAGTCGTCGTCGAGAATAGCCTGAGGGTGTGGGCCATCTCTAGGTGGAGGGGCCCTAGAGAGTTGGCTCGCTTCTTCCTCCAAGCCGGCTACCGCCACCTCCCTCCGGGCACTCCACCCATGTTCCACCTCCACGAGCAGTACGATGGCAACGCCAACGGCCTCGTCATCGGCCTCCACGTCACCTTCACCAACCCCTACGACGCTCACCACCTCCTCGGCCAGGTGTTCTGGTGTGGATGCGAGTTTATCGCGTTCACGACCTACAACATCTTCACCAACTTCCACCACATCTTCCCTCACCCCAACGGCATGCACAGCCTCCCCTACCAGATGCTGGAGAACGACGAGTGAGGGGCCCAAGGAGGAGGGGCCAAAGAGTGGCAAGGAGGAGGGGCCAAGGAGTTGTTCAAGTGCGAGTCTTCTATCTATCTAGTTTGTGTTTGTGTTTGTGTTGGTTCGGGTGTGTGTGCCCGTGTCTTCTATATATCTAGTTTTAATTATTTTACTTTCATGTTTTATGAACTATATGTAGTGGGGGGATGCCCCTCTATATGTTCTATCTATCTATGCTACTAGGGTACCCGATGCCCCTCTATCTATCTATATGTTTTTTCGGTCCTAAAGTTTCTCCATTGCATTTTATTTATGTGGCCATGTGTACTAAAAAATGCACTAAAACATGATCCAATCATAGAAGTTGTTGTTAGCACGTGTCTAGTCAATTGTCTTCCTTTTATGTTTTATGCACTATATGCAATAAAAATGGCGCTTCGTTGAAATAAACTAGAACCAAACAAATGCAACTTTTTTGGTTCACAAAGACTACAAGTTAGACTGCTAACTAGAACCAACCTTTTGTTTTAGCCGAAACAACACGGGACCCTACAATCGGACACGATAGCTTATGCATAAAAATAGCTCAAATAATTATCAGATGAGTTATCTAAAAAAAGGTGAAGGCAGGAAACTTAAAATTTGTAAAATAACCTAAAGCCGAAAAGATATATTGATGTCAATGACCGTGTGCACTTTTTTTGCACTAGCTACACTTCTTTTATCAACGGGCCTGGGTATGTTCTATTCAGCCCGGGCCCTGCGTAACTTCTATATGGGCCTGGCCTTTTCGGGCAACTGTGGGACGAATTTTTTTTTCTTTTCCTCCCTCTACCACTGAAACTGAAACTGATGACTAACTGAAGAACTGAAAAAACAAAACAGAGTGAAGAAGACATGCCGAATTCGTACAGCGCAACACTTTTATTCAAATGTACATATCATTACGATTACAAATGATCTCCAATCTATTCACTTACGACTAATTATCATCACATAAAAAAATGCGAGACCAATTACACAAACATAAAAAAGTGCGGCCATCAGCCCCATCAAATTGCCCTGCTTCTGCAATTCGATGAGTTTCTTCATCTGCTTGTTCAGCTTCTTCAGCTCTGCCGTCACTTCTTCAGCACCAATGGAAGGGCGGGCGCCCCCGATGGAATTGCCAGATCCAGGGGCCCCGGATCCAGATGCGCCCGATCCAAACTTGCCCAACTTCTCCGCCTCCAATGGTAAATCGAGCTCCCCTGATGCACCCTCCAGTTGAATCCTCTCTATGTACTCATCTAGCCACTCAAAATGGGTGCATTGCTTCAATTTATGAAATCGGAAAGATGAACCCTAAATCCCAAATCCGATGGGGAAAAATGGGCAAATATGAAATTGGGAGACAAAAACCAAAATTGGCATATTGAGAAGTAAAATCTCACCTTTCCCTGCTCTGGTTTGCTCTCGCATTTCACGAATTCCCGCCCAAGGTTGCCATTCTTGTCGGTCGTTGTGACTAGCCGCTTCAGGGGTGCGATACGTGGGCATGCAGGGCATCTTGTCATGGGCACTGCGCCATAGCGCGGCCATGAGCGGCGGGAGGCTGAAGCGGAGCTCGACATTGCTAGGTCGCGGCCCGGAACGACGTTGCTGCGCGTCGTCGCCGGAGAAAAAGAACAACAACGGTCGGGGAGGTGGAGGGGGGAGGATGGGCTCGGGTGCTGCACGGCTCGGGCACGGCTCGGTGTCCTCTTGTACCAATGCTGACCTGGATAAGTTAATGGGTCCCACGCTGTGGGTCCCGCTCACCTGACCAATGCTGAGTTGGATAAGTTAGTGGGTCCCATGCTGTGGGTCCCGCTGACCTGATTCGAGTTTTAAACATGTGTCTTTGGATTAGACAGCAGTGTCGCATGGGAGCTATTTTTTCCAACGAAGATGTCGCATGAGAGAGATTACAACCAACTACGTCGCATGAGAGACAATTCACACCAACGACGTCGCATGGGAGCTATTCACCCCACCATATTTAGACTGGATATGAGGGTGCCGGTCAGCACGGGCGTTTGAGGGCTGTTTGAGGGGTCCGTCTGAATCCAAATTTCGTGCCCGGGCAGCGACCATGCGACCTGCCCGGACGTTTAAGACAGGTTTAAGGGGTCCAACTGTAGATGCTCTAACAAAATAATATAAACATCAATCTTTGGAACTAGACATGCGAGAACGTAAATGGGCTGGCACTCCAACTCGATTGTCTCCAACAGCCTCGGCCAATCACACTCCAGACCTCACTAGCAATGATAGTTGTACAAATATCACCTAATGTAAAGGCTACCTCAAGTGATACGTGCCAAAAATAAAATTGCCCTCGCTAAACCATCCATCGGCTATAAATGTCAGGTGACTGTCAATCAGTGTCGCCTTTTCGATGTCCTGCGAAGATCAGGTTGGAGTCCTCCTACCTGCACGGCTGCCCTGCTTCTGTGTGTTTGCGTGATACAGAACGAGAGCTCCTTATCCAATTGCAGGGCGCCAACTTGAGCGGCAACCTTGCTTACGACGTACGCAGAACTGCTCACAACAACCTCCACAACCATCAAACTCCCAGGCGATGGACCGGCTGTCATATCGGGAGCCTCGACATCACCTTGTACCTAATGGATGCTGCATGGTACAAGGAATTACAGCCACACATCCTGCTCTGGTTGTGTCACGGTGCCAGAAGCCCGCTCACTAGTATCTTGGTTTCCTCCAATCTCTCACCTAAACGTTGCAAATATACTAGCACTAATGAATAGCACCATTCTCAGAAATTAAGCACAGAGATTGATTTGGTAGCTTACAATCAATCAGGTGGCAAATAAATCCGTCTGGAAAGTAACCCTCGGTCCATGCAACAATGAATGGTAACTCATATACACACATATAAGCATGAGAAACTAGGAGAGCATGATAAAGTCTAAACTGCATGTGTACATCACAAAAGTGTTCTCTGCCAAAACCAGCATGATCAGTTCTAAGGAGTTAGTCATCGTGACTTTTTAGCATGTGTATCGCACTGAACCCTTTCTACTTCTTCTTTGCTATCATCCAATTCATGTTCCAAATTCCACCCCAAGAGAAAACGTGCCAAGTAAGCATGCCTAGGCATATGCACAATGCATGAAAGAATAGAATAATTGATCCCATTCTACATCGGCCTAACCAATTGAAGTATCTGACATGAATATTGCATGATACACGGTACAATCTCGAAAATAAAATGTGATAATCCGGTACAAATCGAAAGGAGAAATTTGTTGTGGCTGGAAGTTCATGTGTAGTTCCATATAAGATATACACATGCAAGAGGAACGACTAGTTCGCTCTCTTGCGTGTGAAGCAGTTAGACCCATGGAGTACAAAGATTTCCTCGAGAAAAGTATTGACTAAAATCTGAGAGATGGGACAAAACCAGAACAAGAACTTCCAATTTGTTCATCTTTTGCATTAGACTGGATACGTGAGATATTCAAACCCGGTAGCAAAACCTCTCATAAAAAGCACCATTCAAGAAAGTGGGTGCAGATTGAGATGAGCCATTCGGACCAAGGGACCTGTTGAACTATGAGATGGGCCTAGAGCCCATATGACAATTTCAGATTTGATCTCTAAGGGCCCATGTAGGTGACATGACAAGGTGGTGGGAAGTTTAGTCCCACCCCGGAAGTGGAAGGAGAGTTGGAGTGGTTTATAAGGGATTCTCTTCCTCATGCCATTGGAGCTTGAGAAGAGATGAGGCCCTCGCGCACTCCTCCTCGTCACGACGCGCCGCGCCGCGCCGCGGGTTGCGGGATTGAGCCAAGCCGAGCTCACTCCTATGCGCTTCTTTTTGCCGGTCAGGAACGGAGAGTCTTTGACAGGTGGGGCCACGATCTGAGACGTCGGATCGTGGGCTACCGACTTGGACATGGGTTCAGCCCACGTCTCTCCACACGCAGCCGCACATATATATGTGGGGCGCTGCCAACCCTAGCCGCCACGAAACAGAATGCATCTCCGCCTCCACGCCCACGTCGTTCCTCTGCTGCTACTGCCGCCGGCGACTCTGTCCCATTCACCGCGTACACGGTTGACGGGAGAGCAGGCCTCCGAAACCCCGCTTCTCCGGATCCTGTACGGGAGAGGGGCGATTAGGTTTTTGGGTAGCGATTACGCGACTGTTCGCTTCTGTTCATCTACGTCCGCATCACCTTCGTCATCACCATGTCGACCGACGCCGACCGTGCTGCCGCTGAGAAGGCCGAGGCCGACAAGAAGGCCGCCAAGGATGCCCCGGCTGCTGCCGCCGCCACCACCGCTGTGTGGCCGATTGGAGGGTATACATCGTTTATCCTTCTCGTGTTTCTTTCTGTTGTAGCAGTACTAGCGATATGCGTAGATGTTTCTACTATATGCGTAGTACATGCTCTGTTAGATCGTAATCAGTGTGTTATCAATGTTGTCCATGTCATGCTCATGATTTATTCATGGATTAATTTAATCGGAAAACTTCCTATTTCCTTATCAATCCAAAAACCTAATATGTGTAGGAGTTTTTCGAATTTTGGTTTTGCTACTGCACTGAAACCGTCGCCGTTTACGGGGACGTACTTTAAGCGTTGGCAGACTAAAACCACCTTATGGCTCACTGCCATGAACGTGTTCTGGGTCGCCGGTGTGACTCCCACAGGAACGATCGCTCCTGATCAGGAGAAGGCGTTCAAGGAGGCCACTGTCGTGTTCCTCGAGGCAATTCTGAGCGTGATTGGAGATAAGCTGGTTGACGCATATTTGCATGTGTGGTCTGCCAAGGACTTGTGGGAGGCGCTCGAATCTATGTTCGGGGCTGCCGATGCAGGGAGCGAGATGTATATTATAGAGCAGTTCCATGATTACAAGATGGTTGAAAACCATCCTGTATTGGAGCAGGCTCATGAGATAATATGCATTGTTAAGGAGCTTGAGCTTCTTAAGTGCGAGTTACCGGGCAAGTTTGTCGCGGGCTGCATAATCGCTAAGCTTCCCAATTCATGGAGGAACTTTGCCACCACTCTGAAACATCAGAGGCGTGAATTCTCTGTGGAGGATGTCATTGGCCATCTGAGTGTTGAGCAGAATTCAAGGGCAAAGGACTTGCACGGAAAAGGGGTCGAAGGAACTTCTGTGGCCAACATGGTGCATCACAAGAACTCCAATTCCCACAAGCTCAAGGGAAAGAATGGTATCCAACAGTGTCGACTTTAAGAAGAAGGGTAAGAAGACCTTCAAGAAGAACAAGAAGGATGAGGGCTGCTTTACTTGTGGTTCGCTTGAACATTGGGCCAACAAGTGCCCAAACAAGTATAAGAAGCAAGGGCAGGACTCCAAGTCTGTCAATATGATTGTGAGCAACAATGAGAGTGGTGCATCTGGGTACGGTAATTTATTTGCTGTATTTTCAGTTTGGCCGTCCACCGATTGGAAAGGATTATGAATGCGGAGGCATGTTCCGCCTTTCTCTTGCAGATCTATGTAATAAAGTCGTGAACAATATTCATTTGAGTGTTAATGAATCTAAAGTATGGCATTCACGTCTTTGTCACATTTGTTTCGGTGTTATGACGTGGCTAGCAAAATCGAATTTAATCCCGAGTTTCACTTTAGCCAAAGGTTCTAAGTGCCATTCGTGTGTGCAATCTAAGCAACCTCGCAAGCCTCACAAGGCAGCAGAGGAGAGACACTTGGCGCCACTGGAACTCATACATTCTGATCTTTGTGAGATGAATGGTGTGTTGACTAAAGGTGGAAAGAAATATTTCATGACTTTGGTAGATGCTTCCACTAGATATTGCTATGTGTATCTGTTAAATACTAAAGATGAGGCTCTACACTACTTCAAAATCTATAAGGCAGAAGTTGAGAATCAACTTGAAAAGAAAATTAAACGAGTCCGGTCAGATCGTGGTGGAGAGTACTTCTCGAAAGAGTTTGATGCCTTTTGTGCGGAACACGGCATTATTCACGAGAGGACGCCTCCCTACTCACCCCAGTCAAACGGGGTTGCCGAGCGGAAAAACCGTACTCTAACTGATTTGGTTAACGCCATGTTAGATACGTCGGGTTTATCCAAGGCATGGTGGGGGGAGGCTATAATGACATCCTGTCATGTCCTGAATAAAGTTCCGACAAAGGATAACGAGATCACTCCTTACGAGAAGTGGACCAAGAGAAGGACAACACTCTCGTACTTACGTACCTGGGGCTGCTTGGCGAAAGTTAATGTGCCGATCCCCAAAAAGCGTAAGCTTGGACCAAAGACTGTGGACTGTGTTAATTTGGGCTACGCTATGAATAGTGTTGGCTATAGATTTCTAGTAGTGAAATCTGAGGTACCTGACATGAAGTCGGTACAATTATGGAGTCTAAAGATGCTACATTCTTTGAGGACATTTTTCCCATGAGAGATGTACAAAGCACTTCTAGACAGGAATCTGAGGAGACTCCTGAACCTGCCATTCCGATGGAATATTATAATCAAACACATGATGAAAATCCTGAGGAGGATAATGAGGAATCCCTTGGTAGGGGCAAGAGACAAAGGACTGTAAAGACCTTTGGTGATGATTTCTTCATATACCTCGTGGAGGATAATCCCACTTCTATTTCAGAAGCGTATGCATCTCCAGAAGCTGACTACTGGAAGGATGCGGTCCGTAGCGAGATGGATTCCATCATGGCTAACGGGACTTGGGAGCTTACTGAACGTCCTTATGGTTGCAAACCATTGGGATGCAAGTGGGTGTTCAAGAAGAAGCTTAGGCCCGATGGTACGATAGAAAAGTACAAGGCTAGGCTTGTGGCCAAGGGCTACGCCCAGAAAGAAGAAGAAGATTTCTTCGACACTTATTCACCTGTGGCCAGACTGACCACCATTCGAGTATTACTCTCGTTGGCGGCCTCGCATGGTCTTCTCATTCATCAGATGGATGTTAAGACGGCTTTCCTGAACGGAGAGCTAAAGGAGGAAATCTATATGCAACAGCCTGATGGCTTTGTGATGGATGGTCAGGAAGGAAAGGTGTGTAAGTTGGTGAAATCTTTGTATGGCCTGAGACAAGCGCCTAAGCAATGGCATGACAAGTTTAATGAAACGTTGACATCTGTTGGCTTTGTTGTTAATGAGGCCGACAAATGTGTATACTATCGCTATGGTGGGGGCGAAGGAGTTATACTGTGTTTGTATGTTGATGACATACTGATATTTGGGACTAATCTCAAGTTGATCGAGGAGGTTAAGTCTTTCCTATCTCAGAACTTTGAGATGAAGGACCTTGGAGTGGCTGATGTTATCTTGAACATCAAGCTATTGAGAGATGATGAGGGTGGGATTACACTTTTGCAATCCCATTATGTTGAGAAGGTGTTGAGTCGTTTTGGATATTCGGACTGCAAACCATCTCAAACACCATATGATTCTAGTGTGCTGATTCGAAAGTCTAAAGGCACAGCTATAGATCAATTGAGATACTCTCAGATTGTTGGTTCACTACAGTATCTAGCGAGCGCAACGAGGCCTGACATCGCATTTGCTATTAGCAAACTGAGCCGATTTGTTTCCAAACCGGGTGATGTACATTGGCGTGCTCTTGAGAGAGTTATGCGCTATCTGAAAGGTACTATGAACTATGGACTTCACTATACCGGATACCCGTCGGTACTTGAAGGGTATAGTGATGCGAATTGGATCTCTGATGCTGATGAGATGAAGGCCACAACTGGGTATATATTTACTCTTGGAGGTGGTGCTGTTTCCTGGAAGTCTTGCAAGCAAACGATCTTAACAAGATCGACAATGGAAGCAGAATTAACAGCATTAGACACATCGGGTGGCGAAGCAGAATGGCTTCGAGATCTGTTGATGGACTTGCCAGTGGTTGAGAAGCCGGTTCCGGCCATCCTTATGAACTGTGACAATCAAACAGTTATTGTCAAGGTGAAGAGTTCAAAGGACAACATGAAGTCCAACAAACACATAAGAATGAGATTGAAAGCTGTCAGAAAATTGAGGAACTCCGGAGTGATAGCGTTGGATTATATTCAAACGGCTAAGAATCTGGCAGATCCCTTTACTAAAGGGCTATCACGTGTTGTGATAGATAACGCATCAAGGGAGATGGGTATGAGACCCACATGAGTTGCCATGGTAGTAACCCAACCTATGTGATCGGAGATCCCGTGAAGTAGGACCTGGGAAAACAAGCCAGTGGTGAACTGAGGAGAGTAACTTTACTAACCCACTCCGTTGGAGATGCAATACTCTCGGAAACTGTATGGAAGGATGACTACTGTCTTAATGTGTTCCAAGGCTTATATGCATAAGCAAGATGCTATCCTACAGAGCGATCTTTGGAGGAACACACCTATATGAGCCCGACTGCTGGTCACAGTCTATGAGATTGGGGTGATCTCTAGCAAGCTCATGAACAGGCCAGGAGTGTGACTAATATGCTCCACCCGAGGGGTCGGCCTTCGGCAGCCTCGTATCAGTGAGACTTGTGGTGAAACTTCTTGACGCCAAACTGACAATTCAAGGCATAGTCCATTGTTCAGTTGTGAAGGAGTGTAACTACTTGGTCTAGGTGGAGCTCAACCTTAATCGGTCTCCACTGAGATGCTGGTATATCAAAACAGCGTTTGGAACAAAGGACAAACTGGGCCCCTGAGATCTGGTGGGGGATTGTTGAAATATGAGATGGGCCTAGAGCCCATATGACAATTTCAGATTTGATCTCTAAGGGTCCATGTAGGTGGCATGACAAGGTGGTGGGAAGTTTAGTCCCACCCCGGAAGTGGAAGGAGAGTTGGAGTGGTTTATAAGGGATTCTCTTCCTCATGCTATTGGAGCTTGAGAAGAGATGAGGCCCTCGCGCACTCCTCCTCCTCCGCTCGCCTCACCACGCCACGCCTCGTCACGACGCGCCGCGGGTTGCAGGATTGAGCCGAGCCGATCTCACTCCTATGCGCTCCTTTTTGCCGGTCAGGAACGGAGAGTCTTTGACAGGTGGGGCCACGATCTGAGACGTCGGATCGTGGGCTACCGACTTGGACGTGGGTTCAGCCCACGTCTCTCCACGCGCAGCCGCACATATATATGTGGGGCGCTGCCAACCCTAGCCGCCACGAAAAAGAACACATCTCCGCCTCCACGCCCATGTCGTTCCTCTGCTGCTGCTGCCGCCGGCAACTCCGTCCCGTTCACCATGTACACGGTTGACGGGAGAGCAGGCCTCCGAAACCCCGCTTCTCCGGATCCTGTACGGGAGAGGGGCGATTAGGTTTTTGGGTAGCGATTACGCGGCTGCTCGCTTCTGTTCATCTACATCTGCATCACCTTCGTCATCACCATGTCAACCGACGCCGACCGTGCCGCCGCTGAGAAGGCCGAGGCCGACAAGAAGGCCGCCGAGGTTGCCGCGGCTGCTGCTGCCGCCACCACCGCTGCGTGGCCGATTGGAGGGTATACATCATTTATCCTTCTCGTGTTTCTTTCTGTTGTAGCAGTACTAGCGATATGCGTAGATGTTTCGACTATATGCGTAGTACATGCTCTGTTAGATCGTAATCAGTGTGTTATCAATGCTGTCCATGTCATGCTCATGATTTATTCATGGATTAATTTAATCGGAAAACTGCCTATTTTCTTATCAATCCAAAAACCTAATATGTGTAGGAGTTTTTCGAATTCTGGTTTTGCTGCTGCACTAAAACCGTCGCCGTTTACGGGGACGTACTTTAAGCATTGGCAGACTAAAACCACCTTATGGCTCACTACCATGAACATGTTCTGGGTCGCCGGTGTGACTCCCATAGGAATGATCGCTCCTGATCAGGAGAAGGCGTTCAAGGAGGCCACTGGCGTGTTCCTCGGGGCAGTTCTGAGCGTGATTGGAGATAAGCTGGTTGACGCATATTTGCATGTGCGGTCTGCCAAGGACTTGTGGGAGGCGCTCGAATCTAAGTTCGGGGCTGCCGATGCAGGGAGCGAGATGTATATTATAGAGCAGTTCAATGATTACAAGATGGTTGCAAACCGTCCTGTATTGGAGCAGGCTCATGAGATAATATGCATTGTTAAGGAGCTTGAGCTTCTTAAGTGTGAGTTACCGGGCAAGTTTGTCGTGGGCTGCATAATCGCTAAGCTTCCCAATTCCTGGAGGAACTTTGCCACCACTCTGAAACATCAGAGGCGTTAATTCTCTGTGGAGGATGTCATTGGCCATCTGAGTGTTGAGCAGAATTCAAGGGCAAAGGACTTGCACGGAAAAGGGGTCGAAGGAACTTCTGTAGCCAACATGGTGCATCAGAAGAACTCCAATTCCCACAAGCCCAAGGGAAAGAACGGTGTCCAACAGAGTGCCGACTTTAAGAAGAAGGGTAAGAAGACCTTCAAGAAGAGCAAGAAGGATGAGGGCTGCTTTACTTGTGGTTCGCTTGAACATTGGGCCAACAAGTTCCCAAACAAGTATAAGAAGCAAGGGCAGGACTCCAAGTCTGTCAATATGATTGTGAGCAGCAATGAGAGTGGTGCATCTGGGAACGGTAATTTATTTGCTGTATTTTCAGTTTGGTCGTCCACCGATTGGAAAGGGTTATGAATGCGGAGGCATGTTCCGCCTTTCTCTTGCAGATCTATGTAATAAAGTCGTAAACAATATTCATTTGAGTGTTAATGAATCTAAAGTATGGCATTCACGTCTTTGTCACATTAGTTTCGGTGTTATGACGTGGCTAGCAAAATCGAATTTAATCTTGAGTTTCACTTTAGCCAAAGGTTCTAAGTGCCATTCGTGTGTGCAATCTAAGCAACCTCGCAAGCCTCACAAGGCAGCAGAGGAGAGACACTTGGCGCCACTGGAACTCATACATTCTGATCTTTGTGAGATGAATGGTGTGTTGACTAAAGGTGGAAAGAAATATTTCATGACTTTGATAGATGATTCCACTAGATATTGCTATGTGTATCTGTTAAATACTAAAGATGAGGCTCTACACTACTTCAAAATCTATAAGGCAGAAGTTGAGAATCAACTTGAAAAGAAAATTAAACGAGTCCGGTCAGATCGTGGTGGAGAGTACTTCTCGAAAGAGTTTGATGCCTTTTGTGCGGAACACGGCATTATTCACGAGAGGACGCCTCCCTACTCACCCCAGTCAAACGGGGTTGCCGAGCGGAAAAACCGTACTCTAACTGATTTGGTTAACGCCATGTTAGATACGTCGGGTTTATCCAAGGCATGGTGGGGGGAGGCTATAATGACATCCTGTCATGTCCTGAATAAAGTTCCGACAAAGGATAACGAGATCACTCCTTACGAGAAGTGGACCAAGAGAAGGACAACACTCTCGTACTTACGTACCTGGGGCTGCTTGGCGAAAGTTAATGTGCCGATCCCCAAAAAGCGTAAGCTTGGACCAAAGACTGTGGACTGTGTTAATTTGGGCTACGCTATGAATAGTGTTGGCTATAGATTTCTAGTAGTGAAATCTGAGGTACCTGACATGAAGGTCGGTACAATTATGGAGTCTAAAGATGCTACATTCTTTGAGGACATTTTCCCCATGAGAGATGTACAAAGCACTTCTAGACAGGAATCTGAGGAGACTCCTGAACCTGCCATTCCGATGGAATATTATAATCAAACACATGATGAAAATCCTGAGGAGGATAATGAGGAATCCCTTGGTAGGGGCAAGAGACAAAGGACTGTAAAGACCTTTGGTGATGATTTCTTCATATACCTCGTGGAGGATAATCCCACTTCTATTTCAGAAGCGTATGCATCTCCAGAAGCTGACTACTGGAAGGATGCGGTCCGTAGCGAGATGGATTCCATCATGGCTAACGGGACTTGGGAGCTTACTGAACGTCCTTATGGTTGCAAACCATTGGGATGCAAGTGGGTGTTCAAGAAGAAGCTTAGGCCCGATGGTACGATAGAAAAGTACAAGGCTAGGCTTGTGGCCAAGGGCTACGCCCAGAAAGAAGAAGAAGATTTCTTCGACACTTATTCACCTGTGGCCAGACTGACCACCATTCGAGTATTACTCTCGTTGGCGGCCTCGCATGGTCTTCTCATTCATCAGATGGATGTTAAGACGGCTTTCCTGAACGGAGAGCTAAAGGAGGAAATCTATATGCAACAGCCTGATGGCTTTGTGATGGATGGTCAGGAAGGAAAGGTGTGTAAGTTGGTGAAATCTTTGTATGGCCTGAGACAAGCGCCTAAGCAATGGCATGACAAGTTTAATGAAACGTTGACATCTGTTGGCTTTGTTGTTAATGAGGCCGACAAATGTGTATACTATCGCTATGGTGGGGGCGAAGGAGTTATACTGTGTTTGTATGTTGATGACATACTGATATTTGGGACTAATCTCAAGTTGATCGAGGAGGTTAAGTCTTTCCTATCTCAGAACTTTGAGATGAAGGACCTTGGAGTGGCTGATGTTATCTTGAACATCAAGCTATTGAGAGATGATGAGGGTGGGATTACACTTTTGCAATCCCATTATGTTGAGAAGGTGTTGAGTCGTTTTGGATATTCGGACTGCAAACCATCTCAAACACCATATGATTCTAGTGTGCTGATTCGAAAGTCTAAAGGCACAGCTATAGATCAATTGAGATACTCTCAGATTGTTGGTTCACTCCAGTATCTAGCGAGCGCAACGAGGCCTGACATCGCATTTGCTATTAGCAAACTGAGCCGATTTGTTTCCAAACCGGGTGATGTACATTGGCGTGCTCTTGAGAGAGTTATGCGCTATCTGAAAGGTACTATGAACTATGGACTTCACTATACCGGATACCCGTCGGTACTTGAAGGGTATAGTGATGCGAATTGGATCTCTGATGCTGATGAGATGAAGGCCACAACTGGGTATATATTTACTCTTGGAGGTGGTGCTGTTTCCTGGAAGTCTTGCAAGCAAACGATCTTAACAAGATCGACAATGGAAGCAGAATTAACAGCATTAGACACATCGGGTGGCGAAGCAGAATGGCTTCGAGATCTGTTGATGGACTTGCCAGTGGTTGAGAAGCCGGTTCCGGCCATCCTTATGAACTGTGACAATCAAACAGTTATTGTCAAGGTGAAGAGTTCAAAGGACAACATGAAGTCCAACAAACACATAAGAATGAGATTGAAAGCTGTCAGAAAATTGAGGAACTCCGGAGTGATAGCGTTGGATTATATTCAAACGGCTAAGAATCTGGCAGATCCCTTTACTAAAGGGCTATCACGTGTTGTGATAGATAGCGCATCAAGGGAGATGGGTATGAGACCCACATGAGTTGCCATGGTAGTAACCCAACCTATGTGATCGGAGATCCCGTGAAGTAGGACCTGGGAAAACAAGCCAGTGGTGAACTGAGGAGAGTAACTTTACTAACCCACTCCGTTGGAGATGCAATACTCTCGGAAACTGTATGGAAGGATGACTACTGTCTTAATGTGTTCCAAGGCTTATATGCATAAGCAAGATGCTATCCTACAGAGCGATCTTTGGAGGAACACACCTATATGAGCCCGACTGCTGGTCACAGTCTATGAGATTGGGGTGATCTCTAGCAAGCTCATGAACAGGCCAGGAGTGTGACTAATATGCTCCACCCGAGGGGTCGGCCTTCGGCAGCCTCGTATCAGTGAGACTTGTGGTGAAACTTCTTGACGCCAAACTGACAATTCAAGGCATAGTCCATTGTTCAGTTGTGAAGGAGTGTAACTACTTGGTCTAGGTGGAGCTCAACCTTAATCGGTCTCCACTGAGATGCTGGTATATCAAAACAGCATTTGGAACAAAGGACAAACTGGGCCCCTGAGATCTGGTGGGGGATTGTTGAACTATTAGATGGGCCTAGAGCCCATATGACAATTTCAGATTTGATCTCTAAGGGCCCATGTAGGTCGCATGACAAGGTGGTGGGAAGTTTAGTCCCACCCCGGAAGTGGAAGGAGAGTTGGAGTGGTTTATAAGGGATTCTCTTCCTCATGCCATTGGAGCTTGAGAAGAGATGAGGCCCTCGCGCACTCCTCCTCCTCCGCTCGCCTCGCCACGCCACGCCTCGTCACGACGTGACGCGCCGCGCTGCGGGTTGCGGGATTGAGCCGAGCCGAGCTCACTCCTATGCGCTTCTTTTTGCCGGTCAGGAACGGAGGGTCTTTGACAGGTGGGGCCACGATCTGAGACGTCGGATCGTGGGCTACCGACTTGGACGTGGGTTCAGCCCACGTCTCTCCACGCGCAAACGCACATATATATGTGGGGCGCTGCCAACCCTAGCTGCCACGAAACAGAACGCATCTCCGCCTCCACACCCACGTCGTTCCTCTGCTGCTGCTGCCGCCGGCGACTCCGTCCCGTTCACCGCGTACACGGTTGACGGGAGGGCAGGCCTCTGAAACCCCGATTCTCCGGATCCTATACGAGAGAGGGGCGATTAGGTTTTTGGGTAGCGATTACGCGACTGCTCGCTTCTGTTCATCTACGTCCGCATCACCTTCGTCATCACCATGTCAACCGACGCCGACCGTGCCGCCGCTGAGAAGGCCGAGGCCGACAAGAAGGCCGACAAGGATGCCGCGGCTGCTGCCGCCGCCACCACCGCTGCGTGGCCGATTGGAGGGTATACATCGTTTATCCTTCTCGTGTTTCTTTCTGTTGTAGCAGTGTTGGGTTTCGTAGTAATTTCAAAAATTTTCCTACGCACACGCAAGATCATGTGATGCATAGCAACGAGGGGGAGAGTATTGTCTACGTACCCAACGCAGACCGACTGCGGAAGCGATGACACGACGTAGAGGAAGTAGTCGTACGTCTTCACGATCCAACCGATGAAGCACCGAAACTACAGCACCTCCGAGTTCGAGCACACGTTCAGCTCGATGACGATCCCCGGACTCCGATCCAGCAAAGTGTCGGGGAAGAGTTTCGTCAGCACGACGGCGTGGTGACGATCTTGATGAACTACAGCAGCAGGGCTTCGCCTAAACTCCGCTACAGTATTATCGAGGAATATGGTGGCAGGGGGCACCGCACACGGCTAAGGAATTGATCACGTGGATCAACTTGTGTCAACTTGTGTGTTTAGAGGTGCCCCTGCCTCCGTATATAAAGGAGCCAAGGGGGAAGGGGGCGCCGGCCAAGAGGGAGAGGCGCAGGAGGAGTCCTACTCCTACCGGGAGTAGGACTCCCCCCCCAATCCTATTCCAACTAGGATTCCCAAGGGGGAAAGAGGGAGAGGGGTGGCCGGCCACCTCTCCTAGTCCTAATAGGACTAGGGAAGGGGGGAGGCGTGCAGCCCCCTTGGGCTGCCCCTTTCTCCTTTCCACTAAGGCCCATGATGGCCCATATGGCTCCCGGGGGGTTCCGGTAACCTCCCGGTAACCCGGTAAAATCCCGATTTCACCCGGAACACTTCCGATGTCCAAACATAGACTTCCAATATATCAATCTTTATGTCTCGACCATTTCGAGACTCCTCGTCATGTCCGTGATCACATCCGGGACTCCGAACAACCTTCGGTACATCAAAATGCATAAACTCATAATATAACTGTCATCGTAACCTTAAGCGTGCGGACCCTACGGGTTCGAGAACAATGTATACATGACCGAGACACGTCTCTGGTCAATAACCAATAGCGGGACCTGGATGCCCATATTGGCTCCTACATATTCTACGAAGATCTTTATCGGTCAGACCGCATAACAACATACGTTGTTCCCTTTGTCATCGGTATGTTACTTGCCCGAGATTCGATCGTCGGTATCCAATACCTAGTTCAATCTCGTTACCGGCAAGTCTCTTTACTCGTTCCGTAATACATCATCTCACAACTAACATATTAGTTGTAATGCTTGCAAGGCTTATGTGATGTGTATTACCGAGAGGGCCCAGAGATACCTCTCCGACAATCGGAGTGACAAATCCTAATCTCGAAATACGCCAACCCAACATCGACCATTGGAGACACCTGTAGTACTCCTTTATAATCACCCAGTTACGTTGTGACGTTTGGTAGTACCCAAAGTGTTCCTCCGGTAAACGGGAGTTGCATAATCTCATAGTCATAGGAACATGTATAAGTCATGAAGAAAGCAATAGCAACATACTAAACGATCGGGTGCTAAGCTAATGGAATGGGTCATGTCAATCAGATCATTCTACTAATGATGTGACCTCGTTAATCAAATAACAACTCATTGTTCATGGTTAGGAAACATAACCATCTTTGATTAACGAGCTAGTCAAGTAGAGGCATACTAGTGACACTTTGTTTGTCTATGTATTCACACATGTATTATGTTTCCGGTTAATACAATTCTAGCATGAATAATAAACATTTATCATGAAATAAGGAAATAAATAATAACTTTATTATTGCCTCTAGGGCATATTTCCTTCAGTCTCCCACTTGCACTAGAGTCAATAATCTAGATCACATCACCATGTGATTAACATCGATAGTTCACATCATCATGTGATTAACACCCATAGTTCACATCGCTATGTGACCAACACCCAAAGGGTTTACTAGATTCAGTAATCTAGTTCACATCGCTATGTGATTAACACCCAAGGAGTACTAAGGTGTGATCATGTTTTGCTTGTGAGAGAATCTTAGTCAACGGGTCTGCCACATTCAGATCCACATGTATTTTGCAAATTTCTATGTCAACAATGCTCTGCATGGAGCTACTCTAGCTAATTGCTCCCACTTTCAGTATGTATCTAGACCGAGACTTAGAGTCATCTAGATTAGTGTCAAACTTGCATCGGCGTAACCCTTTACGACGAACCTTTTTCCACTTCCATAATCGAGAAACATATCCTTATTTCATTAAGGATAATTTTGACCGCTGTCCAGTGATCTACTCCTAGATCACTATTGTACTCCCTTGCCAAACTCAGTGGTAGGGCATACAATAGATCTGGTATACAGCATGGCATACTTTATAGAACCTATGACTGAGGCATAGGGAATGACTTTCATTCTCTTTCTATTTTCTGTCGTGGTCAGGCTTTGAGTCTTACTCAACTTCACACCTTGTAACACAGGCAAGAACTCTTTCTTTGACTGTTTCATTTTGAACTACTTCAAAATCTTGTCAAGGTATGTACTCATTGGAAAAACTTATCAAGCGTCTTGATCTATCTCTATAAATCTTGATACTCAATATGTAAGCAGCTTTACCAAGGTCTTTCTTTGAAAAACTTTTATTCAAGTATCCTTTCATGCTTTGCAGAATAATTCTACATTATTTCCGATCAACAATATGTCATTCACATATATGTTATCAAAAATGCTGTAGTGCTCCCACTCACTTTCTTGTAAATACAGGCTTCACCGCAAGTCTGTATAAAACTATATGCTTTGATCAATTCATCAAAGCGTATATTCCAACTCCGAGATTCTTGCACCAGTCCATAGATGGATCGCTGGAGCTTGCACATTTTGTTAGTACCTTTCGGATTGACAAAACCTTCTGTTGCATCATATACAACTTTTCTTTAATAAATCCATTAAGGAATGCAGTTTTATTTATCCATTTGCCAGATTTCATAAAATGCGGCAATTACTAACATGATTCAGACAGACTCAAGCATAGATACGAGTGAGAAGCTCTCATCGTAGTCAACACCTTGAACTTGTCGAAAAACCTTTTGCGACAATTCTAGCTTTGTAGATAGTAACACTACTATCAACGTCCGTCTTCCTCTTGAAGATCCATTTATTCTCAATTGCTTGCCGATCATCGGGCAAGTCAACCAAAGTCCAAACTTTGTTCTCATACATGGATCCCATCTCAGATTTCATGGCTTCAAGCCACTTTGCGGAATCTGGGCTCACCATCGCTTCTTCATAGTTCGTAGGTTCATCATGATCTAGTAGCATGACTTCCAGAAAAGGATTATCGTACCACTTTGGCGCGGATCTTCCTCTGGTTGATCTACGAGGTTCAGTAGTATCTTGTTCTGAAGTTTCATGATCATCATCATTAGCTTCCTCACTAACTGGTGTAGGTGTCACAGAAACAGTTTTCTGTGATGTACTACTTTCCAATAAGGGAGCAGGTACAGTTACCTCGTCAAGTTCTACTTTCCTCCCACTCACTTCTTTCGAGAGAAACTCCTTCTCCAGAAAGTTTCCGAATTTAGCAACAAAAGTCTTGCCTTTCGGATCTGTGATAGAAGGTGTATCCAATAGTTTCCTTTGGATATCCTATGAAGACGCACTTCTCCGATTTGAGTTTGAGCTTATCAGGATGAAACTTTTTCATATAAGCATCGCAACCCCAAATTTAAGAAACGACAGCTTAGGTTTCTTGCCAAACCATAGTTCACACGGTGTCGTCTCAACGGATTTAGATGGTGCCCTATTTAACGTGAATGCAGCTGTCTCTTAATGCATAACCCCAAAACGATAGTGGTAGATCGGTAAGACACATCATAGATCGCACCATATCTAATAAAGTACGGTTATGACGTTCGGACACACCATTACATTGTGGTGTTCTAGGTGGCATGAGTAGTGAAACTATTTCACATTGTTTTTAACTGAAGGCCAAACTCGTAACTCAAATACTCTTCTCTACGATCAGATCGTAGAAACTTTATTTTTCTTGTTACGATGATTTTTCGCTTCACTCTGAAATTCTTTGAACTTTTCAAATGTTTCAGACTTATGTTTCATCAAGTAGATATACTCATATCTGCTCAAATCATCTGTGAAGATCAGAAAATAATGATATCTGTCGCGAGCCTCAATATTCATCGGACCACATACATCAGTATGTATGATTTTCAACAAATCTATTTCTCGCTCCATTGTTCCGAAGAACAGAGTCTTAGTCATCTTGCCCATGAGGCATGGTTCGCAAGCATCAACTGATTCATAACCAAGTGATTCCGAAAATCCATCTTTATGGAGTTTCTTCATGCGCTTTACACCGATATGACCCAAACGGCAGTGCCACAAATAAGTTGCACTATCATTATTAACTTTGCATCTTTTGGCATCAATATTATGAATATGTGTATCACTACGATCGAGATCCAATGAACCATTTTCATTGGGTGTGTAACCATATAAGGTTTCATTCATGTAAACAGAACAACAATTTATTCTCTTACTTAAATGAATAACCGTATTACAATAAACATGATCAAATCATATTCATGCTCAACGCCAACACCAAATAACACTTATTCAGGTTCAACACTAATCCCGAAAGTATAGGGAGTGTGCGACGATGATCATATCAATCTTGGAACCACTTCCAACATACATCGTCACTTCACCCTTAACTAGTCTCTGTTTATTCTGCAACTCCCGTTTTGAGTTACTAATCTTAGCAACTGAACTAGTATCAAATACTGAGGGGTTGCTATAAACACTAGTAAAGTACACATCAATAACATGTATATCAAATATACTTATGTTCACTTTGCCATCCTTCTTTTCCGCCAATCACTTGGGGTAGATCCGCTTCCAGTGACCAGTCCCTTTGCAGTAGAAGCTCTTAGTCTCAGGCTTAGGACCAGACTTGGGCTTCTTCACTTGAGCAGCAACTTGCTTGCTGTTCTTTTTGAAGTTCCCCTTCTTCCCTTTGCCCTTTTCTTGAAACTAGTGGTCTTGTCAATCATCAACACTTGATGCTCTTTCTTGATTTCTACCTTCGTCGATTTCAATATCACGAAGAGCTCGGGAATCGTTTCGTCATCCCTTGCATACTATAGTTCATCATGAAGTTCTAGTAACTTTAGTGATGGTGACTAGAGAATTCTGTCAATCACTATCTTATCTGGAAGATTAACTCCCACTTGATTCAAGCAATTGAAGTACCCAGACAATCTGAGCACATGCTCACTAGTTGAGCGATTCTCCTCCATCTTTTAGCCATAGAACTTGTTGGAGACTTCATATCTCTCAACTCGGGTATTTGCTTGAAATATTAACTTCAATTACTGGAACATCTCATATGGTCCATGATGTTCAAAACATCTTTGAAGTCCCGATTCTAAGCCGTTAAGCATGGTGCACTAAACTATCAAGTAGTCATCATATTGAGCTAGCCAAACGTTCATAACGTCTGCATCTGCTCCTGCAATAGGTCCGTCACCTAGCGGTGCATCAAGGACATAATTCTTCTGTGCAGCAATGAGGATTAACCTCAGATCACGGATCAAATCCGCAACATTGCTACTAACATCTTTCAACACAATTTTCTCTAGGAACATATCAAAATAAACACAGGGAAGCAACAACGCGAGCTATTGATCTACAACATGATTTGCAAAATATTACCAGGACTAAGTTCATGATAAATTTAAGTTCAATTAATCATATTACTTAAGAACTCCCACTTAGATAGACATCCCTCTAATCCTCTAAGTGATCACGTGATCCAAATCAACTAAACCATGTCCGATCATCACGTGAGATGGAGTAGTTTCATCGGTGAACATCATTATGTTGATCATATCTACTATATGATTCACGCTCGACCTTTCGGTCTCCGTGTTCCGAGGCCATATCTGCATATGCTAGGCTCGTCAAGTTTAACCTGAGTATTCCGCATGTGCAACTGTTTTGCACCCGTTGTATTTGAACGTAGAGCCTATCACACCCGATCATCACGTGGTGTCTCAGCACGAAGAACTTTCGCAACGGTGCATACTCAGGGAGAACACTTCTTGATAATTTAGTGAGAGATCATCTTATAATGCTACCGTCAATCAAAGCAAGATAAGATGCATAAAAGATAAACATCACATGCAATCATTATAAGTGATATGATATGGCCATCATCATCCTGTGCTTGTGATCTCCATCTCCGAAGCACCGTCATGATCACCATCGTCACCGGCGCGACAAATTGATCTCCATCGTAGCATCGTTGTCGTCTCGCCAATCTTATGCTTCCACGACTATCACTACCGTTTAGTAATAAAGTAAAGCATTACATCGCGATTGCATTGCATACAATAAAGCGACAACCATATGGCTCCTGCCAGTTGCCGATAACTCGGTTACAAAACATGATCATCTCATACAATAAAATTCAGCATCATGCCTTGACCATATCACATCACAACATGCCCTGCAAAAACAAGTTAGACGTCCTCTACTTTGTTGTTGCATGTTTTACGTGGCTGCTACGGGCTTAAGTAAGAACCAATCTCACCTACGCATCAAAACCACAACGATAGTTTGTCAAATAGACTCCGTTTTAACCTTCGCAAGGACCGGGCGTAGCCATACTTGGTTCAACTAAAGTTGGAGAGGCAGTCGCCCGCAAGCCATCTCTGTGCAAAGCACGTCGAGGGAACCGGTCTCGCGTAAGCGTACGCGTAAGGTTGGTCCGGGTCGTCTCGTCCAACAATACCGCCGAACCAAAGTATGACATGCTGGTAGGCAGTATGACTTGTATCGTCCACAACTTACTTGTGTTCTACTCGTGCATATAACATCAACATCAATAACCTAGGCTCGGATGCCACTGTTGGGTTTCGTAGTAATTTCAAAAATTTCCTACGCACACGCAAGATCATGTGATGCATAGAAACGAGGGGGAGAGTATTGTCTACGTACCCAACGCAGACCGACTGCGGAAGCGATGACACGACGTAGAGGAAGTAGTCGTACGTCTTCACGATCCAACCGATGAAGCACCGAAACTACAGCACCTCCGAGTTCGAGCACACGTTCAGCTCGATGACGATCCCCGGACTCCGATCCAGCAAAGTGTCGGGGAAGAGTTTCGTCAGCACGACGGCGTGGTGACGATCTTGATGAACTACAGCAGCAGGGCTTCGCCTAAACTCCGCTACAGTATTATCGAGGAATATGGTGGCAGGGGGCACCGCACACGGCTAAGGAATTGATCACGTGGATCAACTTGTGTCAACTTGTGTGTTTAGAGGTGCCCCTGCCTCCGTATATAAAGGAGCCAAGGGGGAAGGGGGCGCCGGCCAAGAGGGAGAGGCGCAGGAGGAGTCCTACTCCTACCGGGAGTAGGACTCCCCCCCCAATCCTATTCCAACTAGGATTCCCAAGGGGGAAAGAGGGAGAGGGGTGGCCGGCCACCTCTCCTAGTCCTAATAGGACTAGGGAAGGGGGGAGGCGCGCAGCCCCCTTGGGCTGCCCCTTTCTCCTTTCCACTAAGGCCCATGATGGCCCATATGGCTCCCGGGGGGTTCCGGTAACCTCCCGGTAACCCGGTAAAATCCCGATTTCACCCGGAACACTTCCGATGTCCAAACATAGACTTCCAATATATCAATCTTTATGTCTCGACCATTTCGAGACTCCTCGTCATGTCCGTGATCACATCCGGGACTCCGAACAACCTTCGGTACATCAAAATGCATAAACTCATAATATAACTGTCATCGTAACCTTAAGCGTGCGGACCCTACGGGTTCGAGAACAATGTAGACATGACCGAGACACGTCTCTGGTCAATAACCAATAGCTGGACCTGGATGCCCATATTGGCTCCTACATATTCTACGAAGATCTTTATCGGTCAGACCACATAACAACATACGTTGTTCCCTTTGTCATCGGTATGTTACTTGCCCGAGATTCGATCGTCGGTATCCAATACCTAGTTCAATCTCGTTACCGGCAAGTCTCTTTACTCGTTCCGTAATACATCATCTCACAACTAACATATTAGTTGTAATGCTTGCAAGGCTTATGTGATGTGTATTACCGAGAGGGCCCAGAGATACCTCTCCGACAATCGGAGTGACAAATCCTAATCTCGAAATACGCCAACCCAACATCGACCATTGGAGACACCTGTAGTACTCCTTTATAATCACCCAGTTACGTTGTGACGTTTGGTAGTACCCAAAGTGTTCCTCCGGTAAACGGGAGTTGCATAATCTCATAGTCATAGGAACATGTATAAGTCATGAAGAAAGCAATAGCAACATACTAAACGATCGGGTGCTAAGCTAATGGAATGGGTCATGTCAATCAGATCATTCTACTAATGATGTGACCTCGTTAATCAAATAACAACTCATTGTTCATGGTTAGGAAACATAACCATCTTTGATTAACGAGCTAGTCAAGTAGAGGCATACTAGTGACACTTTGTTTGTCTATGTATTCACACATGTATTATGTTTCCGGTTAATACAATTCTAGCATGAATAATAAACATTTATCATGAAATAAGGAAATAAATAATAACTTTATTATTGCCTCTAGGGCATATTTCCTTCAAGCAGTACTAGCGATATGCGTAGATGTTTCTACTATATGTGTAGTACATGCTCTGTTAGATCGTAATCAGTGTGTTATCAATGCTGTCCATGTCATGCTCATGATTTATTCATGGATTAATTTAATCGGAAAACTGCCTATTTACTTATCAATCCAAAACCCTAATATGTGTAGGAGTTTTTCGAATTCTAGTTTTGCTGCTGCACTAAAACCGTCGTCGTTTACGGGGACGTACTTTAAGCGTTGGCAGACTAAAACCACCTTATGGCTCACTGCCATGAACGTGTTCTGTGTCGCCGGTGTGACTCCCATAGGAACGATCGCTCCTGATCAGGAGAAGGCGTTCAAGGAGGCCACTGTCATGTTCCTCGGGGCAGTTCTGAGCGTGATTGGAGATAAGCTGGTTGACGCATATTTGCATGTGCGGTCTGCCAAGGACTTGTGGGAGGCGCTCGAATCTAAGTTCGGGGCTGCCGATGCAGGGAGCGAGATGTATATTATAGAGCAGTTCCATGATTACAAGATGGTTGAAAACCGTCCTGTATTGGAGCAGGCTCATGAGATAATATGCATTGTTAAGGAGCTTGAGCTTCTTAAGTGTGAGTTACCGGGCAAGTTTGTCGCGGGCTGCATAATCGCTAAGCTTCCCAATTCCTGGAGGAACTTTGCCACCACTCTGAAACATCAGAGGCGTGAATTCTCTGTGGAGGATGTCATTGGCCATCTGAGTGTTGAGCAGAATTCAAGGGCAAAGGACTCGCACGGAAAAGGGGTCGAAGGAACTTCTGTGGCCAACATGGTGCATCAGAAGAACTCCAATTCCCACAAGCCCAAGGGAAAGAACGGTGTCCAACAGAGTGCCGACTTTAAGAAGAAGGGTAAGAAGACCTTCAAGAAGAACAAGAAGGATGAGGGCTGCTTTACTTGTGGTTCGCTTGAACATTGGGCCAACAAGTGCCCAAACAAGTATAAGAAGCAAGGGCAGGACTCCAAGTCTGTCAATATGATTGTGAGCAACAATGAGAGTGGTGCATCTGGGTACGGTAATTTATTTGTTGTATTTTCAGTTTGGCCGTCCACCGATTGGAAAGGGTTATGAATGCGGAGGCATGTTCCGCCTTTCTCTTGCAGATCTATGTAATAAAGTCGTGAACAATATTCATTTGAGTGTTAATGAATCTAAAGTATGGCATTCACGTCTTTGTCACATTAGTTTCGGTGTTATGACGTGGCTAGCAAAATCGAATTTAATCCCGAGTTTCACTTTAGCCAAAGGTTCTAAGTGCCATTCGTGTGTGCAATCTAAGCAACCTCGCAAGCCTCACAAGGCAGCAGAGGAGAGACACTTGGCGCCACTGGAACTCATACATTCTGATCTTTGTGAGATGAATGGTGTGTTGACTAAAGGTGGAAAGAAATATTTCATGACTTTGATAGATGATTCTACTAGATATTGTTATGTGTATCTGTTAAATACTAAAGATGAGGCTCTACACTACTTCAAAATCTATAAGGCAGAAGTTGAGAATCAACTTGAAAAGAAAATTAAACGAGTCCGGTCAGATCGTGGTGGAGAGTACTTCTCGAAAGAGTTTGATGCCTTTTGTGCGGAACACGGCATTATTCACGAGAGGACGCCTCCCTACTCACCCCAGTCAAACGGGGTTGCCGAGCGGAAAAACCGTAATCTAACTGATTTGGTTAACGCCATGTTAGATACGTCGGGTTTATCCAAGGCATGGTGGGGGGAGGCTATAATGACATCCTGTCATGTCCTGAATAAAGTTCCGACAAAGGATAACGAGATCACTCCTTACGAGAAGTGGACCAAGAGAAGGACAACACTCTCGTACTTACGTACATGGGGCTGCTTGGCGAAAGTTAATGTGCCGATCCCCAAAAAGCGTAAGCTTGGACCAAAGACTGTGGACTGTGTTAATTTGGGCTACGCTATGAATAGCGTTGGCTATAGATTTCTAGTAGTGAAATCTGAGGTACCTGACATGAAGGTCGGTACAATTATGGAGTCTAAAGATGCTACATTCTTTGAGGACATTTTCCCCATGAGAGATGTACAAAGCACTTCTAGACAGGAATCTGAGGAGACTCCTGAACCTGCCATTCCGATGGAATATTATAATCAAACACATGATGAAAATCCTGAGGAGGATAATGAGGAATCCCTTGGTAGGGGCAAGAGACAAAGGACTGTAAAGACCTTTGGTGATGATTTCTTCATATACCTCGTGGAGGATAATCCCACTTCTATTTCAGAAGCGTATGCATCTCCAGAAGCTGACTACTGGAAGGATGCGGTCCGTAGCGAGATGGATTCCATCATGGCTAACGGGACTTGGGAGCTTACTGAACGTCCTTATGGTTGCAAACCATTGGGATGCAAGTGGGTGTTCAAGAAGAAGCTTAGGCCCGATGGTACGATAGAAAAGTACAAGGCTAGGCTTGTGGCCAAGGGCTACGCCCAGAAAGAAGAAGAAGATTTCTTCGACACTTATTCACCTGTGGCCAGACTGACCACCATTCGAGTATTACTCTCGTTGGCGGCCTCGCATGGTCTTCTCATTCATCAGATGGATGTTAAGACGGCTTTCCTGAACGGAGAGCTAAAGGAGGAAATCTATATGCAACAGCCTGATGGCTTTGTGATGGATGGTCAGGAAGGAAAGGTGTGTAAGTTGGTGAAATCTTTGTATGGCCTGAGACAAGCGCCTAAGCAATGGCATGACAAGTTTAATGAAACGTTGACATCTGTTGGCTTTGTTGTTAATGAGGCCGACAAATGTGTATACTATCGCTATGGTGGGGGCGAAGGAGTTATACTGTGTTTGTATGTTGATGACATACTGATATTTGGGACTAATCTCAAGTTGATCGAGGAGGTTAAGTCTTTCCTATCTCAGAACTTTGAGATGAAGGACCTTGGAGTGGCTGATGTTATCTTGAACATCAAGCTATTGAGAGATGATGAGGGTGGGATTACACTTCTGCAATCCCATTATGTTGAGAAGGTGTTGAGTCGTTTTGGATATTCGGACTGCAAACCATCTCAAACACCATATGATTCTAGTGTGCTGATTCGAAAGTCTAAAGGCACAGCTATAGATCAATTGAGATACTCTCAGATTGTTGGTTCACTCAGTATCTAGCGAGCGCAACGAGGCCTGACATCGCATTTGCTATTAGCAAACTGAGCCGATTTGTTTCCAAACCGGGTGATGTACATTGGCGTGCTCTTGAGAGAGTTATGCGCTATCTGAAAGGTACTATGAACTATGGACTTCACTATACCGGATACCCGTCGGTACTTGAAGGGTATAGTGATGCGAATTGGATCTCTGATGCTGATGAGATGAAGGCCACAACTGGGTATATGTTTACTCTTGGAGGTGGTGCTGTTTCCTGGAAGTCTTGCAAGCAAACGATCTTAACAAGATCGACAATGGAAGCAGAATTAACAGCATTAGACACATCGGGTGGCGAAGCAGAATGGCTTCGAGATCTGTTGATGGACTTGCCAGTGGTTGAGAAGCCGGTTCCGGCCATCCTTATGAACTGTGACAATCAAACAGTTATTGTCAAGGTGAAGAGTTCAAAGGACAACATGAAGTCCAACAAACACATAAGAATGAGATTGAAAGCTGTCAGAAAATTGAGGAACTCCGGAGTGATAGCGTTGGATTATATTCAAACGGCTAAGAATCTGGCAGATCCCTTTACTAAAGGGCTATCACGTGTTGTGATAGATAGCGCATCAAGGGAGATGGGTATGAGACCCACATGAGTTGCCATGGTAGTAACCCAACCTATGTGATCGGAGATCCCGTGAAGTAGGACCTGGGAAAACAAGCCAGTGGTGAACTGAGGAGAGTAACTTTACTAACCCACTCCGTTGGAGATGCAATACTCTCGGAAACTGTATGGAAGGATGACTACTGTCTTAATGTGTTCCAAGGCTTATATGCATAAGCAAGATGCTATCCTACAGAGCGATCTTTGGAGGAACACACCTATATGAGCCCGACTGCTGGTCACAGTCTATGAGATTGGGGTGATCTCTAGCAAGCTCATGAACAGGCCAGGAGTGTGACTAATATGCTCCACCCGAGGGGTCGGCCTTCGGCAGCCTCGTATCAGTGAGACTTGTGGTGAAACTTCTTGACGCCAAACTGACAATTCAAGGCATAGTCCATTGTTCAGTTGTGAAGGAGTGTAACTACTTGGTCTAGGTGGAGCTCAACCTTAATCGGTCTCTACTGAGATGCTGGTATATCAAAACAGCGTTTGGAATAAAGGACAAACTGGGCCCTGAGATCTGGTGGGGGATTGTTGAACTATGAGATGGGCCTAGAGCCCATATGACAATTTCAGATTTGATCTCTAAGGGCCCATGTAGGTGGCATGACAAGGTGGTGGGAAGTTTAGTCCCACCCCGGAAGTGGAAGGAGAGTTGGAGTGGTTTATAAGGGATTCTCTTCCTCATGCCATTGGAGCTTGAGAAGAGATGAGGCCCTCGCGCACTCCTCCTCCTCCGCTCGCCTCGCCACGCCACGCCTTGTCACGACGCGCTGCGCCGCGCCGCGGGTTGCGGGATTGAGCCGAGCCGAGCTCACTGCCTATGCGCTTCTTTTTGCCGGTCAGGAACGGAGAGTCTTTTGACAGGTGGGGGCCACGACCTGAGACGTCGGATCATGGGCTACCGACTTGGACGTGGGTTTAGCCCACGTCTCTCCACGCGCAGCCGCACATATATATGTGGGGCGCTGCCAACCCTAGCCGCCACGAAACCAAAACGCATCTCCGCCTCCACGCCCACGTCATTCCTCTGCTGCTGCTGCCGCCGGCGACTCCGGTCCCGTTCACCGCGTACACGGTTGACGGCGAGAGGCAGGCCTCTGAAACCCGATTCTCCGGATCCTATACGGGAGAGGGGCAATTAGGTTTTGGGTGGTAGCGACTACGCGACTGCTCGCTTCTGTTCATCTACGTCCGCATCACCTTCGTCATCACCATGTCGACCGACGCCGACCGTGCCGCCGCTGAGAAGGCCGAGGCCGACAAGAAGGCCGCCGAGGATGCCGCAGTTGCTGCCGCCGCCACCACTGCTGCGTGGCCGATTGGAGGGTATACATCGTTTATCCTTCTCGTGTTTCTTTCTGTTGTAGCAGTACTAGCGATATGCGTAGATGTTTCTACTATATGCGTAGTACATGCTCTGTTAGATCGTAATCAGTGTGTTATCAATGCTGTCCATGTCATGCTCATGATTTATTCATGGATTAATTTAATCGGAAAACTGCCTATTTACTTATCAATCCAAAACCCTAATATGTGTAGGAGTTTTTCGAATTCTAGTTTTGCTGCTGCACTAAAACCGTCGCCGTTTACGGGGACGTACTTTAAGTGTTGGCAGACTAAAACCACCTTATGGCTCACTGCCATGAACGTGTTCTGGGTCGCCGGTGTGACTCCCACAGGAATGATCGCTCCTGATCAGGAGAAGGCGTTCAAGGAGGCCACTGTCGTGTTCCTCGGGGCAGTTCTGAGCGTGATTGGAGATAAGCTGGTTGACGCATATTTGCATGTGCGGTCTGCCAAGGACTTGTGGGAGGCGCTCGAATCTAAGTTCGGGGCTGCCGATGCAGGGAGCGAGATGTATATTATAGAGCAGTTCCACGATTACAAGATGGTTGAAAACCGTCCTGTATTGGAGCAGGCTCATGAGATAATATGCATTGTTAAGGAGCTTGAGCTTCTTAAGTGCGAGTTACCGGGCAAGTTTGTCGCGGGCTGCATAATCGCTAAGCTTCCCAATTCCTGGAGGAACTTTGCCACCACTCTGAAACATTAGAGGCGTGAATTCTCTATGGAGGATGTCATTGGCCATCTGAGTGTTGAGCAGAATTCAAGGGCAAAGGACTTGCACGGAAAAGGGGTCGAAGGAACTTCTGTGGCCAACATGGTGCATCACAAGAACTCCAATTCCCACAAGCCCAAGGGAAAGAACGGTGTCCAACAGAGTGCCGACTTTAAGAAGAAGGGTAAGAAGACCTTCAGGAAGCACAAGAAGGATGAGGGCTGCTTTACTTGTGGTTCGCTTGAACATTGGGCCAACAAGTGCCCAAACAAGTATAAGAAGCAAGGGCAGGACTCCAAGTCTGTCAATATGATTGTGAGCAACAATGAGAGTGGTGCATCTAGGTACGGTAATTTATTTGCTGTATTTTCAGTTTGGCCGTCCACCGATTGGAAAGGGTTATGAATGCGGAGGCATGTTCCGCCTTTCTCTTGCAGATCTATGTAATAAAGTCGTGAACAATATTCATTTGAGTGTTAATGAATCTAAAGTATGGCATTCACGTCTTTGTCACATTAGTTTCGGTGTTATGACGTGGCTAGCAAAATCGAATTTAATCCCGAGTTTCACTTTAGCCAAAGGTTCTAAGTGCCATTCGTGGTGTGCAATCTAAGCAACCTCGCAAGCCTCACAAGGCAGCAGAGGAGAGACACTTGGCGCCACTGGAACTCATACATTCTGATCTTTGTGAGATGAATGGTGTGTTGACTAAAGGTGGAAAGAAATATTTCATGACTTTGATAGATGATTCCACTAGATATTGCTATGTGTATCTGTTAAATACTAAAGATGAGGCTCTACACTACTTCAAAATCTATAAGGCAGAAGTTGAGAATCAACTTGAAAAGAAAATTAAACGAGTCCGGTCAGATCGTGGTGGAGAGTACTTCTCGAAAGAGTTTGATGCCTTTTGTGCGGAACACGGCATTATTCACGAGAGGACGCCTCCCTACTCACCCCAGTCAAACGGGGTTGCCGAGCGGAAAAACCGTACTCTAACTGATTTGGTTAACGCCATGTTAGATACGTCGGGTTTATCCAAGGCATGGTGGGGGGAGGCTATAATGACATCCTGTCATGTCCTGAATAAAGTTCCGACAAAGGATAACGAGATCACTCCTTACGAGAAGTGGACCAAGAGAAGGACAACACTCTCGTACTTACGTACCTGGGGCTGCTTGGCGAAAGTTAATGTGCCGATCCCCAAAAAGCGTAAGCTTGGACCAAAGACTGTGGACTGTGTTAATTTGGGCTACGCTATGAATAGTGTTGGCTATAGATTTCTAGTAGTGAAATCTGAGGTACCTGACATGAAAGTCGGTACAATTATGGAGTCTAAAGATGCTACATTCTTTGAGGACATTTTCCCCATGAGAGATGTACAAAGCACTTCTAGACAGGAATCTGAGGAGACTCCTGAACCTGCCATTCCGATGGAATATTATAATCAAACACATGATGAAAATCCTGAGGAGGATAATGAGGAATCCCTTGGTAGGGGCAAGAGACAAAGGACTGTAAAGACCTTTGGTGATGATTTCTTCATATACCTCGTGGAGGATAATCCCACTTCTATTTCAGAAGCGTATGCATCTCCAGAAGCTGACTACTGGAAGGATGCGGTCCGTAGCGAGATGGATTCCATCATGGCTAACGGGACTTGGGAGCTTACTGAACGTCCTTATGGTTGCAAACCATTGGGATGCAAGTGGGTGTTCAAGAAGAAGCTTAGGCCCGATGGTACGATAGAAAAGTACAAGGCTAGGCTTGTGGCCAAGGGCTACGCCCAGAAAGAAGAAGAAGATTTCTTCGACACTTATTCACCTGTGGCCAGACTGACCACCATTCGAGTATTACTCTCGTTGGCGGCCTCGCATGGTCTTCTCATTCATCAGATGGATGTTAAGACGGCTTTCCTGAACGGAGAGCTAAAGGAGGAAATCTATATGCAACAGCCTGATGGCTTTGTGATGGATGGTCAGGAAGGAAAGGTGTGTAAGTTGGTGAAATCTTTGTATGGCCTGAGACAAGCGCCTAAGCAATGGCATGACAAGTTTAATGAAACGTTGACATCTGTTGGCTTTGTTGTTAATGAGGCCGACAAATGTGTATACTATCGCTATGGTGGGGGCGAAGGAGTTATACTGTGTTTGTATGTTGATGACATACTGATATTTGGGACTAATCTCAAGTTGATCGAGGAGGTTAAGTCTTTCCTATCTCAGAACTTTGAGATGAAGGACCTTGGAGTGGCTGATGTTATCTTGAACATCAAGCTATTGAGAGATGATGAGGGTGGGATTACACTTTTGCAATCCCATTATGTTGAGAAGGTGTTGAGTCGTTTTGGATATTCGGACTGCAAACCATCTCAAACACCATATGATTCTAGTGTGCTGATTCGAAAGTCTAAAGGCACAGCTATAGATCAATTGAGATACTCTCAGATTGTTGGTTCACTACAGTATCTAGCGAGCGCAACGAGGCCTGACATCGCATTTGCTATTAGCAAACTGAGCCGATTTGTTTCCAAACCGGGTGATGTACATTGGCGTGCTCTTGAGAGAGTTATGCGCTATCTGAAAGGTACTATGAACTATGGACTTCACTATACCGGATACCCGTCGGTACTTGAAGGGTATAGTGATGCGAATTGGATCTCTGATGCTGATGAGATGAAGGCCACAACTGGGTATATATTTACTCTTGGAGGTGGTGCTGTTTCCTGGAAGTCTTGCAAGCAAACGATCTTAACAAGATCGACAATGGAAGCAGAATTAACAGCATTAGACACATCGGGTGGCGAAGCAGAATGGCTTCGAGATCTGTTGATGGACTTGCCAGTGGTTGAGAAGCCGGTTCCGGCCATCCTTATGAACTGTGACAATCAAACAGTTATTGTCAAGGTGAAGAGTTCAAAGGACAACATGAAGTCCAACAAACACATAAGAATGAGATTGAAAGCTGTCAGAAAATTGAGGAACTCCGGAGTGATAGCGTTGGATTATATTCAAACGGCTAAGAATCTGGCAGATCCCTTTACTAAAGGGCTATCACGTGTTGTGATAGATAACGCATCAAGGGAGATGGGTATGAGACCCACATGAGTTGCCATGGTAGTAACCCAACCTATGTGATCGGAGATCCCGTGAAGTAGGACCTGGGAAAACAAGCCAGTGGTGAACTGAGGAGAGTAACTTTACTAACCCACTCCGTTGGAGATGCAATACTCTCGGAAACTGTATGGAAGGATGACTACTGTCTTAATGTGTTCCAAGGCTTATATGCATAAGCAAGATGCTATCCTACAGAGCGATCTTTGGAGGAACACACCTATATGAGCCCGACTGCTGGTCACAGTCTATGAGATTGGGGTGATCTCTAGCAAGCTCATGAATAGGCCAGGAGTGTGACTAATATGCTCCACCCGAGGGGTCGGCCTTCGGCAGCCTCGTATCAGTGAGATTTGTGGTGAAACTTCTTGACGCCAAACTGACAATTCAAGGCATAGTCCATTGTTCAGTTGTGAAGGAGTGTAACTACTTGGTCTAGGTGGAGCTCAACCTTAATCGGTCTCCAATGAGATGCTGGTATATCAAAACAGCGTTTGGGACAAAGGACAAACTGGGCCCCTGAGATCTGGTGGGGGATTGTTGAAATATGAGATGGGCCTAGAGCCCATATGAAAATTTCAGATTTGATCTCTAAGGGCCCATGTAGGTGGCATGACAAGGTGGTGGGAAGTTTAGTCCCACCCCGGAAGTGGAAGGAGAGTTGGAGTGGTTTATAAGGGATTCTCTTCCTCATGCTATTGGAGCTTGAGAAGAGATGAGGCCCTCGCGCACTCCTCCTCCTCCGCTCGCCTCGCCACGCCACGCCTCGTCACGACGCGCCGCGCCGCGGGTTGCGGGATTGAGCCGAGCCGAGCTCACTCCTATGCGCTTCTTTTTGCCGGTCAGGAACGGAGAGTCTTTGACAGGTGGGGCCACGATCTGAGACGTCGGATCATGGGCTACCGACTTGGACGTGGGTTTAGCCCACGTCTCTCCACGCGCAGCCGCACATATATATGTGGGGCGCTGCCAACCCTAGCCGCCACGAAACAGAACGCATCTCCGCCTCCACGCCCACGTCGTTCCTCTGCTGCTGCTGCCGCCGGCGACTCCGTCCCGTTCACCGCGTACACGGTTGACGGGAGAGCAGGCCTCTGAAACCCCGATTCTCCGGATCCTTTATGGGAGAGGGGCGATTAGGTTTTTGGGTAGCGAATACGCGACTGCTCGCTTCTGTTCATCTACGTCCGCATCACCTTCGTCATCACCATGTCAACCGACGCCGACCGTGCCGCCGCTGAGAAGGCCGAGGCCGACAAGAAGGCCGACAAGGATGCCGCGGCTGCTGCCGCCGCCACCACCGCTGCGTGGCCGATTGGAGGGTATACATCGTTTATCCTTCTCGTGTTTCTTTCTGTTGTAGCAGTACTAGCGATATGCGTAGATGTTTCTACTATATGCGTAGTACATGCTCTGTTAGATCGTAATCAGTGTGTTATCAATGTTGTCCATGTCATGCTCATGATTTATTCATGGATTAATTTAATCGGAAAACTGCCTATTTACTTATCAGGACCATCGTCATATGGGCCCTGACTACAGCCACAGCAGAATAGGAGACGTCCTTAGTAGAAACATGGCGATATGCTTAACACTGCTTGTAGCTACTTTTTACTGATTAATGTTACTTAGTTGTAGTTTTGAACTTTGTTGGATTTGTTTAGTAGCAGCAAGTAATTGCGTATCAAGAGTGATAAGTTCATGCTTCTAGAAATGTAAGCTTTTGAAAACATCTGAATCGACATGCCAAATTATATAGTCGGTTATAAAATCTTCTGACTACGACTACAACAATAATATCCGCGCGCGCGCACACACACACACAAACAGTCCACGGGAATTACTCCCTCTTACCCCCTCTTTTCACATGGGAGGTAAGAAGCTAAGAGTTAATCTGACCATTTCTTAATCAAATCAATGGCTCAGATCTATTATGAATTCTTACCTCTCATGTGAAAAGTGAGGTAAGAGGGAGCATGCTAAAATCTGTCTTTTTACAAAATGCTGATGGCGCAGCTTTTCATTGCAATAGAAGCAGAGAACAAATACAAACAAGGACGACTAAACTGCTGTTGGAAAGCGCCTAACAACAGGAATTAATGTTATTATCAATGAAATATATCAACAAACAAGTTCCTCGAACGCCAAGCAACAATATTCGGCCCCGCTCGGCTACTTGGCCTTCTTCAAAGTGCTCATCATTGAAACTGACATCTATAACCAAACACATACCCTCCACAAGTTCACCTCCAGAGAGGCAAGTTGGAGCAGGCCCTGTAAGCTAAAATTTTGCAAATAAGAGAGTAGTAGTTGCTTTGCTCTGATGCACCCGCATGCCGTTGTGTGGCGTGGCACGACATACTAGCTCAGTCGATACTCCACAAGTCACGGCTTGCGCTTGCATATATACCATTGAAATGGATGCCGAGACATGTGGCATCTCAATAACCCCAGACGGACACATGAAAAAAATCTAAGTTCTAATGATCCACAACTTATTGTCGCTGCCGACTCTTGTTCGTGCAAAGGCAAAGCTACCAACTAGAGACATGGACGAGGCAAGAGGATGGTAGTCCTGGAATGTGGCTCCGCACTATGGTGGTGATGCTAGAATCACCTAGGGAAACTATGACGCACTTGACTATTTGGGGAGAGAAGGGAGGCATGTTGCCTGTCAAGAACAATCATGGGGACCACCATAGGAACGTGTACACTCTGCATCTTGAGGCAAGGGTGATGGAGAAGTTGGCGTACTTGGACAATATTACCATAGGAAGGTTGTGCCCCTTAGATGGATTGACCAACATTCTTCTTCTCTCGTCTCGGTACATAAATTTTCCTCCAAGAAACTATCCACGTGATTTTTTTGTTGTTGAACTATTACTTGGTAAATTATTGTGTATTTTTTGGACAGACTCCCATGACAGGGAGATTTTTCTCAAAATAATCATCATTAATTGTGTTTTTTGTTAAAATATGTGCCTAATATTATCCATACGAGTGGTGCGACAGTTGGACTTGAAATTAGCGGCGGGTTAGGTGTTTGAGTTGGACACGTGTAACCGAAGCCCATTTATTTAGCTATATACACAAGGTGGTTGTACAAATATCACCTGCCTTGGGTAGTGCCACACGTTTTTATGTCCTGGCTAAAGGCTCGCAAGGCTATGTTGTGTCGCAGAAGGTGCTTGTCAATCGCAGCCACCTCTTCTTCTGTCCGGCAAGGATCGGGGTGGAGTACTCCTGCCAATCGAGTGTGGCTCCCTGGTGACGAAGTTCGTCTAGTACTGAACACGGACTACCGTTCAGATTGCAGTTCTGATTACTGGGCATCGACTTCATAGAGCGACCACATTGGTTTATGCCGTACGATGTCTATAACTAGATATGCTGATAGCAACCTCCATTTACATCAAACTCCCACGCGATGGATAGGCTGTTCTCTCGAGAGCCTTGCTAACACCTTGCACCTCTCACGCCCTAAAACTGAGCCTAAATCGAGCCTAAAAATGGTTGTTATCTTATTCAGGCCATTTAACTCAACCGTCGCAATCTATCTTTTAAATCATTCTACGGTGTTTCTTTTGAGTGGGCCCTAACCCACAGGTCTTTTCCCAGGATCTTATCTGACTCTTCTAATTTTTCCCGGAGTTACTCTCAAATTCTTTTCGAAGTTTGATGTAAGAATGATTCATCATCAGTCATATGTATTTCTCCAAGATCTTTCAAATTCTTTTCATCATTGGTTCAACTTTTCCATTCTTCTTTATTCCGGAGTATCTCAACAATTTGGTGGTGTTTCTCGTCGTAATTTTCAGATTTTGATAACCGAAGAAGACTTTTCCTCCATATCTTATCCGCTCTCTTGGAGATTCGTGGTTCTAGCTTAAATGCCATACTCTCATAATTGTTTTTCGATTGTGAGAATTCTTTTCACCCATCCAGAGCAATTCAGGAGTCTTTTCAGTTTGATTATCCGGAGCTCATCTTCTCAGAATTATTCATTCCTCAGCTTTCAGCTCTCGTTCTCCAAATCTTACCGGTGCATTATTCAAATATTCTCTAATCAATTCATGATCTCTTCGCTCTTATGTATCTAAATCCTAGCAAGCATCTTCGTTCATTTGCTAATTCTTCCTGGTGTGTCTTTATCTTTTCTTCGTCCATTTTCAATTCTTATGGTGGTTCGTTAAAAAATTTCCCAAGTTTGCGCTATATCTATCTTAAATCCTTTTCAACGAGAATAAGTAGTATGCAAAAATCTGTTGCTTGTCATCAATTTAAATTGGTGAAGGATAAGCATAACGTAATTCTTATTCGTGTTTCACCCAAGTGTTTAATTCCTTATTCCGAAGGTCCATCAAATTCTCGGTTTCACTTGTTTCATCTTTTCTTTTCCGGAGTTCCAAGTTTCCACTTTATCTCATCGCAAAGCTTCATCTAAATCATTGCAAGGTTTCACCTTGTGTTTTCAACTTCTCTTTCCTTTCGTGTGATCATCTTTTTGTTACCGGAGTTCTTCATGGAGGTTCTACATGATGGTTCACCAAGGATTTAATTCATTCTTGGAGTGTTCATCGAGATTCTTTTCTAAGGAGCTCAAGCATTCTTAATCTTGCAATCCGGAGTGCAATTCTTTCTATTGAATCATTGGAGGTGGTATTATGTCATTCTTGATAATTTAAGTTCATGTTTCATGATTCACATGTTGTTAAGAATGAGGTATTTTAAATCCATCAATCTCGTCATTGGAGTCATCTTGGGTTATATTTCACCTAAAGTCTTCCCTAAGGATTGTTATTATTTATGGTGCTTATATATGACCCAATTTCTTCATTTATCCTTCCGGTGATATAAGCTTCTCATCTCCATGTTGATATCAATCCAATCTATCGTTTCCGTTAGTGGCAGAATTTCACCTCTTGATTTAGAGATGCTTTCCATAAGCCCACTTAAAGCATATTTTTTCGTTGTTGGTTTTCCAATAACTCCGTTCGACCCTTCTCTTAAGGATGCCTTTTCAAATTCTTTGTGACAGAAGTTGGCATTTTCTTCTCCATTCTTTTCTTTCAATTATCTATCTTCTATTTCTTTCTTCCAGAGGCATTGTAAAGTTGCTCTCTTCAACCAATCTTCTTGTCTTGTCAGGATCGTGTTCGATTCGTGCTTATCCTTTTAACCGGAGTGTTGTGCCCTTTTGCTCAAGTTCTTTTCTACTTATCTATTCTTGCATCTCTTTTTCAACCGAACTGCTTTCAACTTTGTTCATCTTCGTTGTTTTCTTTCTTTCAAGTTGTTCAACCTCTCAAGGTTCTTTGGTTTCACTCTTTTGTCAAAGAAGCAACTTTGTTTTACCTCTTCATCTTTCATTTTCTCTCTGGTGTCATTCTAGATCTCGGGACGAGATCCTCTCGTAGTGGTGGAGTGTTGTGACGCCCCGAGACCGATGTGTCAGGTGTCCTCCAGTTATTCGCTGTTGTTGCCTTGTCATTGCTTGCATGTCATGCATTGCATATCATGTCATCATGTGCATTTCATTTGCATAAATGTCCATCTCATGTATCCGAGCATTTTCCCCGTTGTCCGTTTTGCAATCCGGCGCTCCTATGTCCTCCGATGTTCCTTTCTACCTCTTTTCGTGTGCGGGCATTAAACATTTTCAGATTGGACCGAGACTTGTCATGCGGCATTGGTTTACTACCGGTAGACCGCCTGCCAAGTTTCGTACCATTTGGACTTCGTTTGATACTCCAACGGTTAACCGAGGGACCGAAAAAGCCCCGTGTGTGTTGCAGCCCAACACCCCTCCTAAGTGGCCCAAAACCCACCTAAACCTTCTCCATCACATAGGCCATTCGATCACGATCGCGTGGCCGCAAACCGCACCTCATTTGGAGCTTCCTAGCTCCCTCTACCTCTATATAAAGACCCCTCCATTTCAATCCCGGGTCTCCTCTTTCCCCTAACCCTAGATTCCACATCGCGCGCCGCCGGACAATGTCCACCCCTGGCCGAACAACCGCCGCTGCCGAACCGAGCCAATGAGCGTGCGCCACGTCACCGCTGCCATCTCCTCTCTCCTCCTGCCCGGCAAGCCCGCTTGAGGCCCTCCCGAGCCTGAGGCGACCGCCGCCCGCCTCCTCGCGTCCCCGCGCCCGGACGCCGCGCCGCCTTCGCCGGAGAGCTCCGGCCGCCGGCCGACAACCGCCGACTCACCGGCCGCCGCGCGCCAACTCCGGCGGCTCCCCCTACTCTAACCGGCCGCCGTCTCCGCCCCTCGTCGTCCTCGCCGGCGACCGAGCTCCGGCGAGCTCCTCCTCCTCGCCGAGCTCCGGCTTCCTCTCCTTCCCCGGCGGACCTCGACGTCAATTCCAGCCAGCTACAGTACTCCGGCGAACCTCGAAGTTCGCGCCCGGCTGGATCTGGATCTGGACGTTTTCGGTTGACTTTTGCCTCCCTAACCTTAATTTTTATGCGATCTTCATCATGCCATAACTTCATCACCGTGGCTCCGATTCGTGCGTGTAGCATATCGAAATGTTCGTCTCGATGAGTACTTCATTTCATCTCATTGCATCCATTTCATTTGAGCTCATCTTGATGCCCTAAATGTTGTTGGAAGAGGGCTATGTGATGTTAGTTTCAGATCTGTTATCAGCATTTGCTCATTTGTTATTTTTTCCATGATTAATGTGTGCATGCTATGATCCTGAGCTCTACATGAGTTTTGAAGTATGCCATGCCATCTTTACAGGGATGTATGCCATGTATTTTTGTGATCTTTGTGGTGACTAGCACAAGCATGTAAAGTAGCTTACTTAATGTTGCTGATTTCAGGGACTTAGAAATATTCAAGTCATTGCCGTGCTATAATTTTTATGCCATGTGTTCATGTTGTTTTCTAGTGATCCATGCCTCTTTTGAGCATGATCAGTAAGGATGTTTTGTAGATATTGTGGTACTCTATCCATCCATGTCTTTGTTTGCAATTATGGAGCACCCTAGCTTGAGTCAATTGAGCTCTACTTTTGCTATAAATGTTCCTGGCAGATTGTTAACATGTTTAGCAATTTTGCCGAGCTTGTTGTTGTTGATCCGTGCATGCTATGTTGTTGTTCTTGCCATGTCTAGCGTCTATGCCATGTCCACTTGTTGGGTGTATGTTTAGATTATCATGCAATGCCTCGTAGTGAGTGCATCGAGCTCGTAAACATGCCTACTCGTTATCTGTTTTGCCATGCTCCAGAGATTTCACTAAGTCTGAATATGTTTATGTTTTTGCTATGTTCACATGGTTGCAATTGTATTTTCTGACCCCTTTTGGCTCATGGTCACTAAGGGACTTTTTTTGTATGCTTTGAGTATCTTCATGCCATGCCTTACTTTGCCATGATATGTTCCTGTAGCATGTAGTTATCTTGCTCTAAACATTGCTTCCTGATATTAAATTCCTGACTTGTTATTTTCACTAAGTCTGTAACCTGTTATCTTTTGCACTTTTGCCATGCTTGTTTGAACCTGTTAATGAGTGAATTAGCCGTAGCTCAGTGTTCATCTTTTGTCAAGCATCTTGAGTGTATCCATGCCATGTATTTTGTGGCTATGTTAGAGTGTTGTAGCATATTGTTCTTGATGCATTTAGAGGACCTTGTGCTGTTTATCGCAGACCGGTGCCATATTTGTTTCGCTTGTCATTTCCAAACCGTGAATCTGATTCCGGTGATCTTTATATCGATTTCGACCGAAATCAACTCACCTTCCCAGTGGCACTCTTGGTTTTCTAAGTTAAGGCCAGGTTCAATCATTCTTTCCCAAATCATGCATATGCATCACATATCGCATCCCGCATATCATACCATGTTTTGCATCATTGTTGTTTGTGCATCGCACATGGTTGATTGTGTCTCCCTTTGCTTGTGTTCTTGCTTTGGGTAGATCCGGGAGACGAGTTTCTGTTCGAGGTACCCGTTGAGTACGTTTGCGAGGATCAAGCTTTCGTCTTCTCGGAGAACTTTGCAGGAAAGATGACTATACCCTCGAAATCACTTCTATCTTTGCTTGCTAGATGCTCGCTCTTTTGCTATGCCTATGCTGCAATACCTACCACTTGCTTATCATGCCTCCATATTTCCATGTCAAGCCTCTAACCCACCTTGTCCTAGCAAACCGTTGTTTGGCTATGTTACCACTTTGCTCAGCCCCTCTTATAGCGTTGCTAGTTGCAGGTGAAGATTGGAGTTTGTTCCTTGATGGAACATGGATATTTTGTTGGGATATCACAATATCTCTTATTTAATTTCATGCATCTATATACTTGGTAAAGGGTGGAAGGCTCGGCCTTATGCCTGGTGTTTTGTTCCACTCTTGCCGCCCTAGTTTCCGTCATACCAGTGTTATATTCCTTGATTTTGCGTTCCTTACACGGTTGGGTAATAATGGGAACCCCTTGACAGTTCGCCTTGAATAAAACTCTTCCAACAATGCCCAACATTGGTTTACCATTCGCCACCTAGCCTTTTCCCTTGGGTTTCGCGGACTCAAGGGTCATCTTTATTTTAACCCCCCCCCCCCGGGGGGGGGGGCAGTGCTCCTCTGAGTGTTGGTCCGAAATGGGCAGCCTGCGGGGCCACCTCGGGGCAACTCGAGGGCTGGTTTTACTCGTAGCTTGACCTATCTGGTGTGCCCTGAGAACGAGATATGTGCAGCTCCTATCGGGATTTGTCGGCACATCCGGGTGGCTTTGCTAGTTTAGTTTTACCATTGTCGAGATGTCTTGTAACCGGGATTCCGAGCCTGATCGGGTCTTCCTGGGAGAAGGAATATCCTTCGTTGACCGTGAGAGCTGGTGATGGGCTAAGTTGGGACACCCCTGCAGGGTTATGAACTTTCGAAAGCCGTGCCCATGGTTATGGGAAGATGGGATTTTGTTAATGTCCGGTTGTAGAGAACTTGACACCTAACTTAAATAAAACACATCAACCGCGTGTGTAGCCGTGATGGTCTCTTTTCGGCGGAGTCCGGGAAGTGAACACAGTGTTAGAGTTATGCTTGACGTAGGTTGTTCTAGGATCACTTCTTGATCATAGTTTCTCGACCGTGCTTTGCCTTCTCTTCTCGCTCTCATTTGCGTATGTTAGCCACCATATATGCTAGTCGCTTGATGCAGCTCCACTTCATACTTTTACCCTACCTATAAGCTTAAATAGTCTTGATCGCGAGGGTGTGAGATTGCTGAGTCCCCGTGACTCACAGATGCTTCCAAAACTAGTTTGCAGGTGCCGATGATATCGTTCAGGTGACGCTACCGAGCTCAAGGATGAGCTCGATGAAGATCGTGTTTGTTATGTCGTTTTCGTTTCCAGTTGATCAGTAGTGGAGCCCAGTTGGGGTCGATCGGGGATCTGTGTAGCATTTGGGGTAGTCTTCTTTCATTTTGGTTCCGTAGTCGGACCTTGTGTGTATCTGGATGATGTAATGTTATATTCATATATTATGTGAAGTGGCGATTGTAAGCCAATTATGTATCTCTTTCCCTTATGTATTACATGGGTTGTGTGAAGATTACCTCACTTGCGACATTGCTTTCAATGCGGTTATGCCTCTAAGTCGTGCTTCGACATGTGGGAGATATAGCCGCATCGAGGGCGTGACAAGTTGGCATTACATAAAACCAAGCCTAAAGCGAGCCCTCTCACGCCCTCAGCTATTTGAGCCCTCAGATCTCGTGCCAGGATCATTGTTGGCCATTAGATCTACTGTCTCCACCACCTGTTTTTTTCCTGCCCAGCTGTCATAAAGGGCAGCTACTCCAGGAGAAAAATCTGAGGCCTGTGGTTGCACGGGCCTTCCAGTCGGCCCATTTACCTAACTCTGTGCCAGATGACGCCCGATCGGTAATTCTCCGGTCAGTAACCCTCGTTCATGCCTACCTGAAAAAAGTGAAGGTGAGACAGAGAGACGCGGGCGAGGCAGGGATCAGAGCCAGGCAACGCAGGTGATATGGGCGACGCCGCCGACACGGGAATCGCTCGATAGAGCCCACGCGGGTGATCGGACCGATCGATTGCAAGGAGCGGAGGGACCGAAGTTCTATCACCAAAGATTGATTGGTAAATTAATTGGCCATTAAGAGTAGTTGATGGAGTTGAATTGTCAGCTTCTATGTTGTGCGCGATTGGAATTCACCTGCCCTTGTTAACGCAAGGAGTAAACCAGCCGTTTCTAATCCTACAGGCCATTAATGGAGCGGAGGTCAGGTACAACTTGGCTGCTCCGCCTACATATGCTCTGTCCAATAACCCAGGTTATTTCCCCATTCTTCCTCCGGCAATAAACATCCCTGGAGTTAAGCATCTCCATTAGGTTGTCCCTTCATCTTGAAAATTTTCTGTAAATTTTCCTTCTCACTGGAGTCCCTTCATGACTGAGTGTTTGCACTCAGTTTGGGCTCCTGCTGAAGCTGCTTTCCACTCCTAATTTGTAGGTACTGTAGTCCAAGCCCTTGATTGATGGGATTTTTGGCTCCAGAGTTCTTCAGCTGAGGATCCAAATGGCTGCTGGCCAGGTTAGTTCACATGAAGTGACATATCCAATCCAATATCGAAGTATTTGTTCATATGTTGAAGCGGTCGTAATGATACATGTCATGTAGTCCTAAATGTATATGCATCAGGCTAATTTTGGACGGTAGATCCATATGGGTAAACATAAGGAAATTATGTGGTTGTTCCAACACACTCTTAATTTGTTTTCTATCTAATCAAATGACAAATCTATTGCTTGTACAGATCCTACAATGAAAACATTGTTGCTGAATGTCTCCAGCTTCTGGAGTATGCTTTGGTTGAGGGCCTTTTGGAGCAATTGGGATAATTTGTAGCAGATTTGAATTCAATATGATGGTAATAACTTTCTTCGCGCATGACTGTAGACAGATGTATTTTACCTGAGGTTCAGTAAACTGAATTTAGGTAGGGCTAGACCGTTCCATCACATGTGGACCAATGGAAAATGTTCAATTTTAATGCAGCAGTGCAACACCTTGTCCAGTTAATAATTACCTTAAGAAATCATGTCATCCAGGCTACTTCTGCTACATACAAAGAATGATATGAGAGGCCAGGAGGTTAAGCTTTTGATATATACCTTCCTTTTGGATTAGGCTTTATATAAGATGTTATATGCCACTCGAGCGCAAAAGTGCACAATAGTAGGGATGATAAGGGTGTTTGTTCCTTGCAAAGTTCTGTCAACAAATTCAATTCCTGGGCGCATTTCTTGGGTTTTCTGCTGGTACTACAATGCTTTCATCCAAGTCAATGCTCACTGAGGTGACATCGAGGTGTATTCCTCCATGATAATTTTATCCTACTTTGTCCCCATTGCACACTTAGGAACAGTGAAGCATACGAAGTCGACGCAAAAAGTCATGCAAATAATGTTACGAAATTTTGAGATTGTGAACATACAATTGATAGAAGATTATTTGTTGCTTTTAATTTTTACCAATGTAAACCTCCCTTGGGATAGAGGGGTAGAGATAACTTTACATAATATCGATGCTTGACAATGTGAGGTTGAGCAAATCAGTTACTCCCTCCTTCCATCTATATAGAGCCTAATGCGTTTTTCGAGGCTAACTTTGACCAAATGTTAGAGCAATAATATATGACATGCAATTTACACAAAGCACACCGTTAAATTCGTGTGTGGAAGGTGCTTTCAATGATATAATTTTCACATTGTGCATGTCATGTACTATTAATCTTTTCAATAGTCAAAGGTGGTCTTAAAAACGCATTAGGTCCTATATAGATGGAAGGAGGGAGTATATATTTCAGTTACTAGCCAGACAATAGCTCTCTGAAGTTTCCTTTTATGCTTTCCAACGGAGTTCCTGTCTAGATTTGAAATAGCTAATGTTTTCAACAATTGATTTCCACATTCTTTTTGGAAGGCATAAAACTGAACACTTATCTAATTTTGAGCTGAAGCAATGCCAAAGATTACATAACTACTTAGGTGGAAAAGCCATTGAATCTACTCAGTACTCAGCAAGATTATAATGAATTTGCATCTTACAGAACACAAAATTATGTGTTTACACTCATATATGTCTCCTGAAGCATTGGTATTGACATATGATCTTTCACCCCATCGCTTTATTAAAATGTACTGATCTTGATGCAGGGGATATGGATCATGGGAACAGATGACCTCCATAGGGGAGGTTTGGTCCCTGGGAGCGGACAATTCCAGATTCGACTCTACGATTGGTACCAAACCATGTTTGTGCTCTTATGACTTGTGAGGAAGATAGAGAGCGATGAGTCTGGTCTTCTTAAGTCACTTGCAAGTTTCTTGACCAAAAGCTTAGTTGTCGATAGACTAATCATTGCCGTCATACGGCTTCCTTGATTAAATAACCTTTTTTAGCTATGATTAAATAACCTTTTTTGGACTATATTTAACATATCATCTTGCAGGAAGCTACATGGCATCGTGTGTATAACTTTGAATGTGCCTTGCTGCTTCATGTCAGCAATGATTTGTAAGGCGCTATGAACGTTCTATAATATATTGAGTTTTATTAGTTCACCCTGTGTAGTGTCACTCTGTTTTTGTACCAGCTTGTGGCAAATATTATGTACTTTCAGTTTAGATGACATATGAAGTTAGATGTCATTGTATAAAAAAATCCATTTCTTTCCAGTATTAGTATGTGTCGAAACAGCAGCCTGTCATGGGCTACAATATCTTAGCCATGTTTTATATATTTAGAAAAATTACTATTATTTTATTGAACAAATAGACTGTCGCAGCAATGACACATGGATATTAGTTCATGCCAATTTAAAAATAAAGTAAAACCCTTAATATATTTGTATCAACGACTAACATTACATTGCCAAAATGGACGGGCATGTAACCTCGTGACTACTGCATCGTAGAAGGAAACAGAGCAACACACCATGCGCTGGTTGTATTGCAGTGGGAGAACCTGCCCACTAACATGTTGGCTTCCTCCAATCTCTCATCTAAATGTTGGGCATATACTAGCACTAATGAATAGCACCATTCCAATAAATTAAGCACAAAGATTGATTTGCTTGCAAGCTAGCTAATTGACATACAATCAGGTGGCAAATGAAATTCGTCCGGAATTTATATATATAGTAACCCTCCGTCCATGCAACAATGTATGGTAACTCATATACACATATAAGCATGAGCAGCTAGGAACTCAAGGTGCATAGAGCATGATAAAGTCTAAACTGCATGTGTACATCACAAAACTGTTCTCAACAAAAACCAGAATGATCCGTTTCGTGGAGTTAGTCGTTGTAACTTTGTAGCATGTATATCATCCTCAACCCTTTCTTACTTCTTCTTTGCTATCATCCAGTCCATGTTACAACTTCCAACGAAAATGCGCCAAATAAGCATGCCTACACATATGCACAATGCTTGAGGGAATAAAACAATTGATCTCACTGTACATTGGCGCAAACAATTAAAATATCTGACATGAATCTATACTCCTATATAGTGTATGAATATCAACTCATATGAACCGTTGAATCTTTCTTATCCAATGGCTCACATTTAATGTCATTAGCTAGAAGACAATGTGGCTGCAACTACACCGTTGGATAGCCTAATCCAACGGTCCATACTGCAGGGATTCGCGGCCAATGTGGCAGCATGCCCTCTGAACAGGCTTGTACGGACGACTGACCTCTGTGTAGAAAGTTTTCGCATGCTCATGTGATTAGTGATTAGTAGGACTAGCAATAGGAAAGAGAAAGAGAGAGACCTCTGGCATGCTCATGTGAGTGTAGTACTAGCAACGGGAAGGAGATAGAGAGAACGTATCTGGTGAAACGAGAGAACTGGTGCACCGGATGCACCCGCGATGTATGGGTTGTTGGATTCGAAAGAGAGGGACATGATTCGGTGCGGTGATGGGCCTGGTGGTACATTTGCAAAATAGTCCTCGCAGTACACCTAAATCCAGCGATCTGACTTCTCTCTACCCACATCGTCTTCCTCCCCTTGCCGTATTCTGTACCAGTATAGCCGCCAGGAGCTAGGGTTAAGGTCCAGCGAGCTCAAGACCGATCTCAGATCCTAACGAAATGCGGTTGTCTCTCCCTCTTCTGTACCACTGTACCAGGCGAATTATAGGATTATTAAATTTCAATTGATCTCTCTCAACAATCTACCGCCGCCGCCGCAGCCACCGCTGCCGCCGTCAGCACTATCCATCGGCAACAGCTCAAGTATGTAGGTATGTTTTGTTTCTTCCTCTACCCATCTTGTTCCAGTTGACTAAACGACATGTTTTTGTTGATTAAGAATTCGAATACTGTGCTGTGAGCACCAAATTCAGGTATGAGCTACAAATATATTTCTACAATCTTCATGCCAATTACAAGGGATGTACTCCCTGTTTTCATCCTTTATTGGTGAAAACAATATTAAACAGAACGTGCACTTGCAGAGTCTAACTAAATTTCTGTCCAGATTAGGGGATGTGCTCTGTGTGGTATGATCTTTCATCTATGTACAATTATCTGTGAGCCTGTGATGTTCGTAGCTGTAGTTCATACCAGTTTGCTGAATTTCTGTCCAGTTTTGGTGTTCATTGTTTATTCAGTTTTACGGGCATCAAGTTGCTCAAATCTAGTTTAATTGTATTGCTCCTATCATGACATGTTTTTATGTCAACATCCGTTGGCGCGTATGTGAAATTTTTCAATCAAATATGTGCGTATACTAGTTGGTTCCTTTAGTCTGTGCCTGCAACTCTACACTAACCATGAGAATGGCGTGCTTGTCGCAGATGGATCGATTGCTTAGATAAAACAAACAACAGACCCTCCAAACAAGATGATAATTCTCGTCGTGTCAACATATATTCAGGACCATACCTTCCAGAGGTATACTCTGATAATGCTGGTACTTCTATTGCAAGTAAAGAATTCGCGGCTGGAGCAAACTTCTATCAGCAGAATAGCTAAATCATAAGGGTAAAAGTTTATCCTCAGCTGGAGCAGTAATATTGGAAAATAGACAAACGAGGTGCTCTCTTTTCCGACGTTTCCTGATTATAAACATATTCATGTTTACCAAGTAAAAATAAGTTTCCACATGACTGTTAATACTTGCATATGAAAAAATTAGTACCTGGGAGTTTTGGTGTCCTGTTTTCATGTTCTGTATTTTATCTTGCTAGAATTCACATTGGACCAGTGCCCTGATGGTAACATACTTGCTGTATTTGCTATGGCACGAACAGTTGAGCAATACTAGTTTTCGATCTGTAGAAATGTGCTAGTACTACACGTGAACTATAATTGTGACTGTACCCTTGATCTGATTAGATGATTCTTCAATTATATTGCTCCATAACAAATTCAGGTTAGCTATACTCTGCTTCTTTTAAAAATTTATGTAGCATAACAGCTTGCAGGAATGAAGAACAAACATTAATATGAAGAAAAGCTTGAACCAATAGCAGCAAATAAGAATAATGGCAGCAAGTAAGGACAATTTTTTTTGTAATCAATACTCAGTAACGATTTTAGGAGTTATAGACATGTTCTCATATGTACAGTATCTTTTTTTAGTGATCTTAACTAGTATCCTCGAAATTCTATTCAGCATAAGATTTATTTTTGTCCAACCAGATCATTTTGTTGACCTTTTTGTTTTGGATGTCCATATGAAAAAAGATGTTCCTTTTTTTCAGGTATGATCTGCATGTTCAGCTGCAAGTTACTCTCTAGAAAAAAATGCTTGTTGTGACAAGCTAGTGTTCTAGTTGCATCCAAATTGTCTCTTTCAGCAAGCCAAGACATCCTGTTCATATGAAGAGGGGAGCTGCATGGCGCTCAATCTATTGCCATAGAAAAGCATCCGTCGATTCATGTCATTCGTGGATGATGCCCTTATGGAGTGATCTGGAGCTATGGACACCTTCCTGAAGCTTAAAACATGTAGTTTCTGGTTAGATTTTGTATGGTGCTGGAATGTTTGGAACTTCATTTTTGTACTCAATTTTTGCTTTCTATGAACTGCCATAGGTAGATGTTAGTGTACAGATTTGTAATTGGCTATGATGTGGTTTCATTTTAATTAAATGAAGTTGGGGTTCCACCATGTTTGTCGGAACAAATGTCATCTTTTCAACATAATATATGAATTTCATTTTGCAAATGAGCTAGATCAAAGCTTTTGTCGGTCCACGGGAAGCAAAAGGATCCCTTGCCAAAAGCAGAGAAAAAGGCAGTAGACTTGCAGAACCCATGGCCACTCTTTGTGTTCGCCTAAGAAGGCAACCGATTATTCCCAAGCCTGATTAGACCACCAAGCAATTGTTAGGCCTGATCACCATGTACATAGGCATAATTCAATTAACCTCCCACTGCACAGCATCAGAGATGTAATATAGAGCACAAAGAGAAACAATCTTTACTTAAACTAGCTACTGAGTTGTTCCCGAAGCAGAAAATAAATTTTTTGCAGAGCACAAACTTATCAAATTTGTCATGTACAAGAGCACACCCTGTCAATACTCAGATACTATACACGTTCTATTTCATTATCCAGATAAATGCAGGCAGGGGTCGTGTTAGAATATTCATCACTCCCAGTGCCCCATGACACCCATGGAGCGACAAATATTCCTGAAAATAAGACAAGTACTATTATCAACCATATTTTTTATACTACAAATATGAAAATGGAATAGGTGGTAAAAAACAGAAATGTCGATCGTTGGCAAGATTATACACAACTATTACTTAATAACAAGATTATACATAGCTATTACTTAATGACAAGATTTACCCAAATATGATGAGTTGTCATTTCACAGAGCTATTACCCTTTTCAGGTTTGTAGTGCATTATATACATACAGTACACGCTTATAGACATAGAACAATTATACATAGCTGGCTAAACCAAACATATGCGTATTAACTGGATAAACCAAACATATGCATATGCACACATCTACATGACACTTGCAAATGTGAGCACCCAAACGAACCATGAATCAAGAACCTCATATACTAAAAATATCACTACTATTTTCTAGCACAGATGCTAGCCAACTGAGCAATGCCACCATCCATCACACTTCATTGACCGATTGTCCAAAGTTTAAAGAGAATGACTTAAAGTAATTATTCCAGTATCAAATTAGTGAAACCAACATACCTACTTATCTGGGACCTTTTGGATGCTATTTGCCCTGTCAAGAACAACAAAAGCACATTAATACAATCTTACAAAGGACATAGACTTTTTTCAAGGTTCTTACTTTACCTCTTTTTCTTTTGGTTCACGGTCTGCTCAGAACCCCTTTTCAATCTCTTGCCACTCCCTTTTGTGTTTGCTACATCTGGTGGATGAATATTGATCACACTTGGGAATGATGTTCCAACGAACGACTCAAATTCTTGCACTTTACTTTGCTCACTAACTGGACCCATCTGTCCCAAGTGCGTGAAGGCATCACAAACAGCTTTGTGAAAATATATCATTTTGTCCGCACAATGCTTCACTGCATGAAGTGCCAAACTGAATTTTGAACATGTTTCCGAGTACAACTTCCTTATGGTAGGTGAAAGGCATGTAGATAGCCCTTCTAGCTCATGTCTGTTGGCGTCATAGGATAGCTGACGTGCAGCCATTTTAGTCCACCTATGCAGCACATATTGACTAGGAATTTCATTACACCCCTCATTCTTTAGGACAACGATGATGTGACGGCAAATGATACCTAGAGATTCAAACATCCTACAAGAACAGTGTGCTGCCTTAGTACGAGTGTTGAAACTAACTACTCTAACCTTGCCACTCTTGCTGCTAATACCAATGGTCCGGACCTCACCAACCTGCATAATGGATTTAACATGACAATAATCCCTTGCAGCCACCACCTGATGTTGAAATTCAGCAAAAACCTCATGAGTATACACATCTCGACCATGACTCTCAATACTCCAAAAGGTCTCAAGCATAGGAAGTGTGTGAAGGCTGGCATTGTCTTCTTGCAATTCTTTTTGCCGTTGTTCCTCTAGAGCTGTTTCAAACCTGACCCAAAACTCAATCAACGCAAGATTTCGGTTGGCAAAGTGTCTGAAGAATGGATTCTCACTCTCAGATCTTGATGTAGTACGCAAGATTCCGCCAAGGTGGGTCTCCATAAAATATGCTGGAATCCATGAGTTGCGTGACTCGTACTTCTCCTGCAACCATGTATTATCTGCTAGCCCAAAGTCAGAGATTATTGAAGACCATTGTGACTCAAACTCACTTGGTGTATCTGATCCCCAAACACATGACATAAACCGTTCATGGAAATCTGGATTATTTTTCATGGTGGCACCTACTTTTTCAGTAAGCTTCATGAGGATGTGCCACATACAAAGCCTATGTATAGTGTTTGGAAAAACCTGTTCTATCCCTATTCTCATGATTTGGTCTTCATCGGTCATGATGAGCTTAGGTGCAACCCCAGACATTGCTTTCAAGAAAGTCTTGAACAACCATATATAAGATTCTTTCTTCTCATTCCATAAAAAAGCAGCACCAAAGGTGACACAAGATCTGTCGTTGTTAACTCCTGTGAAAGGGGCAAATACCAAGTTATACCTATTAAAGCGGTATGTTGAGTCAAAAGAAACAACTTCACCAAACAATGAGTAATTCTTTCTGCATATGCTATCCGCCCAGAAAATATTTATAAGTTTGTCATTCTCATCGACTTGGTAAACAAAGTAGAATGCTGGATTGGCAGTCTGCTTATTTCTCATTATATCTACTATGATCTGTCCATCTGCTCCCTTAATTGCTCTTTTAAAATCACGGTGAGAGTTTTGGAGGTCACGCTTTGTGCAGCCCACATTTTGCTGACCCCCCTTCTCTACACTAAGCAAGCGATATGCTACGGATGTGCCAACCATTGCCTTATGACATGTAAGTAGTTTGCTCCTCAACTCACTACTAACTTCTCTATTTGACTTGATAAGATGTCTCTTATTTGGCGAAATAAGTTGGTGAGTGTGTGATGGAACAAACCGGGCGACCTTATATTTGCCGTCATCCTGCCTCTTCAATCCAATCATAGCCTCACAACCACACCTTGTTAACTTGAATTTTCGCTTAGGCTTTATCCTTTCTTCCCCCTGAGCCACCTTCCTCCAACCCTCCCTAGCACAAACAAACCTCTTCCACAATACGCCATGTTCATCTTTGTGTGTCATCCATGTGCGAACCGAAAACCCGACTTCATGAGCATACATTTTGTAGAATGCCATACCTTCCTCCCAGGTGTCAAATTGCATACCAATTACAGGTTGTAAGTTAGCATCACACTCAGGCTCATATCTTGACCCCTGGATAGGGAAAATAAAAAGATATTTAATTCATAAACTACAACTCATGCATTGGACGTGAGACCAAAAACTACTTACACAAAACGGAAGACTGCTAGTTCGTGTTGGCGTGTGGTAGCTATTTCCATCATTTTCAACCTGCTGGATCATGCCCTATAATTTTCAGAAAAACCCATGAGGTGGAATAACTGTGTGACGTATGCCTGTGACCAATATAACAAATAATTTACCATGGCAAAGCTGTTGGCATCATCTTCAACTCCCATTGCCGTAGTTGACCCAATTCTTAGAGCAACACTTCCCATGGACTCCATGGTTGCTTGCAAATATAACCACAAAACATCAAGATTTTTACTTAGCATGGTGACAATGTAGATTGCAGTTGCAGCAAGAAAAAATGAGGAACTTGGACAAGTAGTAATTACATAGAAATTTCAACTGGACATAGTACAGGCCATTTCAGTGTACAATTGAAGGATCAGTTTACACAGAGCACATCCCCTCATCTGTTTATCACTAATGGATCGAAGTACTACTAAAATTTCACCGTTATATCTACATCTGAAACATCAATTCGGTGCTCATACTATTCATAATCCCAAATGGCACTGGTTTCAAAATGAATTGGGGAAACTAATGCCCAAAAAACGAATTAGAAATAGTACCCTTATTTGTTTTTAGCACTGATTGATTGAAGTACATACTGTTCCCCCTAAGCATAGCCTCCCACGGGCATACCTGAATGAACACGCAGCTCCGCCGTGCGTTGGTCCTCCTTCCTCCTCCTCCTCCTTATCTCTGGCCGCCACGGGATGCTCAGACTCCGGCGTCTCCCCCTCGCCCGCCGACGCTGACCTGAACAAGTTCGCGGCGAGAGGTATCGCTCGGCGTGGGGGAAGAAGAAGCTCAACCGATGAACTGTGATTGGAATGTCGGCGGCGGCAGAGAAGGATTCCGGCCGGGGTGGGGAGACTCCGGACACCAGAGAGAGAGGGAGGGAGACAGAGAGGGGTGATTCCCCAAATTATGGAACCCTAGCTCAGCTTGGTACAGGAGATGGCGAAGGGACAGAGACGAACTGGGTTGCAAACTGGATTCCCACGATTTACCAACACTTGCGGGGTTATTTTGAAAATGTACCTGCAAGTTCCCACCTGGTTGATATCCTGTCCCTTACTTCTCCATCCAATGGCTCAGATCGCTCTGGAGTACCTGGTGCACCAGTTCAACGGGTGCACAGGATACGTTCTCAGGCGATAGAGTGTAACACCCCGGATGTGAATTACCCAATATGTATTCCAACTCTTGCCGTTTCCGGCCTTAAGTTATTTTATTTCCTCGGGTTCGGGTTTTTGTCTTCGTGTGTTGTTATCGTTGTCATGCATCTCATATCATGTCACCATGTGCATTGCATTTGCATACGTGTTCATCTCATGCATTCGAGCATTTTCCCCGTTGTCCGTTTTGCCAAGTGGTCATTTCTACCTTTCTTTCGTGTGTGGGGATTAAACATTTCCGGATTGGACCGAGACTTGCCAAGTGGCCTTGGTTTACTACCGGTAGACCGCCTGTCAAGTTTCGTACCATTTGGACTTCGTTTGATGCTCCAACGATTAACCGAGGGACCGAAAAGGCCTCATGTGTGTTGCAGCCCAACACCCCTCCAAGTTGACCCAAAGACCACCAAAACCCTCTCCATCATCTAGAGCGTTCAATCACGATCGCGTGGCCGAAAACCGCACCTCATTTGGACTCTCCTAGCTCCCTCTATGCCTATAAATAGAACCCCCCGAAATCCGGATCCCCTTCTCCCCCGAAACCCTAAAATCGCCCCGCCGCCGACGGACATGTCCGCTGCCTAATTCGGACACATCAACGCCGCCGACTGCAGCCAACCGGGGCGCGCCATGTGGCGCGGGCTCCCCACATCGCCGCCTCCCAGCCGCCGGCCCGCGAGGCCCGGGGCCGGCCCTCTCCTCCGCCCGACCGGGCCCCGAAGCCCCCGCGCCACGCCGCTTTCCTCCTCGGCTCCAGCCGCCGCATCCTCCATTCGCCAGCGCCGCACCACCTCGCCGGCGCGAGGTCCGGCCGGAGGTCCCCGCCGGCGTTCCGCCGCGGCCGAACCCCGCCAACGCCGGCCACCGCCATCGCCACCACCGCCCGGTCTTCTTCCTCCCTCCTCCTCGACGTCCACTCCGTCCCGGCGTCCTCGAGCTACTCCTGCGAACTCACCTCTGATTCCGGCAAACCTCGGGAGACATGCCAGATCTGAGATCTAAAACTCGCGGTTGACTTTCTTTGCCCGAAACCCTAATAATTTGCTCTTGTTCATCGTGTTGTAACTCCTCATCCGTAGCTCCGTTTTGGATATATAGCATATCAAAATGTTCGACTCAGAGAGTACATCATTTCATCTGATTGCATCATTTTCATTTGAGTTCATCTTGATGCCCGAAATGCTGTTAGAAGAGTGCTATTTGAGATAATTGTCAGATATGCTGCTCCATTTAGTTATTTATCATTTTTGCCATGATTATTGTGTGCATGATATGCCCATGAGCTCTACATATGTTTTGTTAAGGGTTTTGCCATATTTCCAGAGGTGCAACCCATGTATTTTTGTGATGTGTGTGGTGACTAGCACGAGCTTGCAAAGTGGAGCATTTGTTAATGCTGATTTCAGGGACTTAGCATTTCTACTAAGTCCTTGACCTGTTTATCTCATATGGCCATATGTTCATGTTGTTTCTTAGTGATCCGTGCCTCTTTTGAGGATGATCAGTAAGGATGTTTTGTTAATCTTGTAGTGCTCTATCCATCCATGTCTTTGTTTGCAATTATGGAGCACCCTAGCTTGAGTCAATCGAGCTCCACTTTTGTCATTTCGTGAATCTGGGCAGATTGTCTACTTGTTAGCGATTTTGCCGATGATGTTGTAGTTGATCCGTGCATGCCATGCTATTGTTCTTGCCATGTCTAGCTTGTATTTTGTGTGTTCTTGATGGGTGCATGCTTAGATTGTCATGACTTGCTCTGTAGTGAGTGCATCGAGCTCGTAAACGTGCCTACTTGATATCTGTTTCAGCATGCTCTAGTTTTTCACTAAGTCTGAGAACTGATTATGTTTTTGCCATGTTCACATGCTTGCAAATGTATTTTCTGATCCTTTTTGGCCCAAGGTCACTAAGGGACTTTTGTTAAGCTCTTTTAGTACCTCCATGCCATGCTTTACTTTGCCATGTTCAGGTCCTGTAGCATGTAGTTTTTTTGCTCCGAAGTGTGCTATCTGATCTGAAATTCCAGACAAGTGTTAATTTCACTAAGTCTGAGATATGTTTGCCAAATGCATCTATTTTTGCCATGCTTGTTTGAACATGTTGATGGATGAATTGGCCGTAGCTCAGTGCTAGACTTTTGTTAAGCATCATGAATGGATTACTGCCATGTATTTTGATGCCATGTTTGGGTGTTGTAGCATGTTCATCTTGTTGCATTTAGATGGCTACTTGCTGTAAATCGCAGAACGTGATCATATTTGAATTGCTTGCCATTTCCGAACCGTAACTCCGATTCCGGCGTTCTTTATATCGTTTTCAAGCGATTTCATCTCATCTTTCCAGTGGAATACTTGGATTTCCCAATTGAGGCCAGGTTCATTCATTTCTTGTCAAATCTTGCATATGCATCACATATCGCATCCCGCATAGCATATCATCTTTGCATTATGTTGTTTGAGTTTGCAAGTGGTTGATTATGTCCTTGTTGCTTGTTTGTCTTGTTTGGGTAGAGCCGGGAGACGAGTTCGCTAACGAGGAGCCCGTTGAGTTTGCTTTCGAGGATCCAGTCAACTCTGACAACTTTGCAGGCAAGATGATCATACCCTCGAAATCACTACTATCTTTGCTTTGCTAGATGCTCGCTCTTTTGCTATGCCATGCTACAATGCCTACCACTTGCTTGCAAGCCTCCCAAATTGCCATGTCAAACCTCTAACCCACCATGTCCTAGCAAACTGTTGATTGGCTATGTTACCGCTTTGCTCAGCCCCTCTTATAGTGTTGCTAGTTGCAGGTGAAGATTGGAGACCGTTCCTTGTTGGGACATTATTTACTTGTTGGGATATCATTATATTGCCATGTTATCTTAATGCATCTATATACTTGGTAAAGGGTGGAAGGCTCGGCCTCTCGCCTAGTGTTTTGTTCCACTCTTGCCGCCCTAGTTTCCGTCATATCGGTGTTATGTTCCCGGATTTTGCGTTCCACGCGGTTGGGTTATAATGGGAACCCCTTGACAGTACGCCTTGAATAAAACTCCTCCAGCAATGCCCAACCTTGGTTTTACCATTTGCCACCTAGCCTTTTCCCTTGGGTTTCGCGGACTCAAGGGTCATCTTATTTTAAACCCCCGGGCCAGTGCTCCTCTGAGCGTTGGTCCAACCTAGAGCACCGTGCGGGGCCGTCCCTTGGCAACTTGGGTTATGTTGGCTCCCGTACGCTTAGCTTATCCGGTGTGCCCTGAGAACGAGATATGTGCATCTCCTATCGGGATTTATCGGTACAGCGGGTGGTGTTGCTGGACTTGTTTTACCATTGTCGGAGTTGTCTTGAAGAACCGGGATACGAGTCTGATCGGAACGTCTCGGGAGGAGGTCTATTCCTTCGTTGACCGTGAGAGCTTGTCATGGGCTAAGTTGGGACTCCCCTGCAGGGATTTGAACTTTCGAAAGCCGTGCCCACGGTTATGGGCAGATGGGAATTTGTTAATGTCCGGTTGTAGATAACTTAAACCTTAACTTAATAAAATGAATCAACAGTGTGAGTTACCGTGATGGTCTCTTCTCGGCGGAGTCCGGGAAGTGAACACGGTGTTGGAGTAATGCTTGCGCAGGTTGTCCTCTAGTTTCTCGCTCGTGCTTTGCCTCGTCTTCTCGCTCTCTTTTGCGAACAGGTTAGCCACCATATATGCTAGTCGCTCGCTGCAGTTCCACATATTTACCTTGCCTTACCTATAAGCTTAAATAGTCTTGATCGCAAGGGTGCGAGATTGCTGAGTCCCTGTGGCTCACATATTACTTCCAAACCAGATGCAGGGCCTGATGATTCCGCTCCAGGTGACGCGCTTGAGCTCAAGTGGGAGTTTGACGAGGACTCTCAATGATACTACGTGTCTTTCCCTGATGATCAGTAGTGGTGCCCAGTTGGGGGTGATCGGCACCGTGTCGCATGTTGGGTTATCTTTTATTTTGGCGCTGTAGTCGGGCCATGAGTGGGTGATTGTTGTAATGCTATTTATGTACTTGATTGACGTGGCGAGTGTAAGCTAACTATGTTATCTCCCCTTTATTATTTATATCACATGGGATGTTGTGATGATTGCCTAACTTGCGACATAGATTTCAATGCGGTTATCTTTCTAAGTCGTGCCTCGACACGTGGGAGCTATAGACGCATCGAGGGCATTACAAGTTGGTAATCAGAGCCTTCCCCGACCTTGGGAGCCCCATTGCTTGATCGTTTTTAGCGGCCGAGTTGTGTCTAGAAAAATGTTTTGAGTCATCCAGGAATTATATATCGGAGAGTTTAGGAATTCTTTTTACTTCCTAGTCTCCTCATCGCTCTGGTAAGGCATCCTGACATAGAGTTTTGACTCTTCTCTTCTCAAATTTCACTAAAAAAAATTTAGGATCACGCGGGTATCTTGGAATCGTTCCGATGGTTTTGTGACGAGAACATTGTCTTGGTGCCTCCTGTCAGGGGTTTTGTGGAAGTGCCCCGGGGAGTTGAGCTCCGAGGTGTTGTCGTCATAATTTTATCGTTGCAGTTCTGGAATACCTGAGTTTAGTACGCCGACATCGAAAATCTCTTTTATGTAGTTCGTTGGTGAGATAACCTCGACGCCACCCAGTACTGGGGCGGGAGTTCGGGAGTATCGCCATAACTTGTATAACGGATGCTTTTCGAAGGTTGAGGTAGATGGTTTCCGAAGTTTTTCTCGGTTATGTGTTGAAGGATGGATACAGCTGGATGTAGGATTTGCTAGATTTGGGTGAGATATTATGCTTCCCCTGTATCCCCAACACCTGATTGCATAACCGGAAAGGTTTGGGAGTTTCATAGGTGGGAATTCTTGTAGCTCTAGTTCTTCTTCCACGGATATTTGGTTTGAGATTGGGATTTCTTACCGATTATTCGTTCTTGATCCGTACCTTGTTGATTTATTTCTCTACCTAAATTCTAAGTGGCTTTTCAATTTATGGATATGTGACCATTTCAAGAGGAATGCATTCGTTCATTTTGTTCGGATGTGAAGACTATATGTTGCAATTTTCATTCTGTTTGATTCAGCTTCATTTTATCTGTCAATGTGCTAACGGTGGTCAACCTCTTCAGGATGGCTCCCGCTAAGAGCACCAATCAGAATCAGAATCAAGATCCGCCACCACCTCCACCTCCTCCGGAGGCATGGCAAGCTGTGATGGCCGCAACCAATGCAAACACATAGTTGATCATGCAAATTCTTCAAGAGTGCAATCAAGGCAACCAAGGGAACCAAGGCAACAATCAAAATCACTTTGCTACAATCAACCAGTTCCTTGCTAACGGGCCAAAGACTTTCAGCAATTGTGTTGAGGCAACTGATGCTGACGATTGGCTCGTGATCTGTGCAAGCATTTCGAGTGCAGTAACGTCGGGCCTGAGGACTTTGTCAAGTTCGCTTCCTTCCAACTCAAAGATCAAGCTGCGGAATGGTTCCAGCAGTACAAGGATTCCAGAGGTGGACGTGCAATTACCTGGGATGAATTCTGTCAAGACTTCAAAGCTCATCATATCCCTCAGAGCGTGGTTGAAAGCAAGCGTGAGGAATTCCGCAACCTGAAGCAAGGCTCTTTGTCTGTCTATGACTACAACAAGTTGTTTCAGAAGCTCACCCGCTTTGCCAAGCAGGACGTCCCTGATGAGAAGAGCATGATATACCAGTTCAGGGGTGGTCTCAGAGAAGAAATCCAGCTAGCTCTTGTTCTCTTTGAGCCCTTGAGGTACGATGAGTTCTACAACATGGCATTGAAGCAAGAGGCTGCTCAATTGAGGTGTGATGCCTCCAAGAAGCGAGTCAGAGACACTACTCCTTCTTCCTCTACTCAAGTGGCCAAACAGCAGAAGTATTGGCTTCCTCCTCCTCCGTTTTGTCAATCGTATCAGAAGAGCAAAGGTGGCAGTGGACCTTCCCACCCACCCAACCCTGGCTTTCAGAACAAGACTTTGTCTCAAGCTCCAAGATCGAGTGCTCCGTATCACCGTCCGCTTTCAGAGGTCACGTGCAACAAGTGCCAACAGAAGGGTCACTATGCCAACAAGTGTTTCAACCAGAGGCGTCTTCCTCCTCCTTCTCCTGTGAGATCGGCAAGTACAGCTGTGGTCAAGTATAACCCCAAGCACGCCAAGGTCAACTTGCTGAATGCAGCTCAGGCAGAGGACTCATCAGATGTCATCATGGGTAACTTTCCAGTTAACTCTTTACCCGCAAAAGTTCTTTTTGACACTGGTGCATCGCATTGTTTCATGTCAAGATCATTTGTTTCCAAGCATGACTTCATTTTGCAAATGTTGGGTAAACCTATGGGAGTGGTTTCTCCGGCTAAGTCTATGAGGGCTACTTCAATAGTCCCGAATGTTTCTATCATGATGGGTGATTTCATGTTTCTGGCTTCTCCAATGGTTCTTGGTAACTCGGATATTGATCTTATTCTCGGAATGGATTGGCTTTCTAAGCACAAGGCTCAGCTTGATTGTGCAGCCAGGCAGATTCAATTGACTCATTCGTCTGAGGATGTAATTGTCTTTGCCGCTCGTGACGACACCATCCGTCTATTTTCTCTCAATGAGAAGGGTGAACTGCATGCTATCTCGCAAATTCCAGTCGTTTGCGAATATCAAGACGTCTTTCCAGAAGAGCTTCCAGGAATGCCTCCGCACCGGCCAGTTGAATTCGTCATCGATCTTGAGCCCGGTACGGAACCTATGTGCAAGCGTCCGTACAAGCTCGGACCTGAAGAGTTGAAGGAGCTGAAGAAGCAACTCGATATTCAAGAAAGAATGGGTCTCATCCGGCCTAGTTTTTCTCCGTGGGGTTGTGGTGTTCTTTTTGTGAAGAAGAAGGATGGAACGGACCGACTTTGTGTTGATTACCGTCCATTGAACAAGAAGACCATCAAGAACAAATACCCACTTCCCAACATCAACGAGTTGTTCGAACAACTCAAAGGTGCCCAAGTATTCTCCAAGCTTGATCTCCATATGGGTTATCATCAGATTCGAATCCGCGAGCAAGATATTCCCAAGACGGCTTTCAGGACAAGCTATGGTTCATATGAATACGCTGTCATGTCTTTTGGCCTCGTCAACGCTCCTCCGACGTTCTCTCGCATGATGAACTTCATCTTCAACGCCTACACCAATGACTTCGTTTTGGTCTATCTCGACGACATTCTGGTTTTCTCGAAGAACAAGGAAGATCATGCCAAGCACTTGCATTTGGTACTCGATAAACTCAGAGAACACCAGTTCTACGCCAAGTTCTCCAAGTGCGAATTTTGGCTCGATGAGGTTCTTTATCTTGGTCATATCATATCTGCCAAGGGCATTGCCATGAATCCTGAGAAGGTGTATGCAATTGTGAATTGGGAACCTCCTCAGAACGTGAAGCAACTCTGTAGCTTCCTCGGTCTCGCAAGCTACTGCCGAAGATTCGTTTAAAACTTTTCTAAGATCGCGAAGCCTCTCTCAAATCTTCTCCAGAAGCACGTCAAGTACGTTTGGTCTCCGAAGTGTGACATTGCTTTCAACACTTTGAAAGAGAAATTGGCCACTGCTCCAGTTCTGACTCCGCCTGATGAATCCAAGTCGTACGAGGTCTTTTGTGATGCCTCTCCCCAAGGTCTTGGCGCAGTGTTGATGCAAGAGAAGAAAGTTGTTGCTTATACCTCTCGCCAGCTGAAGCCCAATGAGAAGAACTACCCCACTCATGATCTTGAGTTGGCGGCAGTTGTGCATGCTCTTTTGACTTGGAGACATCTCTTATTGGGAAGAAAAGTGGACATTTTCACTGACCACAAGAGTCTCAAGTACATCTTCACTCAGGCTAATCTCAACCTCAGGCAAACTCGATGGGTCGAAATGATTCAAGAGTATAATCCGAGTATCGAGTATACTCCAGGCAAGGCCAATGTGATTGCTGACGCATTGAGCAGGAAGGCTTATTGCAACAGTCTGGTTCTCAAGCCTTATCAACCCAAGCTTTGTGAAGCTTCCCACAAACTTAATCTGCAAGTTGTTCCTCAAGGTTTCCTCGCCAACCTTCAAGTCTCTCCTACCTTGGAAGACCAGATTCGCCAAGCTCAGCTTCTTGATGCTATGGTGAAAAAGGTGAAGATTGGGATTGCCAAGAGTCAACCCAAGTACAAGTGCTACCGCCTTGATGACAAGGATACTCTCTTCTTCGAGGATCGTATTGTTGTACCCAAAGGTGACCTTCGTAAAGTGATCATGAACGAGGCTCACAATTCTCTCCTCTCCATCCACCCTGGGAGCACGAAGATGTATCAGGACCTCAAGCAGGCTTATTGGTGGACTCGAATGAAGCGCGAGATTGCTCAATTCGTGAATGAGTGTGATGTCTGCAGAAGAGTGAAGGCAGAACACCAAAGGCCAGCGGGTCTCCTCCAACCTCTTGCCATTCCAGAATGGAAGTTTGACCACATTGATATGGACTTCGTGACTGGGTTTCTAAAGTCCAAATGTGGCAATGATGCTATATTCGTTGTCATCGACAAACTCACTAAAGTGGCTCACTTTCTGCCTATCAAAGAGTCTATCACTGCAGCTCAATTGGCGGAACTCTATACCTCTCGGATTGTATCTCTGCACGGTATTCCACAAGTGATCTCTTCAGACCGCAGCAGCATCTTTACCTCCAAGTTTTGGGATTCTTTTCAGAAGGCCATGGGAACCAACATCCGCTTCAGTACAGCTTTCTATCCTCAAACTAGCGGTCAAGTCGAGCGTGTCAACCAGATTCTTGAAGATATGCTCAGGGCTTGTGTGATCTCCTTCGGCATGAAGTGGGAGGACTATCTTCCATATGCTGAATTCTCCTACAACAACAGTTTTCAAGCAAGTTCGGGCAAGGCACCATTTGAAATTCTGTATGGCAGGAAGTGCCGTACCCCTCTCAACTGGTCCGAAACCGGTGAACGTTAGATTTTGGGTAATGACTTAATCACAGAGGCAGAGGAAATGTGCAAAGTCATTCGAGATAACCTCAAAGCAGCCCAATCCCTCCAGAAGAGCTACTATGATAGTAAGCACCGTGATTTGGCTTTCGAGATCGAAGATCATGTTTACCTCCGTGTCTCTCCATTGAAAGGTACTCGTCGCTTCGGTATCAAAGGGAAGCTTGCCCCCAGATACGTGGGACCTTTCAAGATTGTCAGCAAGAGAGGCAATCTCGCCTATCAACTCGAGCTTCCTTCAAACTTTGCAAATGTTCATGACGTGTTCCATGTCTCTCAGCTCCGAAAGTGCTTCAAGACTCCTGAACGCACCGTCAACTTCGAGGGCATTGAGCTCCAAGAAGATCTCTCCTATCGTGAGCACCCCGTTGTTATTCTTGAAGAGACTGAACGCAAGACTCGCAACAAGTCAATTAAATTCCTCAAAGTCAAGTGGTCACACCATTCCGACCGTGAAGCTACATGGGAACGCGAGGATCACCTCCGTTCTGAGCACCCGGCGTTCTTTCAGTCCTAGATCTCGGGACGAGATCCTCTCGTAGTGGTGGAGTGTTGTAACACCCTGGATGTGAATTACCCAATATGTATTCCAACTCTTGCCGTTTCCGGCCTTAAGTTATTTTATTTCCTCGGGTTCGGGTTTTTGTATCCGTGTGTTGTTATCATTGTCATGCATCTCATATCATGTCATCATGTGCATTGCATTTGCATACGTGTTCATCTCATGCATTCAAGCATTTTCCCCGTTGTCCGTTTTGCATTCCGGCGCTTCGTTCTCCTCCGGTGGCCATTTCTACCTTTCTTTCGTGTGTGGGGATTAAACATTTCCGGATTGGACCGAGACTTGCCAAGCGGCCTTGGTTTACTACCGGTAGACCGCCTGTCAAGTTTCATACCATTTGGACTTCGTTTGATGCTCCAATGGTTAACCGAGGGACCGAAAAGGCCTCATGTGTGTTGCAGCCCAACACCCCTCCAGGTTGGCCCAAAACCCACCAAAACCCTCTCCATCATCTAGAGCGTTCGATCACGATCGCGTGGCCGAAAACCGCACCTCATTTGGACTCTCTTAGCTCCCTCTATGCCTATAAATAGAACCCCCCAAAATTCGGATCCCCTTCTCCCCCGAAACACTAAAATCGCCCCGCCGCCGACGGACATGTCCGCCGCCTAATTCGGACACATCGCCGCCGCCGCCCACAGCCAACCGGGGCGCGCCACGTGGCACGGGCGCCCCACATCGCCGCCTCCCAGCCGCCGGCCCGCGAGGCCCGGGGCCGGCCCTCTCCTCCGCCCGACCGGGCCCCGAAGCCCCCGCGCCGCGCCGCTTTCCTCCTCGGCTCCGGCCGCCGCATCCGCCATTCGCCGGCGCCGCACCACCTCGCTGGCGCGAGGTCCGGCCGTAGGTCCCCGCCGGCGTTCCGCCGCGGCCGAACCCCACCAACGCCGGCCACCGCCATCGCCACCACCGCCCGGTCTTCTTCCTCCCTCCTCCTCGACGTCCACTCCGTCCCGGCGTCCTCGAGCTACTCCGGCGAACTCACCTCCGATTCCGACGAACCTCGGGAGACGTGCCAGATCTGAGATCTAAAACTCGCGGTTGACTTTCTTTGCCCGAAACCCTAATAATTTGCTCTTGTTCATCGTGTCGTAACTCCTCATCCGTAGCTCCGTTTTGGACATATAGCATATCAAAATGTTCGTCTCAGAGAGTACATCATTTCATCTCATTGCATCATTTTCATTTGAGTTCATCTTGATGCCCGAAATGCTGTCAGAAGAGTGCTATTTGAGATAATTGTCAGATCTGCTGCTCCATTTAGTTATTTGTCATTTTTGCCATGATTATTGTGTGCATGATATGCCCATGAGCTCTACATATGTTTTGTTACAGGTTTTGCCATCTTTCTAGAGGTGCAACCCATGTATTTTTGTGATGTGTGTGGTGACTAGCACGAGCTTGCAAAGTGGAGCATTTGTTAATGCTGATTTCAGGGACTTAGCATTTCCACTAAGTCCTTGACCTGTTTATCTCATATGGCCATATGTTCATGTTGTTTCCTAGTGATCCGTGCCTCTTTTGAGGATGATCAGTAAGGATGTTTTGTTAATCTTTTAGTGCTCTATCCATCCATGTCTTTGTTTGCAATTATGGAGCACCCTAGCTTCAGTCAATCGAGCTCCACTTTTATCATTTCGTGAATCTGGGTAGATTGTCTACTTGTTAGCAATTTTGCCGATGATGTTGTAGTTGATCCGTGCATGCTATGCTATTGTTCTTGCCATGTCTAGCTTGTATTTTGTGTGTTCTTGATGGGTGCATGCTTAGATTGTCATGACTTGCTCTTTAGTGAGTGCATCGAGCTCGTAAACGTGCCTACTTGATATCTGTTTCAGCATGCTCCAGTTTTTCACCAAGTCTAAGAACTGATTATGTTTTTGCCATGTTCACATGCTTGCAAATGTATTTTCTGATCCTTTTTGGCCCAAGGTCACTAAGGGACTTTTGTTAAGCTCTTTTAGTACCTCCATGCCATGCTTTACTTTGCCATGTTCAGGTCCTGTAGCATGTAGTTTTGTTGCTCCGAAGTGTGCTATCTGATCTGAAATTCCAGACAAGTGTTAATTTTACTAAGTCTGAGATCTGTTTGCCAAATGCATTTTTGCCAAGCTTGTTTGAACATGTTGATGGATGAATTGGCCGTAGTTCAGTGCTAGACTTTTGTTAAGCATCATGAATGGATTCCTGCCATGTATTTTGATGCCATGTTTGGGTGCTGTAGCATGTTCATCTTGTTGCATTTAGATGGCTACTTGCCGTAAATCGCAGAACGTGATCATATTTGAATTGCTTGCCATTTCCGAACCGTAACTCCGATTCTGGCGTTCTTTATATCCTTTTCAAGCGATTTCATCTCATCTTTCCAGTGGCATACTTGGATTTCCAAGTTGAGGCCAGGTTCATTCATTCCTTGTCAAATCTTGCATATGCATCACATATCGCATCCCGCATAGCATATCATCTTTGCATTATGTTGTTTGAGTTTGCACGTGGTTGATTATGTCCTTGTTGCTTGTTTGTCTTGTTTGGGTAGAGCCGGGAGACGAGTTCGCTAACGAGGAGCCCGTTGAGTTTGCTTTCGAGGATCCAGTCAACTCTGACAACTTTGCAGGCAAGATGATCATACCCTCGAAATCACTACTATCTTTGCTTTGCTAGATGCTCGCTCTTTTGCTATGCCATGCTACAATGCCTACCACTTGCTTGCAAGCCTCCCAAATTGCCATGTCAAACCTCTAACCCACCATGTCCTAGCAAACTGTTGATTGGCTATGTTACCGCTTTGCTCAGCCCCTCTTATAGCGTTGCTAGTTGCAGGTGAAGATTGGAGACCGTTCCTTGTTGGGACATTATTTACTTGTTGGGATATCATTATATTGCCATGTTATCTTAATGCATCTATATACTTGGTAAAGGGTGGAAGGCTCGGCCTCTCGCCTAGTGTTTTGTTCCACTCTTGCCGCCCTAGTTTCCGTCATATCGGTGTTATGTTCCCGGATTTTGCGCTCCTTATGCAGTTGGGTTATAATGGGAACCCCTTGACAGTCCGCCTTGAATAAAACTCCTCCAGCAATGCCCAACCTTTGTTTTACCATTTGCCACCTAGCCTTTTCCCTTAGGTTTCGCAGACTCAAGGGTCATCTTATTTTAAACCCCCGGGCCAGTGCTCCTCTAAGCGTTGGTCCAACCTAGAGCACCGTGCGGGGCCGTCCCTTGGCAACTTGGGTTACGTTGGCTCACGTATGCTTAGCTTATACGGTGTGCCCTGAGAGCGAGATATGTGCAGCTCCTATCGGGATTTGTCGGCACAGCGGGTGGTGTTGCTGGACTTGTTTTACCATTGTCAGAGTTGTTTTGAAGAACCGGGATACCGAGTCTGATCGGAACGTCTCGGGAGGAGGTATATTCCTTCGTTGACCGTGAGAGCTTGTCATGGGCTAAGTTGGAACTCCCCTGCAGGGATTTGAACTTTCGAAAGCCGTGCCCGCGGTTATGGGCAGATGGGAATTTGTTAATGTTCGGTTGTAGATAACTTGAACCTTAACTTAATTAAAATGAATCAACAGTGTGAGTTATCGTGATGGTCTCTTCTCGGCGGAGTCCGGGAAGTGAACACGGTGTTGGAGTAATGCTTGCGCAGGTTGTCCTCTAGTTTCTCGCTCGCGCTTTGCCTCCTCTTCTCGCTCTCTTTTGCGAACAGGTTAGCCACCATATATGCTAGTCGCTTGCTGCAGTTCCACATATTTACCTTGCCTTACCTATAAGCTTAAATAGTCTTGATCGCGAGGGTGCGAGATTGCTGAGTCCCTGTGGCTCACAGATTACTTCCAAACCAGATGCAGGGCCTGATGATTCCGCTCCAGGTGACGCGCTTGAGCTCAAGTGGGAGTTCGACGAGGACTCTCAACGATACTACGTGTCTTTCCCTGATGATCAGTAGTGGTGCCCAGTTGGGGGTGATCGGGACCGTGTCGCATGTTGGGTTATCTTTTATTTTGGCGCCGTAGTCGGGCCATGAGTGGGTGATTGTTGTAATGCTATTTATGTACTTGATTGACGTGGCGAGTGTAAGCCAACTATGTTATCTCCCCTTTATTATTTATATCACATGGCATGTTGTGATGATTGCCTAACTTGCGACATAGCTTTCAATGCGGTTATGTCTCTAAGTCGTACCTCGACACGTGGGAGCTATAGCCGCATCGAGGGCGTTACATAGAGAGAGATGGATTAGAAAATTCTAGCATGCCCACGGTAAGAGATAGGTGATAGAAGAAATGACACGAAGGCATGCAGCGGTACAGCCTCTGGAAAGACGTTTTTTTTAGCAAATTAGAAAACCATAAGTAAAATAAAATGTACTCCCTCAAGTTTTTTACTCTGCATCTAAGGTTCACCTAAAGTCAAATTTCATAAAGTTTACCTCAAAAAAATCATAAAGTTTGACCATATTAATATTAAAAAACATGAACATCTACAATATTAAAGTTATATAATATGACAATAAAATCCATGATGCGTCTACTAATGTTGATTTTATATTATGAATGTTGATATTTTTTTCCATAAAGTTGGTCAAACTTTACGAAAATTTGACTTCAAACAAATCTTATATGCAAAGTAAAAAGGATCTGAGGGAGTGTCAATGTGATGTATGGTGTAACTAAATATCTTTTACCTTTACTTATAGATCTTCTTACAAATGTTGTGACATGGTTTTCCCTTTGTTTTATCAACATTTTTTTAGTATAGAAAATGATCAAACATATGTAGTCGTCCGAATAACCATATGTTTTATAACAATAAATAAGAGACTTAATATCTCTACATTGCTCATCTAGAACTTATTAAATTTTATCAAGAAAAACATTGGTGGGATTAACTATTTTTTTTCATTCGTACACTAAAATGTGCAAAGCCAATAGTGCACTGCTACAATTTGTTTAAAGTTTTTACGGGTGATCATTTATTAATATATGATTTCGTGAATACGTACGCTCATTCATAGCTTCAATGAACTGTGTGAGATTAGCAGACTTATTATCGTCCTATGTATGTCCATGTGTGTGTATGGATCTTAATTGAAGAAAATAAGTTAATAAATACAAAACAAAATTGACATACATCCTTCAAACTATGACATATCACAACACGTGCTAATACACGGTACAATTTAGAAAAATGATGTGATAATCCGGTACAAATAGAAAGGAGAAATTTGTTGTGGTTGGAAGTTCATGTAGCTCCATATAAGGTACACACATGCAAGAGGAACGGCTAGTTCACTCTCTTGCGTGTCAAATAGTTAGGCCCATGGAGTACAAAGATTTTCTCAAGAAAAATATTGATTTCAGTCTGAGAGATGTGAGAAAACCAGAACAAGAACTCTCCAATTTGTCCTTTTTTGGATTAGGCTGGCCACGTGCAATACTCAAAACTCATAGCAAAACCTCTTATAAAAAGCACCACTTAAGAAACTGGCCGCAGATTGAGATGAGCCGTTTGGATCAAGGGACCATCATCAGGTCGGCCCTGACTGCAGCCACAGCAGAAAAGGAGATATCCATAGTAGAAAACATGGCGATATGCTTGACATCGCTTGTAGCTAATTTTTGTTGATTAATGTTGCTTAGCTGTAGTGTGGAACTTTGTTGGATTTTGTTTAGTAGTTGTAGCTAGTAGCAAGTAATTGCATACCTAGAATGATAAGTTCATGCTTCTAGAAATGTAAGCTTTTGAAAACTTCTGAATCGACATGCCAAATTATATAATCAGTTATGAAATTCCCTGACTACAACTAGTACAACAATAACACACACACACACACACAGAGATACACACACACACACACACACACACACACACAAACAAACAAAAAGCAGTCTAGACGAATTAATATATATTTTTGCGAAATGATGACGGCTTAGCTTTTCATTGCAATAGAAGGATAGAACAAACAAGTCCAATGTATCGCTACAAACTTTGCTCCATCCAAATTAGAGGCTATATACTAGTAGAAAAAGGGTCATTTGTCCCGTTCGTAAGGGTCTTCTGTCCCGGTTTTGGAACCGGGACTAAAAGGTCATTACTAATGCCCTTGGCCTTTAGTCCCGGTTCTTACACGAACCGGGACAGATGGGCCTTCACGTGGACACCAACCGGGACCAAAAGGCATCCACGCGTCAGCGGCTGGCTGGAGCTGAGGTTTTTTTAAAGGGGCTGGATTAGGGGTTTTGGGGGTTAATTTAGGTTGTTATTAGCTAGCTAATACAGAGAAGTGTCATCTCCTATATCTCCATGCTTGGTTTACCAACGCTACTGCTCTGCCTAAACATGGCTTAGATTGAAGTGAAGGCAACATGTGGTGCATGTCGAAAGTAATACTAATCCTAACTTTGATCAAGTTTGGATTGTACTACTTTCGACATGTAGCACAAAGTTTGGATTGTACTACTTTCGACATGCAGCACATGCATGTTGCCTTCACTTCAATCCAATCCATGTTCATTTCACCCGCTGATATATAATAACTCTTCATGCTCGCATCATGCGTCATCATATATAATAACAAGTCCTACTAATCATCATCATACAACTTCTACTCGTTATTAATAACAAGTCATACGATCATCATGTTGGGTTCCGTAGTAATTTCAAAAAAAATTCCTACGCACACGCAAGATCATGTGATGCATAGCAACGAGGGGAGAGTGTTGTCTACGTACCCAACGCAGACCGACTGCGGAAGCGATGACACGACGTAGAGGAAGTAGTCGTACGTCTTCACGATCCAACCGATCAAGCACCGAAACTACGGCACCTCCGAGTTCGAGCACACGTTCAGCTCGATGACGATCCCCAGACTCCGATCCAGCAAAGTGTCGGGGAAGAGTTCCGTCAGCACGACGGCGTGGTGACGATCTTGATGAACTACAGCAGCAGGGCTTCGCCTAAACTCCGCTACAGTATTATCGAGGAATATAGTGGCTGGGGCGCCGCACACGGCTAAGGAATTGATCACGTGGATCAACTTATGTGTCCTTTGGTGCTATCCCTGCCCCTCTATTTATATGTTGAGCCCCGGGGTCGAAACTTGGAGCAAAAGCCTCCTCAAAGTCGGTTTTGCCCGAAAGGCAAGAGTCCCACTCGGACTCCAGGACCAAACGCCACAATCCTTGGCGTCTGGCCCAGACGCCATGGGCCTCGGCGTCTGGCCCAGGGCCAGACGCCAGGGTCTCCGGCGTTTGGCCCCCTGGCCTCCGCAAAACTCCTTTTGCACCGACCTAAAGCCTCATGGGCTTGACCCCTTGGCCTAACCATATCATCCAATATATGAATCTTTACGTCTCGACCATTTCGAGACTCCTCGTCATGTCCCCGATCTCATCCGGGACTCCGAACTCCTTCGGTACATCAAAACATGTAAACTCATAATATAATTGTCATCGTAACCTTAAGCGTGCGGACCCTACGGGTTCGAGAACAATGTAGACATGACTGAGACACGTCTCCGGTCAATAACCAATAGCGGGACCTGGATGCCCATATTGGCTCCTACATATTCTACGAAGATCTTTATCGGTCAGACCGCATAACGACATACGTTGTTCCCTTTGTCATCGGTATGTTACTTGCCCGAGATTTGATCGTCGGTATCCAATACCTAGTTCAATCTCGTTACCGGCAAGTCTCTTTACTCGTTCCGTAATACATCATCTCACAACTAACATATTAGTTGCAGTGCTTGCAAGGCTTATGTGATGTGCATTACCGAGAGGGCCCAGAGATACCTCTCCGACAATCGGAGTGACAAATCCTAATCTCGAAATACGCCAACCCAACATCTACCTTTGGAGACACCTGTAATGCTCCTTTATAATCACCCAGTTACGTTGTGACGTTTGGTAGCACCCAAAGTGTTCCTCCGGCAAACGGGAGTTGCATAATCTCATAGTCATAGGAACATGTATAAGTCATGAAGAAAGCAATAGCAACATACTAAACGATCAGGTGCTAAGCTAATGGAATGGGTCATGTCAATCAGATCATTCAACTAATGATGTGACCTCGTTAATCAAATAACAACTCATTGTTCATGGTCAGGAAACATAACCATCTTTGATTAATGAGCTAGTCAAGTAGAGGCATACTAGTGACACTCTGTTTGTCTATGTATTCACACATGTATTATGTTTCCGATTAATACAATTCTAGCATGAATAATAAACATTTATCATGATATAAGGAAATAAATAATAACTTTATTATTGCCTCTAGGGCATATTTCCTTCAGTCTCCCACTTGCACTAGAGTCAATAATCTAGTTCACATCGCCATGTGATTTAACAGCAATAGTTTACATCACCATGTGATTAACACCCATAGTTCACATCGCTATGTGACCAACACCCAAAGGGTTTACTAGATTCAGTAATCTAGTTCACATCGCTATGTGATTAACACCCAATGAGTACTAAGGTGTGATCATGTTTTGCTTGTGAGAGAATCTTAGTCAACGGGTCTGCCACATTCAGATCCTTATGTATTTTGCAAATTTCTATGTCAACAATGCTCTACATGGAGCTACTCTAGCTAATTGCTCCCACTTTCAATATGTATCTAGATCGAGACTTAGAGTCATCTAGATTAGTGTCAAACTTGCATCGGCGTAACCCTTTACGACGAACCTTTTTCCATAATCGAGAAACATATCCTTATTCCACTAAGGACAATTTTGACCGCTCTCCAGTGATCTACTCCTAGATCACTATTGTACTCCCTTGCCAAACTAAGTGGTATGGCATACAATAGATCTGGTATACAGCATGGCATACTTTATAGAACCTATGACTGAGGCATAGGGAATGACTTCCATTCTCTTTCTATTTTCTGCCGTGGTCGGGCTTTGAGTCTTACTCAACTTCACACCTTGCAACACAGGCAAGAACTCCTTCTTTGACTGTTCCATTTTGAACTATTTCAAAAATTTATCAAGGTATGTATTCATTGAAAAATCTTATCAAGCGTCTTCATCTATCTATATAGATCTTGATGCTCAATGTGTAAGCAGCTTCACCAAGGTCTTTCTTTGAAAAACTTTTATTCAAGTATCCTTTCATGCTTTGCAGAATAATTCTACATTATTTCCGATCAACAATATGTCATTCACATATACTTATCAGAAATGTTGTAGTGCTCCCACTCACTTTCTTGTAAATACAGGCTTCACCATAAGTCTGTACAAAAACTATATGCTTTGATCAACTTATCAAAGCGTATATTCCAACTCTTTCTTGCACCAGTCCATAAATGGATCGCTGGAGCTTGCACACTTTGTTAGCTCCCTTTGGATCGACAAAACCTTCCGGTTGCATCATATACAACTCTTCTTCCAGAAATCCATTCAGGAATGCAGTTTTGACATCCATTTGCCAAATTTCATAATCATAAAATGCGGCAATTGCTAACATGATTCGGACAGACTTTTAAGCATCGATACGAGTAAGAAAATCTCATCGTATTCAACACCTTGAACTTTGTCAAAAACCTTTTTCGACAAGTCTAGCTTTGTAGATAGTAACACTACTATCAACGTCCGTCTTCCTCTTGAAGATCCATTTATTCTTAATGACTCACCGATCATCGGGCAAGTCAATCAAAGTCTACACTTTGTTCTCATACATGGATCATATCTCAGATTTCATGGCCTCAAGCCATTTCGTGGAATCTGGGCTCATCATTGCTTCCTCATAGTTCGTAGGTTCATCATGGTCTAGTAACATGACTTCCAGAACATGATTACCGTACCACTCTGGTGCGGATCTTACTCTGGAAGACCTACGAGGTTTGGTAGTAACTTGATCTGAAGTTTGATGATCATCATCATTAACTTCCTCATTTATTGGTGTAGGAATCACTGGAACTGATTTCTGTGATGAACTACTTTCCAATAAGGGAGAAGGTATAATTACCTCATCAAGTTCTACTCTCCTCCCACTCACTTCTTTCGAGAGAAACTCCTTCTCTGGAAAGGATCCATTTTAGCAATGAATGTCTTGCCTTCGGATCTGTGATAGAAGGTGTACCCAACAATTTCCTTTGGGTATTCTATGAAGACGCACTTCTCCGATTTGGGTTCGAGCTTATCAGGATGAAACTTTTTCACATAAGCATCGCAGACCCAAACTTTAAGAAACAACAGCTTAGGTTTACTGCTAAACCATAGTTCATACAGTGTCGTCTCAACGGATTTAGATGGTGCCCTATTTTAAAACGTGAATGCAGCTGTCTCTAATGCATAACCCCAAAACGATAGTGGTAAAGAGATATCATAGATCGCACCATATCAAATAAAGTGCGGTTACGACGTTCGGACACACCATAACGATGTGGTGTTCCAGGTGGCATGAGCTGTGAAACTATTCCACATTGTTTTAATTGAAGACCAAACTCGTAACTCAAATATTTGTCTCCGCGATCAGATCGCAAAAACTTTATTTTCTTGTTACGATGATTTTTCACTTCACTCTGAAATTCTTTGAACCTTTCAACTATTTTAGACTTATGTTTCATCAAGTAGATATACCCATATCTGCTCAAATCATCTTGTGAAGGTCAGAAAACAACGATGCTTGCCACGAGCATCAGCACTCATTGGATCGCATACATCGGTATGTATTATTTCCAATAAGTCAGTAGCTCGTTCCATTGTTCCGGAGAACAGAGTTTTAGTCATCTTGCCCAAAAGGCACAGTTCGCAAGCATCAAGTGATTCATAATCAAGTGATTCCAAAATTCCATCAGTATGGAGTTTCTTCATGCGCTTTACACCAATATGACCTAAACGGCAGTGCTACAAACAAGTTGCACTTATCATTATTAACTTTGCATCTTTTGGTTTCAATATTATGATTATGTGTATCACTACGATCGAGATCCAACAAACTATTTTCATTGGGTGTGTAACCATATAAGGTTCTATTCATGTAAACAGAACAACAATTTATTCTCTTACTTAAATGAATAATCGTATTACAATAAACATGATCAAATCATATTCATGCTCAACGCAAACACCAAATAACACTTATTTAGGTTCAACACTAATCCCGAAAGTATAGGGAGTGTGTGACGATGATCATATCAATCTTGGAACCACTTCCAACACACATCGTCACTTCACCCTTAACTAGTCTCTGTTTATTCTGCAACTCTCGTTTCGAGTTACTAATCTTAGCAACTGAACTAGTATCAAATACTGAGGGTTTGCGATAAACACTAGTAAAGTACACATCAATAACATGTATATCAAATATACTTATGTTCACTTTGCCATCCTTCTTATCCGCCAATCACTTGGGGTAGATCCGCTTCCAGTGACCAGTCCCTTTGCAGTAGAAACACTTAGTCTCAGGCTTAGGATCAGACTTGGGCTTCTTCACTTGAGCAGCAACTTGCTTGCTGTTCTTCTTGAAGTTGCCCTTCTTCCTTCTGTCCCTTTTCTTGAAACTAGTGGTCTTGTCTACCATCAACACTTGATGTTTTTCTCGATTTCTACCTTCGTCAATTTCCGCATTACGAAGAGCTTGGGAATCGTTTCCGTTATCCCTTGCATGTCATAGTTCATCACGAAGTTCTACTAACTTGGTGATGGTGACTAGAGAATTCTGTCAATCACTATCTTATCTGGAAGATTAACTCCCACTTGATTCAAGCGATTGTAGTACTCAGACAATCTGAGCACATGCTCACTAGTTGAGCGATTCTCCTCCATCTTTTAGCTATAGAACTTGTTGGAGACTTCATATCTCTCAACTCGGGTATTTGCTTGAAATATTAGCTTCAACTCCTGGAACATCTCATATGGTCCATGACATTCAAAACGTCTTTGAAGTCCCGATTCTAAGCCGTTAAGCATGGTGCACTTAAACTATTAAGTAGTCATCATATTGAGCTAGCCAAACGTTCATAATGTCTGCATTTGCTCCTGCAATAGGTCCGTCACCTAGCGGTGCATTAAGGACATAATTCTTCTGTGCAGCAATGAGGATTTAACCTCAGATCACGGATCAAATCCGCAACATTGCTACTAACATTTTTCAACACAATTTTCTCTAGGAACATATCAAAATAAACACAGGGAAGCAACAACGCGAGCTATTGATCTACAACATGATTTGCAAAATACTACCAGGACTAAGTTCATGATAAATTTAAGTTCAATTTAATCATATTACTTAAGAACTCCCACTTAGATAGACATCCCTCTAATCCTCTAAGTGATTACGTGATCCAAATCAACTAAACCATGTCCGATCATCACGTGAGATGGAGTAGTTTCATCGGTGAACATCATTATGTTGATCATATCTACTATATGATTCACGCTCGACCTTTCGGTCTCCGTGTTCCGAGGCCATATCTGCATATGCTAGGCTCGTCAAGTTTAACCTGAGTATTCCGCGTGTGCAAAACTGGCTTGCACCCGTTGTAGATGGACGTAGAGCTTATCACACCCGATCATCACGTGGTGTCTGGGCACGATGAACTTTGGCAACGGTGCATACTCAGGGAGAACACTTCTTGATAATTTAGTGAGAGATCATCTAATAATGCTACCGTCAATCAAAGCAAGATAAGATGCATAAAAAGATAAACATCACATGCAATCAATATAAGTGATATGATATGGTCATCATCATCTTGTGCTTTGTGATCTCCATCTCCGAAGCACCGTCATGATCACCATCGTCACCGGCGCGACACCTTGATCTCCATCGTAGCATCGTTGTCGTCTCGCCAATCTTATGCTTCCACGACTATCACTACCGTTTAGTAATAAAGTAAAGCATTACATCGCGATTGCATTGCATACAATAAAGCGACAACCATATGGCTCCTGCCAGTTGCCGATAACTCGGTTACAAAACATGATCATCTCATACAATAAAATTCAGCATCATGCCTTGACCATATCACATCACAATATGCCCTGCAAAAACAAGTTAGACGTCCTCTACTTTGTTGTTGCATGTTTTACGTGGCTGCTACGGGCTTAAGTAAGAACCAATCTCACCTACGCATCAAAACCACAACGATAGTTTGTCAAATAGACTCCGTTTTAACCTTCGCAAGGACCGGGCGTAGCCATACTTGGTTCAACTAAAGTTGGAGAGACAGTCGCCCGCAAGCCATCTCTGTGCAAAGCACGTCGAGGGAACCGGTCTCGCGTAAGCGTACGCGTAAGGTTGGTCCGGGTCGTCTCGTCCAACAATACCGCCGAACCAAAGTATGACATGCTGGTAGGCAGTATAACTTGTATCGTCCACAACTCACTTGTGTTCTACTCGTGCATATAACATCAACATAAATAACCTGGCTCGGATGCCACTGTTGGGTTTCGTAGTAATTTCAAAAAAAATTCCTACGCACACGCAAGATCATGTGATGCATAGCAACGAGGGGAGAGTGTTGTCTACGTACCCAACGCAGACCGACTGCGGAAGCGATGACACGACGTAGAGGAAGTAGTCGTACGTCTTCACGATCCAACCGATCAAGCACCGAAACTATGGCACCTCCGAGTTCGAGCACACGTTCAGCTCGATGACGATCCCCAGACTCCGATCCAGCAAAGTGTCGGGGAAGAGTTCCGTCAGCACGGCGGCGTGGTGACGATCTTGATGAACTACAGCAGCAGGGCTTCGCCTAAACTCCGCTACAGTATTATCGAGGAATATAGTGGCTGGGGCGCCGCACACGGCTAAGGAATTGATCACGTGGATCAACTTATGGGTCCTTTGGTGCTAGCCCTGCCCCTCTATTTATATGTTGAGCCCCGGGGTCGAAACTTGGAGCAAAAGCCTCCTCAAAGTCGGTTTTGCCCGAAAGGCAAGAGTCCCACTCGGACTCCAGGACCAAACGCCACAATCCTTGGCGTCTGGCCCAGACGCCATGGGCCTCGGCGTCTGGCCCAGGGCCAGACGCCAGGGTCTCCGGCGTTTGGCCCCCTGGCCTCCGCAAAACTCCTTTTGCACCGACCTAAAGCCTCATGGGCTTGACCCCTTGGCCTAACCATATCATCCAATATATGAATCTTTACATCTCGACCATTTCGAGACTCCTCGTCATGTCCCCGATCTCATCCGGGACTCCGAACTCCTTCGGTACATCAAAACATGTAAACTCATAATATAACTGTCATCGTAACCTTAAGCGTGCAGACCCTACGGGTTCGAGAACAATGTAGACATGACTGAGACACGTCTCCGGTCAATAACCAATAGCGGGACCTGGATGCCCATATTGGCTCCTACATATTCTACGAAGATCTTTATCGGTCAGACCGCATAACGACATACGTTGTTCCCTTTGTCATCGGTATGTTACTTGCCCGAGATTTGATCGTCGGTATCCAATACCTAGTTCAATCTCGTTACCGGCAAGTCTCTTTACTCGTTCCGTAATACATCATCTCACAACTAACATATTAGTTGCAGTGCTTGCAAGGCTTATGTGATGTGCATTACCGAGAGGGCCCAGAGATACCTCTCCGACAATCGGAGTGGCAAATCCTAATCTCGAAATACGCCAACCCAACATCTACCTTTGGAGACACCTGTAATGCTCCTTTATAATCACCCAGTTACGTTGTGACGTTTGGTAGCAACCAAAGTGTTCCTCCGGCAAACGGGAGTTGCATAATCTCATAGTCATAGGAACATGTATAAGTCATGAAGAAAGCAATAGCAACATACTAAACGATCAGGTGCTAAGCTAATGGAATGGGTCATGTCAATCAGATCATTCAACTAATGATGTGACCTCGTTAATCAAATAACAACTCATTGTTCATGGTCAGGAAACATAACCATCTTTGATTAACGAGCTAGTCAAGTAGAGGCATACTAGTGACACTTTGTTTGTCTATGTATTCACACATGTATTATGTTTCCGGTTAATACAATTCTAGCATGAATAATAAACATTTATCATGATATAAGGAAATAAATAATAACTTTATTATTGCCTCTAGGGCATATTTCCTTCACATCATCCTCATAGTCATCGAACCAACCCTACTTAATTGTTCTTAGCACATGATCATCAGTATTAGGTAGGACCTAAATACCCTCTTTAAGGTAAAATAGCATAAAACAATCTGACTCTTCATTATGGAGAATGGAGATCATCCTGTCTCCAATTCTTGCGCTTCGCTTCCTTTTGCTTCCAAGAACCTCCTTATGATTGTCCATACATTTTTTCCATTTTTTGATTAGCATGTCTCCACTTCTTTGAGAAATCCGGTATGGACAGTTGAGATTCCTAGGATGACCTGGATATATGTTCAAAACACGAAAGGCTGCCATTTTGATACATCAAATGAGGCAGACAATCCTCTAGGATTCTCTGTTGAAAAACATAGTAATAACTTCATAGTTAGCAATGATGTACTAGTTTTAGAAGTATGCAAAAGATGCACGGATGTCGTAATAGTAAAAAATCTTACCAGGGTATCTCCATGGTAGTTACCGTAGTTCAACACGTGCACTAGTGGCACGTATTGACCATAATGTTGAGGAGTTTGATTATAGATATTGTAATTCTCATAATCAGTACAAAATCCGACCAGATGATTTTTCTCCTGATAAGTTAATTCAGAGCCATCGGTGTAGTGCGTTTTGTCTACCATGTTCCGCACATTATTTGAACAATCAAAATAAGCTGTCAATGGAAATAAGCTATCAACTATTTTGAAATAAACAATATAAATTAGCTAATAACTATGTTTGAGAAACTCACATAGCGGTAGAAATGGAGGCGTATCAACAAGGACCCAAATATCCATATTGTCTTGCTCGATTTCAGGATCACCAAGATCCATGGTGACAAGCATACCCTCATCAAAACCATACATCTTGCAAAGTGCTTCCCATGTTTTGCAACCAAAATGGGTTACGCTCTCAGAATTGTACAGCTTTACTTCAAAATCCACACCATGATGGGTCCTTAGGTGAATTTTCTTTGTTTCGAAACTTTCATGATCTTCAAAACCCATCCTCTCCAAGACATAGTGTCTTGCATGGCATGGGATAAGCTAGTCGAATTGTAAAAGATGAAAAGTACACATTGAAATATTTGAAGTCGTGCTTAATTACGAAAAAATAACACTTGTCGTCATTGCGTACTGTTTCAACATCGAAGGTCTCCTCCAGCTTAATGCTGAAGCGCCGATCTTTGTCCAGGTGAGGCCTGTCGCACAGACCTCGATCGTCGTGGCACCAGTCGCACTCCCCCGGGAGACTTTCGCCATCCGAGTACGACATTTCCTATGTTCATAATTCAAATATTAAACATCTACAATTAAATATATGTACTAAAAAACCTAAGTAGATCATTATTATTCATCACGGGTTGACTATCGGTCTGTCGAGTCTTTTCTTGAAAACTCTCAGCTCACGTGGTGTATACATTCGACCGTTGGTGATGGTCGCTCCTCCTTTCATCCTCGAGTGCATTACACCAAAATGTCTAGCACACGGGAATGAAGGAGAAGCGACCCCCCACGACAACAGTCGGGATTCTTCATCCTCTCATATATATATGGTGGAACTCTCCCTCACTGATTCCTCTCTGACATTTGCGACCGTCGGTGATGGTAGCTCCTCCTTTCGTTCCCGAGTGCATTACACCAAATTGTCTAGCACACGGGAACAAAGGAGAAGCTACCCCCACGACAACAGTCGGGATTCTTCGTCCTCTCATATATGGTGGAGACTCAACAGACTTAAAGTCAACCCGAGATATCGTTTAATTATCTTTCTAAAACCGGTTCGTGGCTGGTCTCACCTTAAGGTCGGAGGGGGTCGGTGACGGGAACGACGGCGGTGATACCGAACTCCGCTTCACGAGATCTACGGCAGATTCGCAGAGCACTGTACCCAGCAACGCAGCGGACAGGAGTGGGGGAGAAAGAGAAAGGAAATGGACCTGGATAAGAGGGAGGGGGTCGTGCGCGTGGTTGCAGCGGGCGGCGGTTGCTCGTAGCAGCGGTTGCCCGGCGGGGGATCGTGCACCGGATTCGTCGCCGAGGAGCACTGGAGAGAGAACAGCGTCCGCGCGTGAGATAAGAGAAAGGGAGAGAGATTTGGGCCGAGCGGACGGATGGACAGAGTAAATGCCAACTCTCTGTGGTTATGGACAGTAGTTAAGTTGTCCTCATGACACGATTCGTTTCTGATTTTGAAAAACTAAGACAACGATAGCATTTCAAAAATACATAGGGATAAAACAGTATTCACAAAATAAAAATAAAAATGATACCTAAAAAAATTTATAGGAAAACAAATACACATATTCCAAAAACAATATGAAAACAGTTAATTAGAAACAATGCAACACAACAATTTACCCTGGAAATAGCAGCAAGCTAATACGCTAACCTACCTGTGAAAGAAATTTATAGAAGGAAACTACTATGGTAAAGTTTTGTTATATAAAAAGAAGTACAGTTTCTTTAAACAAGAAGTACAGAGAGGAAAGCATAAAGAAGTACAATATAGGTATACAGGGAAGTGCAAGATTATCGCAGAATATTATTCTATCATCGATTGTAGAATAGACGGCATAATTCACAAAGAAATATTTTCTAATAATTAGTTCATAGTAAAACACATGAAAATATGTCTTATAGCCTAATGCAAGATAGGGTTCAAGTGAACTAGAAGAACAGGGGGGCACAAGAAGAGAGATAAAGTGAAAAAAACACATGGTGGAGGGGGGGCACCCCCGAGCACTCGATTGCAACAGTCAGCCGAGACCATACCACGACACTGTACCATCGACGACTGCACAACGCCGCGACACCACCGATGTCATGGGGTACAGACTGCACAATGCCGCGACAACATCATGTCATGGGGTACAGACTGCACAACGCCGCGACACCACTAGTGTCATGGGGTACAGTCAAAAGGTCACGCCAGGCCGAGATGGCGCCACGGCACCTATGTATCGCCGGCGTAGTCAAAGGACATCACCAAGCAGAGAAACACCCCAGAGTACACCCAAGCCATCGCGATGAACCGGGGGATGAAGACAACGCCATCAAGATGGAAACGACGTGAAGTGCCGCCGTTGTCTCGGCCAGTAGCAGCCGGCCGACCATGGATTTCTCCCATCCCTGGTCACATCCTTCACGCAAAGAGCATCATAGAGCAGCCGCCAACATCGTCGGGCAGCGCAGGAACGGGCGGCCCCAGATCCAGGTGAATCCAACCGGCAGAGCGACGCCGGTAGGCACCTTGACGCCGAGGCAGCACCAATGAAGACCATCGGTGAGGTTCCCCCAGCAGGAAAAGCCACGAGGCAGCGGCAGCCCACCGAGGGAGAAATGGGAGGTGGAGAGCTCCATGGAAGGAGCCACGATGCCACCTTCATTGGCGAGCACAAGCAGAAGCACGGCGACGATAGAACAGGGGGGTGGCGAAGGAGGAAGACGCGAAGCACTGCAGTAGACGGTGACAAGTGGTTGAGGGCGGAAGGCGTCGGAGGCCGGCGAGAAGACGCCGAGCAGGGGGGAGGGCGCAGTGCCCAGCCACGAGGCAACGATGGATTGAGCCTCCGCCGACACAGCCACCACGGGTCGGGCGCGAGAGCCGCCCGAGGCGCCGGAAGCCCGCAGCAGCGGCAGACCGGGCGGATATGAATGGGGGCGGGGCGAATCTGCAGGTGGGACGCCAGATCCGGGGGGGGCGACGCGAATGATTGCCAGGTGGAGAGGGGTCGTGGGACGAGGCGCAGGCGCGCGCGGGATGGATCCCGCCGCCGCCAGCCATCGCCGGGCTTTGCCCGACGTCGTTTGCCGGCGGCGGCGAGGTGTGGTGGCTGACGAGCTGCCTATGGCGGCGGTCGGTGGGGGCGCCCGCCCGAGTCGCCTTCGAGAAGACGACGTGGGGGGGAGGGGGATAACTGGAGAAAAATCAAAGAAAAGTTGTTGATGTATCATTATGTATCCGGATTTCTCTGAGGAAGACTATCACTATGGCAGCCTTCATATTCCTTTGCTTATATAGGAGGCAAAGATAAAAGCAGTAGTATGATGAGAGAGTGGAAAGAAAAGGCTTCCATGAAAACGTAATATAATTCAAATTCACCAAAAAGCAACATAATATCACTACATCAGATCATAGTTTGTGACAACACAATCTTTACTTTCTTGGTGCATCTGATATGCATTCTATAGATCTCAACTACAATTCATGGATAAGAGCAAATTAACTTTCCCGCAAAAAAAGAGAGCAAAGTAATTTAACGGTTTTGTGACATATCTGGCCATCAACACGGGTTCCATGATCCACAACTTATGTCTGAAGATGTGCATTAGTTATTTCAGTTTAGAAAAAAAAGTTGTATATTGTGAAGAATCAAACTACAGTATTACTTTGTTATTGTTACCTTAATGATGAAGAGTCTGTATCACGATGGGAAAACCCACCAGCATAGAAAGGACATCCAATCCATGCACTAAGTGACTACGGGACGACACGAATCATTCCATTTTTCAATGTATATATATCAGGCTATACTTTTAGTGAAATTGTATGTGTAAAGCACATTTGTTGGACACAAAAGATGCATCGTTGTTGCCGAAGCTGTTTCCGTGCACGTGATGCATTCTAATCATCAGCAAACAGTAGCCACAAATCCATTGCATATGCATGCGAAATCACCAGCAGCCACAAATCCGCCGTCACGTGCATGCCCTGAAAGTCACGACCTAGGTTTAACCACAGATCCCTGTACTCATGCATGAACAGCAAGATGAGAAGAAACTAACGCGCGCACGTAGGAAGCCAGGAAGGGTATGCCTGATCAGGTGTTCTCCGACGTAGCCGCACCTCTTCTGTGATTGTAGTCCTCTCCTGTGCTTGTAGTCGTCCAACGGTGTGCACTCTCCAGCATCTCTTGTGCGACGGCCGCCTGCTCCTTGAGAGATGTGGCCGGGGGAAACGGTCCTGGAGCGTCTGGCGCCTTGTGCCTTGTGCCTCTTGAGGGAATCGTAGTAGTCGCCAGATCGCGGTTTTGGATGGAGGCTTGGCGCGGGCGGCGCCGCTCAAACCGTAATCCCGCTCACCTGCCGCTACCACTCGTTGGTGGGTTTCTTTTTTGCTTCGTGGGAAGACTGCGTGCGGTGGAGTTTGCGTCATGTGTTGGCTCTGCAGATTTTCGTGCGCAGGTGGGATGTAGCTGGGGTGATGGATGAGGTCACAAGGGGTATACAAGGAGATATCCCATGGTGTATGCTCTTTGCGGATGATGTGGTGCTAGTTGACGATAGTCGGACGGGGGTAAATAGGAAGTTAGAGTTATGGAGACAAACCTTGGAATCGAAAGGGTTTAGGCTTAGTAGAACTAAAACCGAGTACATGATGTGCGGTTTCAGTACTACTAGCTGTGAGGAGGAGGAGGTTAGCCTTGATGGCCAGGTGATACCTCGGAAGGACACCTTTCGGTATTTGGGGTCAATGTTGCAGGAGGATGGGGGTATTGATGAAGATGTGAACCATCGAATCAAAGCCGGATGGATGAAGTGGCGCCAAGCTTCTGGCATTCTCTGTGACAAGAGAGTGCCACAAAAGCTAAAAGGCAAGTTCTACAGGACGGCGGTTCGACCCGCAATGTTGTATGGCGCGGAGTGTTGGCCGACTAAAAGGCGACATGTTCAACAGTTAGGTGTGGCGGAGATGCGTATGTTGAGATGGATGTGTGGCCACACGAGGAAGGATCGAGTCCGGAATGATGATATACGAGATAGAGTTGGGGTAGCACCAATTGAGGAGAAGCTTGTCCAACATCGTTTGAGATGGTTTGGGCATATTCAGCGCAGGCCTCCAAAAGCTCCAGTGCATAGCGGACGGCTAAAGCGTGCGGAGAATGTCAAGAGAGGACGGGGTCGACCGATTTTGACATGGGAGGAGTCCGTTAAGAGAGACCTGAAGGATTGGAATATCGACAAAGAGCTAGCTATGGACAGGGGTGCGTGGAAGCTTGCTATCCATATGCCAGAGCCATGAGTTGGTTGCGAGGTCTTATGGGTTTCACCTCTAGTCTACCCCAACTTGTTTGGGACTAAAGGCTTTGTTGTTGTTTGTTTGTTGTAGGTGGGATGTAGCTGGCCCGCGTTCTGCATCGGTAGTTTGTTGGAACTTGCCCACAAAATCGATCATATCAAATCACAGACGAACACAGGCACACGCGAAAACTTTTGCCAAAGGCACGTGTCGTGCCTCTTTTTTCCTTTTTTTTATTTTTTTCTTTTTTCACGATGTTACAAAACTCCACAGCCGGCTGAATATATATACTTCACCAGCAGCGGCCGACCCTTCAACCTAAACCGACTCGGACTCAGCCAAGATGACCTAGGACTGCTAATACTACAAGGACTAGTACACGTCTAAACTAATACTCCTAGCCGGACTACTACTAGTACGACTCCTAGCTACCAGAACTCACGCATAAACTCTCCGACTAGTATTTCCTAATCTAATTACACGGCAACCTGCCGGACAAGTAATCCTATTACAACTCTAACTCAAGATTACTTCTAACAATTTCCTCCTAATCTTGACATGTCATCTCCTTGCGCTTCCTCTCGTCTTGACTCTTGCAGCTTCGCGACTTGTCGATCCAAACTTCAACGTACAATCTGGACTACCAGCCCACACGATCACATCTACACGTGCAATATGCAAGACTGGACGCATCATCAGTCTTCACGTCGTTCAACTTAACTGGTCACTGTCCCACTACACATCGAGCTTGATCTTCAACCGTCATATCCGTACACTGAGTATGACCCGTCTGAAAACATGCAACGCACCTCCTTGCCCTGTCATGTTGTGCCACCGCCATTGCTTGGCCGCTGCCTTGCACTCGGTCCGCACCATACTCATTGTACTTCCTTGCAATAGATGCACTCTCCACTGCTTGCACACCTCCTCGCTTTACGATGGCTTCGCCTACCATCGTCCGCCTTCGGCATCACACCGAATCCACACTGGCCACAACCAGGACGCTCCACGAGGACATGGACATGACTCACGGAACACCATGCACACTGCTTCCACTTCAACAAATCATCACCAAGACGAGCACTTGGACACGACTACGACTCACAGACGCAACGACGACTGACCGTGCAAACTCGCACGACACCTTGACTCATCCGACTCCCCCGGACGACGATCTTGATGAGCTCCAGCACCGCACCTCGGCACCACCTCTCCCATCAATGATCTTCTTCCACAGCCTTGCCGACGACAACCTACCGTCTCCCTCCTTGTCGCTCTGACGAACGACGATCGCTTGTTCCTCCTCTTCGCCGCATCATCCAGCGACTTCATGACCCGCCCCGAGGCGCTAGTAGATCGCCACCCCGGCGCAAGCGCTCGAACCTGAACCTTGCTCTGATATCAATTGTTAGAACTCGCCCACAGGATCGATCACATCAAATCACAGACGAACACAGGCACACGCGAAAACTTTCACCAAAGGCACGTGTCGTGCCTCTCTTTTCCTTTTTTTTTATTTTCTTCTTTTCTCACGATGTTACAAAACTCCACAGCCGGCTGAATATATATACTCCACCAACAGCGGCCGACCCTTCAACCTAAACCGACTCAGACTCAGCCAAGATGACCTAGTTGCTGGAACACACCGCGCGCCGCAAGCATTTGAGGAGACAGAGGAGAACGTAAGACTGCAGCAATGTGGTGGTGGGTCAGCAGACGCGTGACCTCACGGCGGTGTCAACGGCGGCCATGGTGTCGTCGGTGTGAGATCGATCGGCTACTGTATGCACTTGATGATTCCACCACCTCCTCCCATCTACCTTCTCTTCCCCATCCGCAGGTCAGTTCCTTCTATCCACCTACCGAGCGGTTTTCGTCCTCGTCTACTCCATCTCAGGAATAATGATTGGCGGCGGCGGTCGGATCGACCCAACTCAGGCCGTCCGCTTCGAGCGCTACCACCACGGAGCGCATCGATTTCGAGCGAGCTCCACGCCGCACTTACGAATCTCAGGAATAGGTGTTACGACGATCCCGTAAGAGGCAAATAAGGTGGTTCGTGTGAGGAGGAGGATCTTAAGAAAGCAGGGGTGGAGGAGTTGCCATCATATGCGGAGGAGGATTCCTCCGAGCCCAGAGGATGAGGAGGTGAAGAAGAGTCCTAACTAAGACTTTTTTCCCTCGGCTTGGTTGGGCCGTTTGTGTTGAGGCCCATACGGATAACAAACCCAGCGGCGGACGAATCGTTCTATTTTTAGGTATATCCTGGACACAAACAGAGACAAAATTTCGTACCACCTCGAATATATTTTAGATTCAAACTGAAAGCGTAAAATCACGGGAAAAAGCGTATTGTGACGGTGAACCCGACAAAGTCAATCCGTGATTTATTATTAATTATTAGGGAAAAGATATAGAGTGATCAGAATAACTATTTGGATCACGTCAGGCCTATATAGGGCCCGATTTAGTTCCCCGAAAAAACACATCAGACCAACTGCCCCCACACCTCGCGCGATCTTCTCCTGATCCACCCCACGAACTTCCAGATCCCGCCACTGCCTCCTTCGTTTCCTCCACCGTCCCGGCATTTCCTATTTGGCGCTGCAGGCGCCCGTTGATGTGTATTTTGCAAACGGGCGCCTGCAGTCGGGTTAGCTGGGCTAGGCCCATCATTTCATTTTTTTTTTCCCTGCGGTGAACCCGACAAAGTCAATCCGTGATTTATTATTAATTATTAGGGAAAAGATATAGAGTGATCAGAATAACTATTTGGATCACGTCAGGCCTATATAGGGCCCGATTTAGTTCCCCGAAAAAACACATCAGACCAACTGCCCCCACACCTCGCGCGATCTTCTCCTGATCCACCCCACGAACTTCCAGATCCCGCCACTGCCTCCTTCGTTTCCTCCACCGTCCCGGCATTTCCTATTTGGCGCTGCAGGCGCCCGTTGATGTGTATTTTGCAAACGGGCGCCTGCAATCGGGTTAGCTGGGCTAGGCCCATCATTTCATTTTTTTTTCCCTGCGGTAAACCAAAAAATCACGCCGAGTTCAAAGCGGATTCGATCCTGCGTCTTGAGGGTCTGTAGCACGATGCACTAACCAGTCGACCAGCCCGCCTTAGCTGATCAGGTACTGCTTCTTCGTCCTTTTCTTCTGACATCTTTTCCTACTTTCTATTTCTTTTTTCATTTTTTCTTTTTTCGTCCTTTTCTTATTCTCAACGGTTTTGCTCTATTTTTTATTCTTTGTTCGAACAGAAAAAATTTGTCCTTCTTCTTTGTTCGACCAACTTTTTAAATCAGTAGACATTTTTCGAAAATAGATGAATTCTTTAAAATTCGTTGAACTTTTTTTCAAATTCGTGAACATTCTCTTTATATTGATGATTATTTTTCAAATTTGATGAAATTTTTACAAATCCGATGAACCTTTTCCATATCCGATGAACTTTTTTTCAACTCCGATGAACTTTTTTCAAAATCGATGCTTTTTTTCTTCAAATTTGTGAACTTTTTTCAAAATCAATGAACTAATTTTCAAACTCGATGAACTTTTTTGTCAAAAACGATGAACCTATTTCAATATTTATGATTTATTTTTCAAAATTGATGATTTTTTAAAAAGGCTGTACTTTTTCAAATCTGATGAACTTTTTTCAAAATTGATGGGTTTTTTCTTCAAATGTGTGAACTTTTTTCAAAATCGGTGAACTAATTTTCAAACTCGATTAATCTTTTTCAATACTGATGATTTCTATTTCTCAATTGATGAACTGTTTTTCAAAAAGGATGAACCTTTTTCAAATCCGATGAAGTTTTTCCAAAATTGATGCTTTTTCTCTTCAAATTTTAGAACTTTTTTCAAAATCGGTAAACTAATTTTCAAACTCGATGAACTTTATTGTCAAAATCGATGAACCTTTTCTAATATTGATGATTTCTTTTCGAAAAATTTTAAAGAAGGATGAAGTTTTTTAAAGTTTGTGAACTTTTCTTCCAAAATGACGAACTTTTGTCGCGAAGTCGATGAACCTTTTCAAATTCACGTCTAAAAAAATCTAAGTGATTAATAAATAGCACGGACACTTGGTCTTATACAGTTGGCGTTAATATCAATTGTAATTGTTTAGTGGCTGTAGTCGTTAGCACAGCTTAATGAACGTTGTGGCGATCGGAGTTTGAATCCTGGGGGCGACGTTTTTCTGGTTTATGTTCGCTGCCCTTTTCTTTTTCGTGGGCAGGCCCAGCAAGCCAGCTACCTCGTGTTTAAGGCGCCGAACAGGAGCTCCCCACCGTCCCCCGCCCCTACGACGCACCACCCAGCGCCCCCCGCCCCCTCCGGCGCGAGGCCCGCCCACTCCCCTCCCCGGCCCGCCGTGCCTCCCGCCGCCACCGCGCACCTCCTGCCACCGGCCCACGCGCGCCACCCGCCCCGCCCACTCCTCTCGCTGGACCGCCGCGCCTCCCACCGTCGTCGCCGTCCACGACGCACCTCCAGCAGCCAGCCCCCGGATCCGCCACCCCCTCACCTGGATCCGCCCCCGCGCCGCCACCTCAACTTGATCCGGCAACCGCGACGCCCCCACGCTTGAACCAGGCCACCGCGACGCCGGCCTTCCTCCCCTTGCTTCCACCGCGGCGGCGGTGGCCTCCTTCCCCTTGCATCTACCAGCGGCGGTGACCTCCTACCCCCTTCTTCTATCCATCCATGGCGGCGGCCTCCACACTCGCGAGGGAGACGGGATGGAGGCAGGAAGATGGCCAGGATCCTCCTGTGCTGCTCCTCCTACCAATGGATTTCTTCCCCACGCAACACACTAGCCATACACCTTCTTCCCCAAAAGCCACTCGATGTCATTTGCTCCCGACTCCTCTCTACCATGTGTTTCAGATTCTTATGCAGATGCAGCAGGAAAAGTCAACCTCTCTCTTCGGTTCAGACTTTACATATGTTCTACCTTTAGAGATGTGCAAAAATGCTAGTGCTAGGGCAAATGACCAGGAAGTTATACTATGTCTAAATGCCAAATTTCAAATTTCAGAAAACTTATGGTTGTACCAATCTTGGTGATGTGTTGGTCGTCCATGTGGCACACGCAAAAATGTATGTGTATTATTGTGTCTATTTTTTGAATTTCAATAGCATGTGAAGTTCATGTTTCAGAAATTCCGAAGTTCACATGTAGTACATAAAGAAGAAACATCATCAAATGAAAAAAAGGACCGCCTAGGCCATTTCACCGACAGCAAAAAATGCATAAAAATGTCGTGACAAAATTCTACAAGAACTTCAAATTTAAAAAACTGAAGCAGGCAGACGTTAAAAAGGAAGTTTTTAATATCTAAAAGTCAAATTTGGAAGTTCAAATAATTTGAGCAAGAAGTTCAAATAAAAAAAGCACTTCAAAAATCTTTTTAAGGATTTTCCCCGTTTATAAAAAAAATCATAGAAGTCCAAATTAAAAAAAAGAGGAGCATTTCAAAAAGATTTTATAAAAACAGATTCCCCCATTCTATAAAACTAGAAGTTCAAAATAAAATAATGGTGCAGTTTATATAAAAAAGGATTTTCCCCATTACTAACCAATAAAACTAAGAAGCTAAAGTTTAAAAAATGGTGAACTTCGATGCCTATAAGAAATTCCGATTTTTCACATTATAAAAAAATAAAACCAAGAAGTTCAAAAAATTTAAAACAAGGAAGTTCAAAAAACTCAATTTTCCTTGTTACTAAAGAATAAAACTAAGAAGTTCAAATTAAAATAACAGATAAGTTCAAAGTTGATAAAAACCTCACATTCTCGTTCTAAAGAATAACTAATAAGTTCAAATTAAAATAATGGGATAACAAAAAAAGTTTTAAAAAGATTTTCCCCTTTTTTAAATTCAGATTTTCACCGGTATTAAAGAATAAACCAAGAAGTTCAATTTTAAAAAAATAAAGTAATTCAATGTACATTAAAAACTCAGTTTTTCTCGTTACTGAAGAATAAACCAAGAAGTTCAATTTTAAAACGTGGAGAAGTTTGATGTTTCTAACAAAACTACAATTTTCATATTTCTAAAAGTACATAAAATAAATTCAAATAAAAAAGTTAGAGTCGTTCGATATAGAAGTTCGATGATTGTAGAAAACTCAGATTTCCTCGTTATTAAATAAGAAAACGAGAAGTTTAAAAATAAAAAAACAAAGAAGTTCAACTTTTAAAAACAGAACGCTTCAAAATTTCATAAAAAATTAAGAAATAAACCAGAAAGTCCATATTAAAAAGATAGAGAAGTTTGATGATCATAGAAAACTCGGATTTTTCTCACTATTAAAGAATGGAAACAAGAAGTTCAAAAATAAAATAACAAGAAGTTCAACTATTAAAAATAGATCGCTTCAAAATTCATAAAAAAAGATTAAGAAAATCAGATTAAAATTCATAAAAAAACTCAAATATTTTCATGTAACTAGGAGAAGTTCAGGTTGATAACTCCCAGAAGTTCATGTACTACACGGTGTGCATTTTGTATTAAAAAGAATAAAATAGCAAAGTCTAGAAGTTTTGTTGTTTTAAGTTCAACTCCTTCGTTTGAGAAAGTTAAAAAATTTATTGTGAGAGAGATTTGTACAAAAGCAATATCATTTGTGTAACACTAACGAATGGATGAGAAAATTACAAACAAAAATACGTCACAGAAGTTCAACTGAAAATAGCAAGAAGTTCAACTACTACAGTGGATGAATTTCAGATGAAAAACCCTTAAAATCGTCGCGAGTAAGAAAAAACGATCAACACGGGAAAATTGCATGTTCACAGCAGCTTTCCACTGGTATATCACTTGCTCAATTCCGGTGAGTGTTCTGGTGAGTGGATGGAGAGCTACGGGCAAAAAAGCACGTGAAAAACAGAGTGAAGTTCAAGTAGACATGCCGAGAAGTTCAGGTTCTTGACGCGGTGCATTTTCAAAGAATTTGTTTCACGATAAAGGCAGAATGAATTATTCCGCTGTTTTCAAATATACTTGAAAATGGCTACGAATCAGAGGAAACCATCAACATGATTTTTAATCGCATTTTCCTTAGCTTTTCAATAGTATATTATTTGCCCATTCCGATAAAGTTTGTAGAAATTACGGCGAAAATACATTTTTAGACATTTTCAAAATTGACTTAAAACAGTAAGGAATTGAGAGATACATTATATATAAAAAAGTTTCGCATTTCCTCAAGCTTTCCAACACCATATCATTTGATGCATTCGTACGCGCGATTACAAAATTAGCTCAAAAATACATAAACTCGGTAGAACTTGAACCGTTTTCTAAATTACTTTTAAACCGTTCAAAATTAGAAAAACTTTCAACATGAGAAAGTAGCGCATTTTCATAAGCTTTACAAAGCCATATCATTTGCCTCAATTGGATTAGGCGTTTAGAAATGACATCGAAAATACGAACTCGGTTGTTCGGTTTGTGAAGTTTTACGATTTTCCAAATTATTCTTTAACCATAGGGAATTAGAGAAAAGTTTCAACATGTGGAAGGAGCGGTTTTACACATTAGCTTTCCAATCCATATTATTTGCCTCATTCCAATAAACTGTTTAGAATTGCGACCAAAAATACGATTCACGTTTTTTGTATGACGAAAAAATGGTTTTTAAAACTGCTCTTAAACCGCTTATATTTTGCCAAAAATTTAACTTGGGTCATGATACTAGTGTCCATAGCTTTCCAACGGTATATTGCAAGCCTCATTTTGGCAATGTTGGCGGAAGTTCAACCTAGCACTAGGAGAAGTTCAAATCGAATAACTCAGCTAGTAAAATTGCAAAAAACGTGATTTCATCACAACCCGAGAAGAAAATCCGCCAACGAGCGAGATTCATATTTAAAACGGGCATTTAGTTGATAAAAAATGTTTGTAGATTACACTAACATCATATAGAACACAACTAATTAGAATAATTTGCGCGGGGAGACACGATTGTGAAGATAGCCCTAAGGTCAGGTTCGTATAGAGGGAAGTTCAGATGCATTACTCAGGTAGTTCAGGTTGTGATCAGAATATTATTCTGATCCCATGATCAAAATAATATTTATGTATATACATATACATACATACATACATATATATATATATATATATATATATATATATATATATATATATATATATGTATGTATGTATTATTCATCACACAGGGCGCAGAATAAGTTAGTCTTCATCCGAGGTAATTTTACGATCGCATCATAGTAAATTTTGTTTGAAATACAAATAGTTACATTCAAATTGATTCACTATGTAAAATTTAGTATAAGGAAACAAAAATAGGTTATAAGACCAGAAATATCACATTTTATGTATGTTTTACACTATGTCTTTAAATATTTTTTACGGCGATTATATATTTTTCTTACATTCTCTCTTTACGTATGAAATAAGACAAAATTCACAAAAACTAAAAATATGGTGTATTGACATCAAAATAGAAAGGGGTGAAGAATAAGCATTCCTTACTCAGGATGACGAATAGCGCCACTCGATTATCTTCAGTAGCCTCAGCCAAACACACTCCGGACATGGTGGTTGTACAAATATCACCTGCCTTTGGCGGTGCCACACGTTTTTATGTCCTATCTAAAGGCTCACAAGGCTACGTTGTGTCGCAGCAGGTGCTTGTCAATCGCAGCCACCTCTTCTTCTGTCCGCCAAGGATCGGGTTGGAGTACTCCTGCCAATTGAGTTTCGCTCCCTGCCGATGAAGTTCATCTAGTACTGAACAGGGACTCCCGTTCTGATTGCAGTTTTGATTACAGGGCGCCGACATCATGGAGCGACCACCTTGCTTTCTGTCGTACGACGTCTATAATCAGATATGCTCATAGCTACCTTCATTTCAATCAAACTCCCACGCATTGAACAGGCTGTTGTATCGAGAGCCTTGCTAACACCTTGCGCCTATAGCTTCATCTCACCTCGTGACTACTGCGTCGTAGAAAGAAACAGAGCAACACACCGTGCGCTGGTTGTATTGTAGTGGGAGAAGCCTGCCCAATAACATTTTCGTTTCCTCCGATCTCTCACCTAAACGTTGGAAATATACTAGCACTGATGAATAGCACCATTCTGATAGATTACGCTAGCTAATTGACATACAATCAGGTGGCAAATGAAATCTGTCTGGAATTTATATAGTAACCCTCCGTCCATGCAAGAATGTAGGGTAACTTTTATACACATATAAGCATGAGCAGCTAGGAACTCAAGGTGCACAGAGCATGATAAAGTCTAAACTGCTTGTGTACATCACAAAAGTGTTCTCTGCAAAAACCAGAATGATCAGTTCCATGGAGTTAGTCGTTGTAACTTTGTAGCATGTGTATCACCCTCAACCCTTTCTTACATCGTCTTTGCTATCATCCAGTCCAAGTTCCAACTTCCAACCCAAGAGAAAATGCGCTAAATAAGCATGCCTAGACATATGCACAATGCCTGAGAGAATAAAAAAAATTGATCTCACTCTACATTGGCGCAAACAATTGAAATATCTTACATGAATATTGTATAATACAGCATACAATTTAAAAAAAGATGTGATAATCCGGTACAAATAGAAAGGAGAAATTTGTTGTGGTTGGAAGTTTATGTAGCTCCATATAAGGTACACACATGCAAGAGGAACCACTAGTTAACGTTCACTTTTTTGCGTGTCAAACAGTTAGGCCCATGGAGTACAAAGATTTTCTCGAGAAAAATATTGATTTCAATCCAAGAGATGGGAGGAAACCAGAACAAGAACTCTCCAATTTGGCCATCTTTTGCATTAGGCTGGCCACGTGCGATACTCAAAACACATAGCAAAACCTCTCATAAAAAGCACCAATTAAGAAACTGGGTGCAGATTGGGATCAAGGGCCATCATCAGGTTGGCCCTGACTACCAGCCACAGCAGAAAAGGAGACATCCATAGTTGAAAACATGGCGATATGGTTGACATAGCTTGTAGCTAATTTTTGCTGATTAATGTTGCTTAGCTCCAGTGTGGAACATGGCGATATGGAGGCGGTACAGGATGTGTACAGGAGGCTGAACGAGGACATGGATGTCCTCGGTCTCCAGCGATTCATCCGTACAGGGTACAGCGCCTTCGATGAAGGGAAGCCGAACCACCTGGCATTCTTCTTCCAACACTTGGCGGCGCGATTCGGGGAGTTCTGCCTGTAGAGAGCTGCAGCCTGCAGCGCAGGAAGCGGAGGTGGATCTGGTGGCGCGTGCGGTGGCACTCCGCATCCTCGCCAACGTCCATTACGTCTCCCCTCACTTCCCGGTGGAAAACCGTGCTAGAGGAGTTGTTGGAATTTTGCTAGTAGGCCTTTGGCCCAAAACCCAACTAAAATTCTGAAATTCTCTTGATTCATTCATACACACATGTGAGTGGAGTGAGTGAGGCTAAAGTTTAGTCTCACCCCGGAAGTTGAGAGAGAGTTGCACCTCTTTATAAGGTGAGCTCTTTTACCATTTCTATGAGCATGAGAAGAGGAGACCTACACGCGCGCTCCTCCTCCTTCTTGCTCGCCGCGTCACGGGTTGCGGGATTGAGCCGAGCTGAGGACAGAGCTATGCATGTTGTCTATGTTTTTGCTGCTCGGGAAAAATTAATAAGGACGCGCTAATTACACTGAACCATTTCCGATTCTTTTGGATCGTGGTTTACTCCCACGACCTACCCGGCCCACACTATATAGTCAGGCAGACGTCTACCCTAGCCGCCGCCGCTTCGTACAGTTTCTCACTACCGTTCCAGATCATTGCGCCGCCAAGCAAGTCTTCTCCATCCCTCCTTTCGGCGTGCACCGGGAGAAGGAACAGCAGGCCTCCGGAACCCCGCCTACGGGAGAGGGGCGATTAGGTTTTTGGGGAGCGCACTCGCGCGACTGCTGGCAGCGATGACTTCGCGAACGACGACTTCTTCCCCGACCTCGGCAACCTCATCCTCGACGACATGGGCAACAACGTCAATGCCCGCGGTGCTGCTCCCGCTGCATCATACGTGATTCTATCCTTCCTGTTCGAGATCGTGGTAGAATTTATGTTTCTAGTATGTGCCCTAGATGTGATTTGTTCATCTGCTATGATAGTTCGCATGATTAATTTAATCTCTGGTACTGTAGTCATGATTTATTTACTAATTATTCGGATTAAATCTCGTAGTAACTTGCTCATATTTCCAACAGGAGCTTGACATGGACGACCATCGCAGGGCAGAGCGCATGGTGGGCGACGTCGCAGAGGCGCTGCTCCTGCAGGAGAAGGAGAGCGACTTCGGGGAAGCCGGAGATCCTCTCCTACTTCACCTTCTTCGCCATCGGCTTCGCCTCCCTTGCCTTTCTTCTCTTCTTTTCTTCTTCTGTGTCACAAAAGAAGGCGATGTTGAACCTTGTGCTGGTTAGGTTGAAGTGGGAGAAGCCTGCCTACGAGCTTGCTGGTTTCCTCCAATATCCCACATAATCACGAGTATACTACTCCAGAGCAATTAAACACAAAGATTGGCTGCTAGCTGACTTCTTTTCTAGCTAGCTGATTGAAATGCAACCTCGTACAAATGAAATCAACTGGGGATGTATACATAGAGGCTTTCGTCCAAGCAACAATAAATGGTATACACACTTATAAGCATGGCACACAGGAACTTGAGGTGCATATATAGAGCATGATAAAGTCCAAACTGAATGAGTGTATCATAAAATTGTGCTTCACACAAAAGCTAGCATGATCACGAGAGATCAGTCATTATAACCAACTTTGCCGCATGTGCATGTATCTTACATCTTCTTGCTTTCATCTGGTTCATGTTTCAACTGGAGAGAAAAGACACCTGAGAAGCATGCCTAGACAAATGCACAATGCATGAGAGAACAACATAATTGATGCCGTTGTACATTACCCTAAAGAAATGACATATCTAACATGAATATTGTATGATACGGTCCACAGACGATGTGGCAGGTCACAGTGGCTGGCTACGTTGCCTGTAACCTATGGAAGGAGATTAACCGGTGAACATTCAAAGGGAAGAGGGCCTCACCTAAGACGGTGGCTGCGCTAGCGAGAGGAGGTAAAAAAAAATTGGATAGGAAAAAACCTAGTGTGTATTTTTCTTAGACGGTGTGTTGTTCAGGACTTCGGTATGTATCTGAACTTACTAAATTGTAACTTGTTATTCTCTCCACTATAACGAAAAAGCAGAGTCCCTGCAATTGCTTGTCCTCCCATCACAAGCGTAATAAAATGAGAAAAGAAGAAAAGGCCCATGAGACAGCCCACGAGTGGACAGATGGCTTCCAGGCCCTTGCGTAACTAGGTGACTTCCCCGCACGTTGCTGCGGGATTTTAAAGATTAATTTTGGATACATTCTATATGCATGAAATGATCTAAATCGAAAGCTGTTATTTTCGGAAGTAATTCTATGTGAACAAAGAATATGCATGTGTGTTGGACTATTAGAGATGGAATAATTAAATTGGGTTATGCATGTGCTACAAAATAGTTCTAGTGGATGATGACATGGCACATTTCGTGATGTGGAGGGCTGCATGTTGAGAGAATTAGACATAGTGGGGATCAACTATTTATGTATTATAGATTAGCCTCTTCTGTGTGAATAGCGTTGCGCCGCTGCCTTTCCTAACCCTACGCCCCTACTGCCGCCTCCGCTCCTCCCCTCGCCCTTGCTACCGCCGCCCCTCACCGCCTCTGTGATTAGATTTAAACCGCATGTGTGCCGCGATGGGACGAAGAGCTATGCCTCAGGCTGCCCTCCGCAATTCTTCAGTCCGGAAGGAATTACCCAAGGTTAGCAGTAGCATTAGTGATTACCATATTGATCTCTCTCAATTCTTCTGTTGTGATGCTAATGGATTTTAGTTCTTGTACGTGTCGAAATAATAAATCAGATTTTAGTTCTTGTACATGTTGAAATTATACATCAAATTTTAGTTCTTCTACATCTTGGAATTATACATCAAATTTTAGTTCTTGATGTGTCAAAATTATACATCAGATTCAGTTCTTTTGTTTGTGTTGTGAGGCTATTTCTGAAATTTGGCTTGGGCAGTTGTGAATATAGAGTAGAAAGCGCCCTCAAACACTCTAAAGCTTAGTTAGTTTTTTAAGAATCGCCAAATAGGAGATGATTTCTTCGGTATTGTATGAAAATCTACGTTGGAAAAAATTAGTAGTTAACTTCACTTTGGATGAAATTGTTAATTTTTTCTTCTTATTGATAATGGTAGAGCCAAATTTAAACTAATACAAATGTATACATGTTTTTATGGCCTCAAAGGGACATATTATCATAGTATTATGGTACCTATTTTTCGATCAAGACAATTCTTTTATCAACTCAATCCCCCCCCCCCTTACCAAAATTCTGGCTCCGCCCCTGCATATATGATATGTACATGTAGGAGGAAAGACTAGTTAGCTCAGTTGCATGTCAATCAGTTAACCTGATAGGGCATATGGAAGGTTACTAGAAAGCAAACAAGGCCGAACCAGATTTGGGAAGGGCACGAGATTGTTATTGACGGGCCTGAGGCTCGATCCAAACTAAGCACATTCGTGCTCAGGGACTGTGTCAGAGACTCGGATAGTAGAGCAAACACAGTTTCACTACTGGAATTTTTCTCTTTGCCGAGTGTTAGGCTCTTTGCCGAGTGCATTATGTCGGGCACTCGGCAATAGTATCTTTGCCGAGTCCCAAGCAGAAAGTACTCGGCAAAATAGCGAAACTCGGCAAACAGGTACTTTGCCGAGTGTCGTGGACAAAACACTCGGTAAAACAATAAAACACGGCAAATAGGATCTTTACCGAGTGCTACACTCGGCAAAAGGGGGTCTTTACCGAGTGCTACACTCGGCAAAAGTGGGTCTTCACTACGCTGCACGGTTTTAACTATACAGGTTGCATACGACCTCGGATGAAGATGTTCCAAAAATCAAAGTTGTTCATTTTGACGAGACGGAAATTTTTCATGTTGAGAACTTTTTCATTTGAGGTCATATTAATTACACTTTTTGCCATGTAAATGTTTGGTCTCAAATGACCAATGTGATGGCCATATTTATTGCATAGTTTATGATAATGTGGTGAATTGGCCATATAGGTGCATCTTGCCATTACAAACAGTGTTGCCAAATAAAGTTTCCAATTTTTTTTACAAAAGAACCATTTTCAATTTTCTAAGAATAAGAAATGAGTATTTTTTTTGTGAAGTACAAAAATAGTGTGCAGAATGGCACTAGTCCAATTATCACAGTAAGTAGACCATATTTTATGCACAATTCGTTCACAAAACGGGCTATCATGTATGAACAATTATGGTTTCAATTCAAATGACCAAGGTAATGGCCATATTCATTGCATAATCTTTTATAATATGCCCAAATTAGACACATAGGTGACTATTGACATTACAAACAATGTTGCCAAATAGAGTTTCCAACTTTTTTGTACAAAAAATCCTTTTTCATTTTCTAAGTGTCAAAATTGGGGATTTTTTGTAAAGTAAGTACAAAAAATAGGGTCCAAAATGGCACCACTCATATTGTTGCAGTAAGTAGACCATATTTTATGCACAATTCACAAGTTTCATGGATTTTCTAGTTTTCTAGCTACTTTCGCACATTTAAATGACTTTATGTCAATTTCCCGAAAGTAAATCAAAATTGAACTGCAAGTGTGTGATAGCTCAGTAAAAAAAAATTGGAAAAAATATATTTTTAAGTACACAAGTAGTCATTATATGGGAGAACCACTTAGAGTTTGAGAGTTTCGACCCCTTGTGATGAATAGCCATGTCGACTATTTTGACCCCGTTTTGGAAAAAAATCAAAGAAAAAGAATATAAGTTTAAAAAATGCAATCCTTTCGCATGGAGTCTTTTTATGTGTACTAGTTACGAGGTAAAATGCCAAACTTTCAATATAAAAAATTTGAAAAAAAATCCTTCACAAAACGGACTACCGTGTATGAACATTCGTGGTTTTCAAGTCAAAGGACCAAGGTGATGGCCATATTCATTGCATAGTCTATTCTAATGATCCAAAATTAGATACATAGGTGCATCTGACATTACAATCAATGTTGCCAAATAGATTTTTCAACTTTTTTTATAAAAGAATTTTTTTTCATTTTCTAAGTGTAAAAAATGGGTGTTTTTTGTGAAGCAAGTACAAAAAATAGGGTGCAAAATTGCACCACTCCAATTATCACAGTAAGTAGACCATACTTTATGCACATTTCCCAAGTTTCATGAATTTTCTAGTTTTCTATCTACTTTCACACATTTAAACGACTTTATGTTGTTTTCCCGAAAGTAATTCAAATTTGAACCACAAGTGTGTGATAGCTATGTCCTAAAAAATTTAAAAAATATTTCTAGGTACACAAGTAGTCATTATATGTAAGAACCACTTAGAGTTTTGAGAGATTCGACCCCTTTACATGAATAGCCATGCCGACCATTTTGACCCCGTTTTGGAGAAAATAAAAGAAAAAGAATACAAGTTCAAAAAATGCAATAATTTCCTATGGAGTCATTTTATGGGTACTAGTAGCGAGGAAAAAAATTCAAACTTGCAATATGACAATGTTGAAAAAAGAAATCTTCACAAATCGGCATAGCAAGTATAAACATTTATGACTTTCAAGCTAAGTGACTATGGCCAAGGCCATATTCATTGCAAAATTTGTGATAATGTGTTGAAAATTGGCACATAGGTACATCTCGCCAATAAAAACAATGGATTTTAGATTTTATAATTTGTTGTACAAAAAATCATTTTATTTTTCATTTTCTATGTGTCAAAAACTAGATTTTTTTACTTGCAAAAAGGCAAATGAAGTAAGAAAATTGTTTTATTCTAAGTTTCAAATTTTTCGTGGAAACTATTACGTGTGAAAGGACTCAGTGTCAAAGGATTTGATTTTTTGAAATTTTATTCATTTTCTTCATTTTCTTTTTTAATTTTTAGAATGGACAAAGAAGCACACATTCAGCTGCTTGCTTCTGATTGGCCAATGCTTGAAGTCATGGATCGATGACATGGCATGTCCTGATTGGTGCTCCTGGTTCATCTCTCTCTCCCTTATCTCCTCAAGTGCACAGCCGCAGCCAGCACCTCACGCCTCATCTCTTCGCTGCCTCGCCGGAGTCGCCGCTCCTCGCGCCGCCACAGGTCCTGTCTTCTTCTTCTTCTTCTTCTTCTTCTTCTTCTTCTTCACCCAAGCAGCAGCAGCAGGCTACACTCGCTGCTCCTCGCTGGACAGCAGCGGCGCAGCCGCAAGCATCGGCCGAAGCACCAAGCAACAGCAAGCACGCGCAAGCAACAACAGCCCCGGCCGCCGCTGCTGCTCCTCTTCCTTGGCCACGACAGCAACAGGTGGTCAAGCACGTGTGCAAGCAGCATCAGTCCGGTGGCTTTGACGCAAGGCGTGAGGAGGCGGCTGCTCCGTGCAACACTGCATCTCGCCGTCCTCCTCTCGATCTGTGCCTTCCCTGAACGTCAGAGGCCTGTGCGCAGCTCACCAACGCGGCCAATGCGGCACTACGGCGACCACCACGGGTGCATGGGCGGGGCACACGCGATGGGAGCAGCGCCGGCGACTGGATTTGGCCACGATTAAATCTGGGACGGGATCGGGCGGTGCAATTTTTTTTATTTTATTCACTACTTTTACCGAGTGGCGCTCTCGGCAAACCTCCTGCGCCATGTGGCTATAGCGCCGTTTGCTCTGTTTCTTCTGATTACTTTTCTTTGCCGAGCGCCTCTATTTGAAACTCGGCAATGTCTTTGCGAGTGTCCGACAAGTGGCTCTCCGCAAAAATCTGTTTGCCGAAGAGGTGTACGTCAGGTGGGCTTTGCTGAGTGCAATTCTCGGCAAAGACTTTGCCGAGGGTTTTTGGCCCTTTGCCGAGTGTTCTTGGCACTCGGCATACATGACGATTCCAGTAGTGTTTGGTCTTGGTGTTGAGCATCAGATAGTTCAGCAAACACAGTGTAATACATTTGGGGACTGGTCAGGGCATGTCTACTGCTTGTGTAAGTTTGGTGGCCGCGTTGGTATATAGGGGGCAACATCATGCCATGGCGTACAAGAGAGAGTACAATCCTGCAATATGTTACAAGAGATCAAGGAGAGAAGGTACAGCGGGAGAGACTTTTCGACAAAGGGTGTTTTTATCGACTCATAATGTAGCATCAACGGGAAATAAAACACAATAAGAACACACTCGGCCTTTGCATAACTAGGATGCACACAACCAATACTAACACACACACAGAATCACATTGGCAAAAGAAAAGTCATACAAGACCAACGCTATGCCTAGGTGCAGGGAAAAAAGACTATCAGCACCAATCATCTCTCGACAACACGAGCCCTAGGAGAAAGGTCTCCAAAAGTGACACATTCAGGAAGGGAACGACACGCAAGCGCTGCCGTCACGGGATCCGACAATTGAATGTCAGATCATGAGTTTTCACCGTGAAGATTATGTCCAGGCAAACTCCAAGCAATGCCTTCAACAAGATAACAACGCAAAAACATCACCATTGCCAGGTATAACCAACTAGGATCAGACCTAGGGTATTCAAGCCGGAGCTCGAAACTAGATACTTGAAAAACACCATCAATCAAAGTCATCAGTACCGCAGCCTCCACTTTTCACCATCCCAACAGTGTAATATACAGGGTGACGTTATTAACGAGGGAGCAAGGGCACCGGCACCGCCAAAATCTCAGAGAGGACGCTCCGGCAGCCTCATGCCGTCCTAGCAAGTGAATGCAGGTGGCAGGTCTGCGAATGACACCACCATGCATCGCCTCTTGCTATGGCATCCTCATCAATAGAGGGAGAGATAGATTACAATGAGTTTAAACTGAACTAGATTCTATCTCTATGGCTAGCTAACTGTCTAACAGCTTGTTATGGCTGTCATGTCATGCATATACATCGCACCGGTCTCTTGGAAGCAAACTGGGGTTGGCTCACTAACCTGCATCATGTACGCACGTACCAACAGAATGCATGTCCACATATATAATGTATTTACACACAGTGGGTTTGACCATCTAACAAAGTAATATAATAATCAATCTTTGGAACTAGACATGCAAAAACATAAATGCGCTGGCACTCCAACTCGATTGTCTCCAACAGCCTCGGCCAATCACACTCCAGACCTCATTAGACATGATTGTTGTACAGATATCGCCTAATGTAAAGGCCACCTCTAGTGATATGTGACAAAAAAAATGCATCTATCGACTATAAATGTCAGGTGACTGTCAATCGGTGTTCCCTTTTCTAGTGTCCTGCGAAGTTCAGGTTGTAGTCCTCCATCTCCTTAAAATCAGGGAGGGGATGATTAAATTAGAAAGAAAAGAGAAAAAAAGACAACCGTAGGATGAAGTGGGAGCACAAATGGGAGCATGGAGAGAAAGCAGGCAAGCCGAATCCCTCCTACCTGCCCGTCTGCCCTGCTTCTGTGTGTTTGCGTAAGACGGAACGAGAGCTCATTATCCGATTGCAGGGCGCCAACTTAAGTGCCAACCTTGCTTACAACGTACGCAGAACTGCTCACAATAACCTCCACAACAATCAAACTCCCAGGCGATGGACCAACTGTTGTATCAGGAGCCTCGCCAACACCTTGCACCTATAGGGTCTATGTCACCTAATAGATACTGCGTCCTAGAAGGAATCACAGCCAAACGCCTCGCACTGGTTGTGTCACAGTGGGAGAAGCCCGCTCACTAGCATGTTGGTTTCCTCCAATCTCTCACCTAAACTTTGCAGATATACTGGCATTAATGAATAGCACCATTCTGACAAATTCAGCATAAAAGATTGATTTGCTAGCTTAGCTACCTAATTGACATATAATAAGGTAGCATGAATTCCGTTTGGAATTTATATATAATCCTCCGTCCATGCAGCAATGAACGGTAACACACACACACACACACATACATATAAGCATGAGCAGCTAGGAACACAAGGTCGATAGACCATGATAAAGTCCAAACTGCATGTGTACATCACAAAGGTAGCCTGACTTCCGTCCGGAATTTATATAGTAACCCTCCGTCCATGCAACATTGAACGGTAACTCACATACACACACACACACATATAAGCATGAGCAGCTAGGAACTCAAGGTGGATAGAGCATGATAAAGCGAAAATCCGTTTCTGGTCTAGGGAACAGCTGAGGCCGGAATCACAGCCGTTGCTCCTTCTCGGGATCCACGTGTATTTCCGTATTGTAGAGATTATATCCCTCCCGTATTTGATGATGGGCCCCACGTATTGAATGGGCACTTGACGGCCACGCCCAAGCGGGACGGGTTTTTCGTGGATGGATCGAAAACTTTCCTGGGCCTTCCCGTCCCGTTGCTGTCACGAGCCCCACCAAGCGGCAACCTGTCCCCTGCCGGTGGATGTTAAGACAATAGTACTGACCGAGCATCCGCAGACGATCTCTTGCATACATTTTGTCCGCTCAACATTCAAACGGCTTTTGCCATACCTTATACCAAATCCAAGCTCCCAAGAATAAAGGTTATAAAAGTCGTATGCTTCTCCAAGCGAATCAAAACTCATCCCAATCTCTGGTTTTACTACATTTTCCGTAGGCTTGTCAGCATATCTCCTAATTGTTTCTTCCAAAGGTGTTACTCTACCGACACAGGGTGTTCTATCTTCAAGAGCACGCCCAATTCGCAATCTGGTGATAATTTTACATATTCTTAAGTAAATTCAGATTTTTGTTAACTTGCACTACACATATGAACATGCACATTTTGTTCGCATAAGATCATTTCTGCATAGCTGGGAAATTGTTTTTCTACACTGCTTGTTTGCTCATTGACACATCTTCCTATTTTCATTTCTAAATCTATAATGAATTTAAATCCGATTTTTCATGCATACCTCCTCGTCCACCCAGGTGCTTGCGGGTTCACTTTTCCTGTGGACTCCGCAGACTGGGTTGGTGAAATTCTCCTCTTGCCGACGGCTTTGTTCTGCTCTGAACAATCACCGAGGTTGCCAAATACCACAGCACACGACGAGTCGGCTGCAGGCGGTGCTGACCGCCGCACGTCCATTAGCACCATAGGATCTGGCCGCTCAACATCGGCTGTGACCTCTGTCAGTGGGAACCTACGCCATAGCCAGCAGATCGAACAACAGTCAGCGATTTCTCCTTATGCGCCACCACCCGCCGACCAACCCCCGCCCCTGCCCTGCCCCCCAAACAAATGGAACAGAGAAAATCTAATGGAGGAAGTGTACCTGTCCACTGGATCTATCAGAAATTCCATTCCGTTTTGTAGTACACCGGCATACATCGCCTCACCCCCCGCCACCGCCATGGGGTTCGCCTGTCGCCGGTTCTTTAGCTCGAGAGGGTGCGGCTCGGAAGGGGAAATGGGGAAACTGAATACCTCACCCCCCCCCCCCCCCCCCGCATGGTTTCTTGCATTTGCTTCACAGTACGCCTACCAACCAGCATTTACTGAGCCATGGACGGCACTGTCTTCGCAGCAAACGACGCCATTACGTTCTTGATCCGGGGTCAAATCTTAGTGACGGACCCGAGCCACGGATCGGCTCGTCCTCGTTACTGCCTGCCGTCTTCTGGCTGGCGTACATCACTGTTCACTTCCGTATTGTACCCACCGTCTCCATTTTACAAAGCCCGTATATGCTGACACGGACCCACTTGCACTAATCCCCATGGATGGACCGACGAACATGATACCATGTTCAGCTGCCGCCCTTTTCAGTAACGCCACTCTCACGAGTAACTCACAATATGGACTGTTGGATAGTTTCAATCGAATGGCTTACGTTTGTTTGCTCGGATTCTGGTGCAATATATACCCTTGGATAAGAAAATCCGACAGTTGTTATTCTAGGGATTCGCCATGGTGCAGTTGGCTCCTGCATGCGCACATGGTAGCCTCCAGACTGGGACTGAGCATGTAACATATGGGGCCTATTCTGCATCGTTCCAGCAAGCTCAGGATTCTTTTTATTAAAAACAATTGATAGCTACTCTGCCTGATTCTCTGCACAACCTGCAAAGCGAAGGAAAGGCCAACTCGGTAGAAACCTCCAGGCAAAAAAAGTCTAACCTCAAAATGCTTCAAGTCTCTACGATTTGGCTGGATAATAAAAAATGAACACCTATCTGTGTTGATTTGTTCGCTGTAAAAAAAGCAAAGAAAAACGTCCTGCTGGTCTCCCTGCCAATATACTTTTCCGTTCTTATTTTCAGGTATGCTTCTCTAAGGTAAATATAATCAGTTTGTTTAATTCACATCTAGATGTTTTTTTTTAAATGTCACATCTAAGCTCCCACAAATATATAATGCAGCTACAAGAAATAAAAAAACTAGGACAAAAAAATAGACCACAAACAGAGTGGACATAGCTTAGATGTGACATAACTATGTCACATCTAGATGTGTCCTAGACAAACCCAGATATAATTTTACATTTCTTCTATTATTACATTGCTTATCGAACTATATTTAAATAATGTGTGCACACAATTAAATATGTATTATCCCCACCAAATAATTTTACGTTTCATACCTTCCAAACTACGTTCATCAGATGGGCCTGACATAAGGATCATGGACATAATATGAATAGAGGATTTTCTATATATCAAAATCAATATCACAACAAATATATGTTGATGATACAATTATTTCATAAAGCACATATGTGTCTTAGATAAAAAAGCGACCACATATTTTAGAACGTCCCAAAATAATTTATTATCATTTTCTTGTTTAGATTTAAGATGAGTGAGTTGTGATTATTTTAATATTAAAAAAATATATAAATATTTTTAATATTTAGTAATGTTGCACCTCTGTACCGTTCACATCGTCCGCTATATGGGCCTGACATAAGGATCAAATTTACATGTTGGAAACTATCTGAAAGGAAAATAAAAGAATGTAACATAAGTATAGGATAAAGAGATAAATGGTTTATTTCAGGGTTTTATTAACATCGTGCACCGACTGGGGTAAAGGGCATGTGAATACCTCTAGATAAAATGACAAGCAAAAATAAATTTAAGAACTCCCTCAAATGTTGCATTTTGGGGCCACCTACATGTCACGTGCCTCACTTCAAAAAAAAACATGTCACGTGCCTAAAATCAATTTATTTTAGTAAGTTTTGTCCCCAGTCTGATTCAGGTCCATCGGCTTGAACTTCATATTCCCCCTCATTTTCGTGTTCTTCCTCTTCTTTATGTAACCATCACCCGGCACCGACCCAACAAAGCACTGCCTTGCCCTCTAGACTCCACCTCCTCTGCCCTCTTGGCCTCCCTCTAAAACTCACCAATTTCATCGCCGGCAAGCTCCTGCCAGCCCCATTGCACCCGAACCCATCAACCTATGACTCCCCTCCACCGATAGTGATGTTTCTCGCGTCGTCCCCGGTTCCGACACTCCTGGCTCGGCCTAGCAAGCGCACCTATCTCGGGCATCAGACATTAGGTGAAATCGTGCTCTGATTTGCAATTTCACACAACTAATAAATAACAAAATATTTGAATTAATCATATATCGGTTTTACCTGAATAAATAGTGACTAATTTGTCTATGATAGCATCACTCCTATGTTATGCTTTATTTATAACATCCATGGATCTTTTTTTGCAATGCTCATTGAAAAATGGTAAAATATTGTGTGAGCTGTGCCCTGCTAAGTTATTTATTATTACTGTGCATGATTAAGTATTGACGTGCAAAGCACGTGCAACTAACTAGTAAGAGCAGTATGCAAGTTGTACATAGACGTACACAGCCCATCACACAAGCCAGCGCGCACTCCCCTCCGTCCGGGGCCTGACCCATTTATTTAATAACTTCAAAAAATAGGTGAGTGAGGTTGGATTTGAATTCCAAACCTCTTGGTTTACTTCCACCCAATTTAAGCAAGTAGGACAGTTCAATTGTTGTACCTAGTTACTTCTTTTATTCTTCTTATTGTGCATCTTCTCAGTCTAGTTTTCTTCTTCTTTTTAGTTTGTTTGACCTTTTTTACTTCGGTTTTATTTATTTTTTATTTTTCTTTATTTCTTCTTCTTTTTATCTTTTCATTTTCTTTTCTTAATGAACATTTCCTTCTCAAATACGTGGTTTTAGTTTTTGAATCTGTGAACATTTTTCAAATGAATGATTTTTTTCAAGTTCGCAAATTTTCATCAAATTCATGAACTTTGGTCAATTTCATGAACTTTTTCCAAATCGATGAACATTTTTTAATTTCACGGAAAAATTAAATTCGTAAACTTTTTTGAAAATTCATTATTTTGTTTGCAAAATTGATCAGCTTGGCCCATGTAATTGACGTCACTGCCGCATGCGCGCACGGGTCACTGCAAGTTGCAAAAAAAATTCCAACACGAACACAAAAAACCAATTTTTTGGTTTATTCGGTTCGGTCTTCGGTAGGTTAGTTTTTATGCCCACCCCTATCTCAAAGGACGAAAAAGTTCATCAATTTAAAAAACAAATTCATGAATTTGACAAAAAATTGCTAAATTCAAGAAAGTTCATTGATTTGAAAAGAGTTCATGAAATAAATATTTTTTCCACAGGAGGCCACCAGACTGTGCCGGCGTGCATGGAAATAGGGAAAATTAATAACAATTTTATGTTCCTATTTAAATTATGATTTTAAATATATTTTCTTAAAATTTGACATGAATGCTTATCATGGGCATGCCCTCCTATTGGTAAAAATTGAGATCATTACATGAATTTCCAAAAAAAAAACACCATCTTCAACGAAGTATGTTCGTGTAGAGGCTAGAAGGATCCGTTTGATAGCATGATTTTTTGGCACTTGCCAATGATCCCAATTTTTTTCCATTAGCTTATATGACCAATTAAAGCTACTGTGCCAAGTTGTTTTGGTGTTTGATAAATTTTGCATTTTCTGGAGTTTTCTTGGTAAAAAAGGATGATAAATAGCCGAACATGTGGCAACTTGCATATGGTGTCGGAAATCATTCAAACTTGACATGAATGCCTACCATGGGCATGCCCTGCTTGCAAAATTTGGGGTCATTTGAAGAATGTCCAAACATAAACCACGTTGAACGGAGGGTGTTCGGGTATGCCAGAAGGCTCCGTCTGAGAGCACATTGTTTCTCAACATCCTTGAAATGGCCACAATTTTTTTCATGACCTTTTATGATTGGATTTTGACAAGTTTTGCATTTTCCAGAGTTTTCCCGATGAAAAAGGCTGATAAATGGTCGGACATGTCGCAACCTGCATACGGTGTCGGAAATCGATCAAACCTGGCATGGGTGCCTCATATATTCGTGCCAGGCTGCTGCAAGAAGTTGGGCTTATTTATCCATTGTCCAAAAAAAACACTAATTTGAAGGATTGTGTTAGACTAGGCCAGACGGGTGCATCCCTGAGCATATATTTTTTCCTAATTTAAATGCTTCAGTTATTTGCAATTTCCACCCTTATCAATCAAAATGAACATTTTCCTATATCCTAACCATTTCTTAAAATTTGGCAACAATTTTAGAATTTCAAATTGTGTACGAAAATTTTATAAACTTGAAGAGTTTTACCAAAATTATTAACAAATTCCCAACAATTGATGTTGGAAACAACGTACTTTAAAAAATTATCATCTTTTTTCAAACGCAAACATTTTTTAAATTTGTGAACAAAAAATTCAAAAACCGGAATATTTTTTAAGGTCTTTCAGAAGAGGGAAAAGTGTAATATGGGCAGGCCTAGGGAGGAGGGGATCCCTAGGGAGGAGGTGTGCCACAGTGCTAGCCTTTTTAAAAGTGGTACAGCGCTAGCTAAACTAGCAAAGCAAGCAAGCACACACGCTGAATTTTCAAAAAAGAAAAAGGGCAATCACACGGGCTGCTTAATTGATACTGGTCGTACCCACATGTCTTGCTGTAGACGTAGCCTCCAGGTGCCAGATTCTCAAAAAAAAAAAAAAAGCCTCCAGGTGTCGAGGCCGATCCGCGTGCGCCAGGCGTCAGCCGCGTCCCGCGTGCTCCAGCCTCTAGTGCGCTAAGCAGTTTAGTACTACTGTACATCGTTGGGTGAGCTCCAGCGAGGTGGACGGTGGGCAATAAAAGGAGGGATGATGAACGGCTCAACTCATATTTGTGGTTATTTTCCACACAACCAAGCTATTTTTGGTTATTCCGGTTTAATAAAAAAAGCCATCGATTTTGATATTATTTTTTACAACATTGGAAAAAAGTTTGTCATTTTTTAAAGAAAGTTCCTCAAGTTTGAAAAGGTTCGAAAGTTTGAAGAAAGTACATTGATTTGAAAAAAGTTCATTTATTTTATTAAAATCGTCGATTTTGTAAAAAAAAAAGACGTGTGTGAATTTAAGAAAAGTTCAGAAAATTGAAGAAAAGTTTTTGGTTTGAAAAAGTTCACGAATTTAAGGAAATTACATGATTTTTATGAAAATTTCACGACAATCTATTATGTCTGCCCGTAGAAATAACGACGATCTATTCCATAAAGGTCGCAGCCTACAGACGATCTGTTTCCCATTGTATCCAGTATGTTGTTTATCGTGGGCCGCATAGATCTCGTGTTGAAGAAGAAGAAGAAGAAGAAGAAAACAGATTTTTTTTTCCTTCCCTGCGAACCTGAATTCCCTTCTACCGTGAACCTTCCTTCTGTAGCGCACGAACAGCATCACAACAGCCAAAAGAGTCACCCTGTTGTACGAATTGTCTACAGGGTAGTCTAGAGGTAACATGGACGCGTGCTACATACGGCAGACAACTAAACCAAAGTACATGCCCTAATTGAAGACGAGAAAAGGAATATAAATGTCACAACAACTAACGTGTCCTGTTGGTTACCGCTGTTTGTATGCTCCCTGAGGGTCTTGAGTTTGAATCTTGTCATGCAAGAATTTTTTGAATTTTAATAAAAGAGTGTAAATGGGCCGGCCCATGGCAGAGGTGGAAATGGCGTGGTCGGCGCATACGACGTGCTTTTAAGAAACAACACCATGCTTTTATTATGAAAAGTATGGATTAATCTCAGTCATTGATATGTTTAGGGAGTGTACTGAAGCAGAAGTGCCACATTCAACATGAAAAGGTTTTCACAGCCTCTGTACCATCACAAAAAATAATAGTCCTTCACTCTGTTAGTAATAATATACTTATATACGTAGTTACGTACAGGCCGAGTCGCGTCACTGCAGGAATCATCTATACGCAATTAATCCTTAAACTCATTTCAATGGGCAAACCTAGCACAATATCTACATAGAGGTATCACGACCACAATAGTCGGCTCACCACGCCACTGCCTCCTCGTTTTGTTCAAAATATATGCGTCGACAGAAATGACTCAAACAGCAAAAACTGGGTTATCCCCCACTTTTCATTTTTATTAGTCTCAGAAAAAGCTGGGTTGTTCTTTTTCTTGGGGCCGATCTGTAGTACCTTTTTTGGGCAATTTTCACTAGTTTATGTTCAAAGTTGATTGTTTTGAGCCAGGAGGCCACGACGGGCTGGCTGGCTTGACGGTTCGCGTTACAAGCAAATTGGATCAAACTTTTTCGTTCAATCGATCGCTCCTCCCCTGGCGAACTTTTCATTTGGTCTGGGGTGTCTCCAGACGGAACGTCGGGTGGATATCGACGTCCAAACAAGAATGTTTCTCTTTGCAACGGACATGAGGTACTTGTTTTCGTCAATACACATGGAAGCGTGTCATTGTATTGATAGGTGGAAAGAGTTAGAGGGGTAGATATCCTCCAACACGTACACTGCAAGGCGTGTGAGAGGCTCTCGAGAGCAGAAGAGAGGGGTTGCTCAACCCCAACCCTATAGTTCAAGTTACATCAATTGCAGTCTCCCTTGTTGTTGTCTCATGAAGAACCCTTCAGAATCCTCCCACCTTTACTCGATCCAGATGGGTGCCCTGGTGATTGTGTTTGTGGATGAAGAAACGAGCGAGAGGTCAAAATCCTGTTGGAGGGCTGCAACTTTAAAGGGAAACTACCTTGCTTTACGACCTAGGACGTTGACAAGCAGACCTGCTCACAATAAGCTTCGTCAACAGAAAACTCCATAGGGACGAGGGTGAACCGACTCTTATAATGGGAGCCTCGCCAACACCCTGTGCCTGTACTTTCATGTCACCTTGCGCCTACTGTATCACGGAAGAAGACGTACCGATACATTACACTGATTATGTCGCGGTGGGAAAAGCCTACCCACTAACATGTTGGTTCTCTCCAATCTCTCACCTAAACTTTGTGATTATACTACTACTAGTGAATGACACCATTCTAGAGAAATCTCTCACCTAAAAGACTGATTTCTAGCTTGGTAGTGACACGAAATCTGGTAGCAAATGAAATCAGTTGGGAATATATATAGAGGCAGACGTCCCTGCAACAATCAATACTAACACACACATAAGCGTGAGCAGATAGAAATTTGAGGTGCATAGAGCATGATGAAGTGAGTACATCACAAAATTGTTCGCCACATAAAGTCAGAATGACCAGCTATGAGAAAAAAAAATCCATCCTAACTTTGCGCAGATGTGTATCCAGTTCAGGTCGAGAGAAAAGACACCATATAAACATGCCTCGAATGTGCACAATGCATGAGAGAACAAAATAATTGATCTCAATCTACATTTCCACATTGGTCTTAACAAATTGAAATATGTAACTTGAATATTGTATAATACAAGGTACAGGCTAGAAAAATGTGATTGTCCAGCACAAATGGAAAGGGAACTTTTCTGCGCTTTAAAGCTCTTGTAAGTTCTATATAAGATACGTACATACAGGATAGCTCTTTGCATGCCCAGCAGTTAAGACCATGGAGTATGTGGAATATCCTTGAGAAAAATATCGATTCAAATTTGAGAGATGGGAGGAAACCAAAATATAATAATGTTATGTGCCCCGATCTAGTTTGGTTTGATTGCTCACACAAGATACAAATCTGAAGGAGAATGGGAGTACGGAAGGAAGAACAGAGAGGAACCCAGGGAGGAGGAGAAGAATTGGGGAAGGGGTAAGGATCTGGCTTAGCCAATTACTGAAGGAAATATGCCCTAGAGGCAATAATAAAGATGTTTTATATATTTACTTATATCATGATAAATGTTTATTATTCATGCTAGAATTGCATTAACCGGAAACTTGGTACATGTGTGAATACTTAGACAAAAGAAAGTGTCCCTAGTATGCCTCTACTTGACTAGCTCGTTAATCAAAGATGGTTAAGTTTCCTGACCATAGACATGTGTTGTCATTTGATGAACGGGATCACATCATTAGGAGAATGATGTGATGGAAAAGACCCATCCGTTAGCTTAGCATTTTGATCGTTCAGTTTTATTCTTATTGCTTTCTTCATGATTTATACATATTCCTTTGACTCCGAGATTATGCAACTCCCGAATACCGGAGGAACACCTTGTGTGCTATCAAACATCACAACATAACTGGGTGATTATAAAGATGCTCTACAAGTGTCTGCGAAGGTGTTTGTTGAGTTGGCATAGATCGAGATTATGATTTGTCACTCAGTGTATCGGAGAGGTATCTCTGGGCCCTCTCGTTAATGCACATCATTATAAGCCATGCAAGCAATGTGACTAATGAGTTAGTTACGGGATGTTGCATTACGGAACGAGTAAAGAGACTTGTCGGTAATGAGATTGAACTAGGTATGATGATACCAACGATCGAATCTCGGGCAAGTAACATACCGATGACAAAGGGAATAACGTATGTTGTTATGCGGTTTGACCGATAAAGATCTTCGTAGAATATGTAGGAACCAATATGAGCATCCAAGTTCCGGTATTGGTTATTGACCGGAGATGTGTGTCGGTCATGTCTACATAGTTCTCGAACCTGTAGGGTCCGCACGCTTAACGTTCGATGACAATTTGTATTATGAGTTATGTGTTTTGGTGACCGAAGTTTGTTCGGAGTCCTGGATGAGATCACGGACATGACGAGGAGTCTCGAAATACTTGAGAGGTAAAGATTGATATATTCGATGAAGGTATTCAAACACCGAAAAGGTTTCGGGTCATTCCGGATATTTATCAGGGAACCAAGGGGTTACCGGAACCCCCGAGGAAGTTATGGGCCTTAATGGGCCATAAGGGAGTTGGAGAGGGCAGCCCGCAGGGTGCCCCCCCCCAAGGGAGTCCTAATTGGACAAAGGGGAGGGGGCGCGGCCCCCTTTTTCCTCTCCCACTCCCTCTCCTTCCCTCTTTCCCCCTCTTGGAATAGGAAAGGGATTCCAACTAGGATTAGGAATCCTAGTTGGACTCCCCCTTGGCACGCCCCCTCATGGCCGCCGGCCTCCTCCCTCTCCTCCTTTATATACGAGGGCGGGGGGCACCCCAAAGGTATATCTATTGTTCCTTAGCCGTGTGTTGTGCCCCTCTCCACAGTTTACCACCTCGGTCATATTGTCGTAGTGCTTAGGCGAAGCCCTGCGTGGATCACATCATCAACACCGTCTGTCATGGAATTGTCACGACAGATGTCCTAGTGTGAGGACTTAGTCGTGGAGCCATCGCACTAGGTTAGCTTAAAGGGGTTAAACGGGACAAAGGACACATGAGTTTATACTGGTTCGACCCCTTGCAGTGAAGGTAAAGGCCTCATCCAGTTTGAGTTGGTATTGCTTATGCCTCGATTACCAGGGAGCGAATATGCTTGACCTAGCTTTCGATCTCTCTTGTTTCTTACCCTAAGCCGCCGCTGGGTCATCCCTTTATATACTCAGGTTAACGCCCAGCAGCTTACAGAGTGTCGGCCGATTCATAACAACGTGTCCGGCTCGGTGACCAAATACACATGCCTTACAATACAAGTCATACATATATGGCGGTTTACCCCTTATGGGCCTTAATTCATCTTTGGGCTTCGGGCCCTTAGCGAGTCTCCTTCATGAACCGCCATCTTCAACACCTTCATGGGCTTCGTCTTGATGAACCGCCATTGGGATAATCCGGCCCCTCCTGGGCCGGTCATACCCAATAGTCATATCCCCAACATTAGGCCCCAGGTTGATTTGAACTTGCTCATGTCAATCTTCAAGACATAGGAAAAATCCTTCTTTGTTTGTTCTTGCAAAATATTATAACCCTCCATGACGTCATCTCCTGGAATTACGGAAACCCGCCATGACGTCATCTGCCATTAATTTCGCACGAGACACAACATATCTTAACATATCCTTATCTTTTAATAACCTCCCGAAAATCGAGGTGTTCGATTAGTTGGATAATCATTATTTGGCCTCCTAGTTTTTCGCGCCCACCTATTACCCTTCTCCTTATAAATAGGGTCAAGCCGCCCTCTTCTCCTTCTCGTCTTCCACCTCCCTCCGTGACGCATCTGCACGTCTGAGCGTCGTCACCGCCGCGAAGCTCATCGTCTTCCTCGACCTCGGTTGCTGCATCGACCTGAGCGGGACCAGAGAAAAGTTGCGGTGCCTCTCCGTTGCTCATCGGATCCCGTAAGCTCCTTATCTTCTCCATCCTAGATCTGCATTAGGGTTTCTACAGTTCTTATGAGTTCATCATCGTTCTTCGTCACGCTTCAGTTTAATCCTTACTTTGATCCAAAACTGGCTTTTAAAATATGCAGAACCTATTTCTATCATTTTCCTTAATGACTGAACATACCCTTTAGATGCAGAAATCTCACCAATGTGCTAGTTCCTCCACTGCTGCAATATTTAGGCTTTAATTTATTTTCCTTTTCCACACAACGCTAGATCCAAATTACTTGCTCCAGTCTGTAAAACCTGTTTATTCAACACTTAGCAGATTTCACCCTTGACAGTCACCAACCTGATCATGGCGGCTTACATCACCAGTAATTGCTAGCTATATGTCATTAGGCCCCATATAAGCTGCCACTCTAAATATACTGCAACGTCTTACTTCCGGCTTAATGAATCAATTTAAAACGGCAAAACTTTTCCTTCTTGTAGGCTTCTTTCTTCACCATGCCGCCAAAGACAGTCACTTCATGTAACTGAGTTACCTCCATTGTCACTGAGAACGTGCTCAAAGACTTTGTCAAGATTGGCTATTTACCAGAAAAAATGTCATGCATTGGCGTGTCCCCAATCCAGACGAAGAACGACCTCAACCTAAGGATGATGAGGTCATTGTTTTCCCTAACCACATGAACCGAGGCTTCTCACCGCCCGGCTCTAAATTTTTCCGAGATGTTCTGCACTTCTTTCAACTCCATCCTCAAGACATTGGACCCATTTTCGTGTCAAACATCTGCAACTTTCAAGTCTCTGCGAAGTATACCTTCAAGAGGAGCCCAGTGTTGAACTTTTTAGAGAATATTTTTATTTGAACTGCCAAAATGAGTTCACGAACGGACCCAGTTTAGAACTTGGCGCAATCTCAATTCGACGAAGAAGAGATGCTATCTTCCCCTATGCTTGCTTGCCGAGTCATCCCAAGGATTGGAACCAGACATGGTTTTACTGCAAAGATACCTCTCCGGCTGACGAGAATCCATTGTCGGGTTATCGTGTCCAGCGCCTTGACCCAGAGCATCATCTTCCTGAAAAGCTTATCACTGTCGGACATGCAAAGCTTACCCCCACTATTGCAAAGGTTAAAGCTCTGCTGGGAAATGGGTTAACTGGCATTGATTTGGTTCGGTGCTGGGTTTCTTGGTGAATCATATGTAGTGACCCGACCTCAAACGGTCAAGTCTCTGTGCTTCAGTGTCATCCGTGGATCGGTAATGCTGACACAGACAATACTCAAAGGATTTATAACAGAGTAGCAATCACACACTTATTACATCGAATGTCTCAAAAGACAACTTATTACAATAAATATAGCTTAAGGCCATCTAAATAAGATAACAGCGGAAGGCTTGGAAGATAAAGCGAGTCCATCAACTCCAACAGCATAGCTGAGTGCACGACAAACGACCTATGGCATCTTACTCGTCGTCTAAAAAGCCTGCAACATAATACGTTGCAGCCCGAAAATGGGTCAGCACAAGGAATATGCTGGCAATGTAACATAGTAGAGCAATGAACAAATAAATGCTATCACTACATGCATATATGGCTGGTGGAGGCTCTATGGTTACAAAGTTTTTGCGAAAAGCCAATTTTTGCCTACAACAAAGGAATATATTTTATTTAACTATCATGGTAGTTGAAACAACATTGAGAATGGTACCCCCATCTCAATCCCAATTAAAAGTAATTATCAACCCACCAAGTTAATTTAGAGTAATGAGATCCATAGGATAATTCAAGAACTAGATACTCAAGATGTCCATAACCGGGGACACGGCTAACCATGATTAGTTTGTACACTCTACAGAGGTTTGCGCACTTTTCCCCACAAGACTCGATCTCATCCGTTGGATTTCTCGCACTACATGGTGTTTGAGAAACGGATGACCAAGACACAATTTTTTAGAAGCATTAACTCTAACCCCGGGTAGACCGTACCAACCTACATCCCCTACATCTGCTAGTCTACCACTGGAAGAGGTCATGCAACTTACTCCACTATGCTAGAGCCCATAATAGCTTGTGGCTGCACACAGAAGTTTCAAGCATGAATAATCTTATGATCCCTTTGAGCCTGGGTGGCGGACCATAGGAGGATCACACGGTAAAACCCCGGGATCTCCTAGGACAACACTGGTATAACCCCAGGTGCCCACAAGCAATCCACCCAGATGTGTATTAAAGTTGCCACCTTAAGTTGAACCATTAATTAACAATCTCACATCTGTCATGGATACTCTCAAAACCCAATCCACGTCTACGAGCATAGCATAGCAATATAAGCATAAAGTAGAAGTAACTCCCAAGGGTTTGATAATAAAAGGGAAATAGGTTCTACCTCATCATCTACTTCCCAAACCCACGTGTTAAGAGATCCTACCCATGCAATGTGTGAGGGTTGAAACTAATGCATAAAAATTGGGTATGAAAGAGTACTAAGAACACCCGTGCGTTGCAACGGGGCCACATTAACTTAAAGAGTTCAATATTAATATTCTCATACATATCAAGTTACATTGGCGACCTTTTTTACCATCAAATCCTCACACACACACAAACACACTCCCTCCCTCTTTCTCACTCTCTCTCCCCCTCTCCCTCTCTCTCTCTCTAACACACACACATATCCATCTTATTGGGTACGGGACCATAATCCATCTATTTCACACACAACACATGCGCGCGCTAGTGCATAACAATATGGATTATGTGTATTATATTTGCCACCACAACTGAGGGAATTAATTTCATGTAAATCGGCCAACCACAGCTCCAAGAATACGCGTAGGAGGTGGACCGGGTCGGCATCGCCGCCGTTCGGCGTGGGCCACGGGCCCGCTTCCAAGTGCGTCTGCACGCCGGCCACTCACGCCGGGTCCTTCAAGTGCCGCTTCCACCGCGCCAACTCCCAGGGCCACGGCCAGGGCCAGGGAAGCCTCCCTTCTTCACCCCCTTCACCGGTTACGTCCAACGCGGTGCCACGGCACCCGGCCTCGCCGTCCTCGTCCTCCGGCACCGTCGCGACCCAGTGACACAGCCCAAGCATCGGTCTCAAGAATCAAGAACGCTCGACAACGGAGAGGGAAGGGAAGATCATATACATGTCATAAGAAAGGGAGTTTATTTACTGCTCCCTCTATGTATTATTTCCTTTGTTTGGAGATTGATTACCCTCCATGAGTTAAGGTAAGGTTAATGTGATTGAGCGATTTTTTTCCTGAAAATCAAATATTTGCTTTCTAATTAATGTGATTGAGTAATTTAAGGTAAGGTTAATTAATTTAGATTTTATTTTTAGAGATTGTTCGTGATTGATTCTACATTACTAAATAACTTGTGCCAGTATGGAAAGTTCTGATCTGTTCAGATTTCTTTCGTTGTGTGAGAGGGTGACGCGAAAATAAACCAATGAGGTGGAGGGAGGGGACAAAAAAACCAATGAAGGTGGGAGGAGGTACCAAAAAAACCATGGGAGGTGGGACGAAAATAAACCATACGAGGCTACCAACTGCTCCATTAGGAGTAGAGATGATCAATGTGTTACTTGCCTTGCCGACGATCCGCAAAACCTAGAGATTCGTAGTAGCACGCTTCGCACTCCGGGTATTCTATCGCAAACAAACAATAGCATACATAAGCACTCAAGCAAAGATGCATGGATAAAACTCAAATAAGAAGATCTAACCAGAAAGTTCAACTGAAGAACTCCCGTTTGAAAAAAGAATCAAATCAAACGGAGCGACGAAACTCAAACTACGAAAGAAACAAGATCCGATTACTAATCTGGACTAAAATCAAATTTTTACAGTACCAAAATCTTGTTCAAGTTGGTTAAACAGAAAGAGGGCTTCGAGACGAAGATCTAGGCGCATGTTTCACCCGATTTGGATAAACGAGCGAAAAGATATACTAGATCAAAGATTAGGGCCGAAATCGCGATCGAAAATAATTGTGGAAAAACCCTGGAAAAAGGAAACTGATGAACAGGCTAACGAATGAACGTTCACTGTCTGCGGCTAACGGATGAACGGCGTTTGTTAAAATGAAAGTACGGATGAACGTCCGCTATTTAACTGAATCAAAGAAAAACCGAACCAAACCGATCTATAAAGAAATGAACTAGGGTTTCTAAAAAACCGAATGGTTTTCTCGCGAAAACCGGCGGCGGCGGCTACCTCGGCGGGATCGGGTCCTACGGTGGGGCGGCGGATCGGCGGCGTGCGGTGGCGGAAGGCGGCGGATGCACGTGGCGGCGGCGACGCAGCGTGGCAGCGGGCGACGCGGCCCGGCGAGGCGGCTGGGTGGCGAGGCGGCGGCGGCGCGGATCGGGCGGCGCTAGGGTTAGGGCAGGCGGTGGCGCGACTTGGGCCTCGACTGGGGTCGGCCCCCCGGCTTATAAAGGTCGGCCGGGCCAGGTGTCCTAGCTGGACACGGCCCGGTAGGTCGGTTCACTTTTTTATAAATAAATCCTGACGCGGAAAAACAAATAAAATAAATACTAAATGGGCTCCAAAAATCCTGATATAAATTTTCACAGTCCTCTAAAAATATTGCGGACTAAGTGAACATTTATTTAGACCTCTAATGCAATTTTGAAAAACGCTATTTTTCCTAATTCAAATAAAACTGCAATAAAATCCAAATAAAATATCTTATTTGATTTTAATATTTTTCCTCTAATATTTTCTTTATTTTGGAGAAGTCATATTATCTCCTCTCATATATTTTAATTAAAAATATTTTCGGAGAGGAAAAATAATTAAAACCAAATGATCCTCTTTTCAAAATTTGAGAGAACTCAAATATGAAAATAACGAAATTCCCTACTCTCTCCATGGGTCCTTGAGTTGCTTAGTATTTCGAGGATTCGCGAAACAGAAATGCAGTAAAATAGGATATGCATGAATGACCTATGTATAACATTCCAAATTGAAAATTTGGGATGTTACAAACCTACCCCCTTTAAGATGAATCTCGCCCTCGAGATTCGGGTTGGCTAGAAAATAGGTGTGGGTGGTCTTTACGTAGATCATCCTCTCATTCCCAGGTGGCTTCATCCTCGGTATGGTGGCTCCACTGGACTTTGCAAAACTTGATAACCTTGCTGCGAGTAACTCGGCTGGCAAACTCAAGAATCTTAACATGTTTCTCCTTATAAGTCAGATCACTATACAACTGAATTGCTTCCAAGGGCACGGTATCTCTCAGAGGGATATCGGCCATCTCTGCATGGCACTTCTTCAACTGGGAAACGTGAAATACAACATGAACTCTTTACAGTCCTTCTGGTAACTCCAACTTGTAGGCTACCTCTCCCATACGCTCCAAAACACGGTACGGTCCTACAAATCTCGGAGCTAACTTTCCCTTAACTCCAAAACGTTTAACTCCTCGCAGAGGTGACACTCGCAGATATGATCTATCTCCGATTTCATAGACTACCTCCTTGCGTTTTGAGTCTGCATAACTCTTCTGTCTGGACTGAGCTACCTTCAGTCTATCTCATGTCAGCTTAACCTTCTCTTCAGACTCCTTAATCAAATATGGTCCAAACAACTAGCGGTCTCCTACTTCATCCCACATTAATGGTGTCCTGCACCTTCATCCATACAGGGCTTCAAACGGTGCCATCTTCAAACTGTACTGGTAACTATTGTTGTATGAGAACTCCGCGTAGGGCAAGTTGTCGTCCCAACTAGATCCATAATCTAGCACACAAGCTCTCAACATGTCCTCCAGAATCTGATTAACTCTCTCGGTCTGTCCATCTGTCTGTGGATGAAAAGCAGTACTGAACTCTAGCCTGGTTCCCAAAGTCTGGTGCAGCTGGTGCCAAAACTTTGAAGTAAAATGCGTTCCCCTATCTGATAGATGTTCCTCGGAACTCCATGCAGACATACGATCCTAGTCATATATATCTTGGCTAACTTCGCACTGGTATAAGTGGTCTTCACGGGGATAAAGTGAGCTACTTTGGTCAAGCGGTCCACTACCACCCAGATAGAATCATATCCCGATCGGGTCCTGGGTAATCCGGTGATAAAATCCATGCCAAGCTTGTCCCACCTCCATTCGGGTATCGGCATAGGCTGCAGTAATCCTGCTGGCTTCTAATGTTCTGCCTTCACTCTCTGACATACATCACATATGGCTACATACTCGGCAATATCCTTCTTCATACCAGTCCACCAGAAACGTTCCTTCAAATCTAAATACATCTTGGTGTTTTTGGGGTGTATCGAGTATGGTGAGTCATGAGCTTCCTGAAGTATCAACTTCCTGATCTCTGCATTATTGGGCACATAAACTCGGCCCTCAAACCATAAGGTGTAGTGTTCATCCTTACTAAAACCTTTGGCCTTACCATCACTCATCTTCTCCTTTATTTCAGCAATTTCCTTGTCATCCTTCTGAGCTTCTTGGATCTTTCCCAACAATGTAGACTGAACTTCCACTGCTGCAACAAAACCTCTAGGAACAATCTCCAAACGAAGCTCCATGAGATCTTCTGCTAACTCCTTTGGAAAACCTCATGTTACCAAGGTATTGGAATAACTCTTCCAGCTCAAAGCGTCTGCTACGACATTGTCCTTGCCTGGGCGATAGTGCAACTTCATATTGTAATCCTTTATGAGCTCCAACCATCTCCTTTGCCTAAGATTTAACTCCTTCTGTGTGAAAATGTACTTCAAACTCTTGTGATCTGTGTACACATCACAATGGTTCCCAATAAGAAAATGTCTCCAGGTTTTGAGTGCATGCACTACAGCTGCTAACTCCAAATCATGCGTGGCATAATTCAACTCATGCGGTCGAAGTTGACGTGAGGCATATGAAACAACTCTTCCATATTGCATAAGTACACCTCCAAGTCCTAAACGAGACGCGTCGCAATACACTTGGAAATCCTTGCGTATATCTGGCAGAATCAACACTGGGGTTGTAGTCAAACGTTTCTTCAACTCCTGAAAACTTGACTCGCATTCATCCGTCCATTTGAACTTAGTGTCCTTCTTCAACAACTCTGTGATGGGCTTCGCAATCTTTGAGAAATCCTCAATGAATCTCCGATAATATCCCACGAGTCCTAGAAAACTGCGGATCTCTCCCACTGAGGTGGGTGCCAACCACTCAGTGACTGACTTAACCTTGGTTGGGTCTACTGCTATATCTTCTCCGGATATAACATGTCCAAGGAATCCAACTTCCTTCAGCCAAAACTCACACTTGTTGAACTTGGCATACAACTGATGTTCCCTAAGTTTCTCGAGAACTAAACGCAAATGCTCCTTGTGTTCCTCTTCATCCTTTGAGTATACCAAGATATCATCAATGAACACCATAACAAACTTATCCAAGAATTCCATGAATACCTTATTCATCATGCTCATGAAATAGGCAGGGGCATTAGTCAATCCAAATGACATAACCGTGTACTCATATAGCCCATACCTTGTGGTGAAGGTTGTCTTATGTATATCCTGTTCTTGGATTTTTAGCTGGTGATATCCTGATCGCAGGTCAATCTTCGAAAACACTTTAGCTCCCTGCAACTGATCAACCAAATCATTGATCATCGGCAGTGGGTACTTGTTCTTGATCGTCACTTCATTCAATGCCCAATAATCAACAACCATTCTCAAAGATTTATCCTTCTTCTCAACCAAGAGCATTGGGGCTCCCCATGGTGATGAACTTCGTCGAATGTAACCTTTCTCCAATAAATCCTTGATCTGCTTCTTAATCTCCTCTAGATCATTCGCGGGCATCCGGTAGGGTCTCTTTGATATCGGTCTGGTGCCTGGCAACAGCTCTATCAAAAACTCAATATTACGGTCTGGCGGCATACCTGGTAATTCCTCTAGAAATACATCCGGGTAATCCTTCACTACAGGCACTTCTTCCTGAATAACTCCCGTGAGAGAATTTACGTGAGTACTCTTAGGAGTATGTCCGGATACATACTTAATCCTTTTTCCCTCCGGGGTGGTGAGTAGAATTGACCTATTGGCGCAATCAATGTTTCCTCCATACTTCGATAACCAATCCATCCCCAGTATCACATCCAATCCTTGGGACTCCAAAATTATTAGGTCTGAGGGGAAAACATGGCTGCCAATGGTTAAGGGTATCCGGTCGCACCATCGGCTAGCCATATACTCTGCACCTGGTGAGCTCACTAGCAAGGGTGTCCTAAGGGCTAAGGTGGGTAACTTAAACTTGTCCACAAATCCCCTTGAAATGTATGAATGTGATGCACCAGTATCAAAAAGAACGAGAGCGGTAAATGACTTAACCAAAAACTTACCGATCACTGCATCGGGCTGCTCTTCAACCTCCTCCACGTTCACGTGGTTCACTTGTCCCCTGTTGAAAGGGTTGGGCTTCTTCCCCGAGCTTCCATTCCCATTGTCATTCTTCAACTATGGACAATCATTGGCGTAGTTCCCAGTCTTCCCGCACTTGAAACAGGTAACGTGACTCTGATCCTTGATACGTCTCCAACGTATCTATAAATTTTGATTGCTCCATGCTATATTATCTACTGTTTTGGACTATATTGGGCTTTATTTTCCACTTTTATATTATTTTTGGGACTAACCTATTAACCGGAGGCCCAACCCAGAATTGCTGTTTTTTTGCCTATTTCAGTGTTTCGAAGAAAAGGAATTTCAAACGGAGTCCAAACGGAATAAACCTTTCTGGAACGTGATTTTCTTCCCGAATATGACCCAGGAGACTTGGACCCTACGCCAAGGAAGCTTCGAGGTGGGCACGAGGTAGGGGGCGCGCCCTATACCCCCAGGCGCGCCCCCACCCTCGTGGGCCCACCGAAGCTCCACCAACGTACTTCTTCCTCCTATATATACCTACGTACCCCCAAATGAACAGGGAGGGAGCCAAAAACCTAATTCCACCGCCGCAACTTTCTGTATCCACGAGATCCCATCTTGGGGCCTGTTCCGGAGTTCCACCGGAGAGGGCCGTCATCACGGAGGGCTTCTACATCATCATAGCCTCTCCGATGAAGTGTGAGTAGTTTACCTCAGACCTTCGGGTCCATAGTTATTAGCTAGATGGCTTCTTCTCTCTTTTTGGATCTCAATACAAAGTTCTCCCCCTATCTCGTGGAGATCTATTCGATGTAATCTTCTTCTTTTTGCGGTGTGTTTGTTGGGACCGATGAATTGTGGGTTTATGATCAAGTCTATCTATGAATAATATTTGAATCTTCTCTGAATTCTTTTATGTATGATTGGTTATCTTTGCAAGTCTCTTCGAATTATCCGTTTGGTTTGGCCAACTAGATTGGTAGTTCTTGCCATGGGAGAAGTGCTTAGCTTTGGGTTCGATCTTGCGGTGTCCTTTCCCAGTGACAGAAGGGGCAGGAAGGCACGTATTGCATCGTTGCCATTGAGGATAACAAGATGGGGTTTATTTCATATTGCATGAGTTTATCTCTCTACATCATGTCATCTTGCTTAAAGCGTTACTCTGTTTTTAACTTAATACTCTAGATGCATGCTGGATAGCAGTCGACGAGTGGAGTAATAGTAGTAGATGCAGAATCGTTTCGGTCTACTTGTCACGGACGTGATGCCTATATACATGATCATGCCTAGATATTCTCATAACTATTCTCAATTCTGTCAATTGCTCAACAGTAATTTGTTCACCCACCGTAGAATACTTATGCTCTTGAGAGAAGCCACTAGTGAAACCTATGGCCCCGGGGTCTATTCTCATCATATCAATCTCCATCACTTTAATCTTGCTTTGCTTTTTTACTTTGCCTTTTACTTTTCACTTTGCATCTCTATACCAAAAATACCAAAAATATTATATCTATCAGATCTCACTCTTGTAAGTGACCGTGAAGGGATTGACAACCCCTAATCGCGTTGGTTGCGAGTAGCTATCGTTTTGTGCAGGTACGAGGGACTTGAGTGTGGCCTCCTACTGGATTGATACCTTGGTTCTCAAAAACTGAGGGAAATACTTACGCTACTCTGCTGCATCATCCTTTCCTCTTCGGGGAAATCCAACGCAAGCTCAAGAGGTAGCAAGAAGAATTTCTGGCGCCATTGCCGGGTACTCTATGCAAAAAGTCAACATACCAAGTAACCATCACAATCTCTATCTCTCGCATTACATTAGTTGCCATTTGCCTCTCGTTTTCCTCTCCCCCACTTCACCCTTGCCGTTTTATTCGGCCTCTCTTTCCCAGTCTCATTCTCCTTCTCCGCCTCTCTTTCTCCGTTTGCCTTTTTCTCGCTTGCCCTGTTGTTTGCTCGTGTGTTGGATTGCTTGTTTGTCGCGATGGCTCAACCGAGATTTGGTGATCATCACCTTAAAAGGTTAGAGGAGATCGAAAACAACGTTAGGAAGTTTATGGTTTTGCAATCTGAGCATAATGATTTCTTTAGAAATGAGATCAAGGAACAAAAAAGTTTTATGAGTTATATGAATAAAGAGCTTGATGATATGTCTAAAGAATTTGATGGTATAAGATCCCAAATTGCTCGTCTAGAAAAGATGACTGCTGAAATTTCGGATATGCAAGCCACCTTAGTCAATAAGATGGCCGCTAAACCGAATTCCTATGAAAATCAAGATGAAGATCTAAAAGTTATTGATGTGTCTCCTATCAAATCTTTGTTTTGCAATATGAATCTTGATGAAACTGAATATGATCTTCCTTTACCTAGAAGGCGTTCTAAAAATTCGGAGTATTTAGATCTTTATGATGAAATTGATGAAAGTGGGATTGAAAGAAATAAAAATCTAGATGTTGCTAAACCCACTATATTGGATTTCAAGGAATTTAATTATGAAAGTTTCTCTTTAATTGATTGTATTTCCTTGTTGAAATCCGTGCTAAATTCTCCACATGCTTATAGTCAAAAGAAAGCCTTCACCAATCATATTGTTGATGCGTTGATGCAATCTTATGAAGAAAAACTTGAGTTGAAAGTTTCTATCCCTAGAAAACTCTATGATGAGTGGGAACCAACTATTAAAATTAAAATTAAAGATCATGAGTTTTATGCTTTGTGTGAGTTGGGTGCTAGTGTCTCCACAATCCCCAAAACTTTATGTGATTTGCTAGATTTCTGCGATTTTGATGATTGCTCTCTAAACTTGCATCTTGCAGATTCTACTATTAAGAAACCTATGGGAAGGATTAATGATGTTATTATTGTTGCAAATAGGAATTATGTGCCCGTAGATTTCATTGTTCTTGATATAGATTGCAATCCTTCTTGCCCTATTATTCTTGGTAGACCTTTCCTTAGAACGGTTGGTGCGATTATTGATATGAAGGAAGGGAATATTAGATTTCAATTTCCATTAAAAAAGGGTATGGAACACTTTACAAGAAAGAAAATAAAATTTCCATATGAAACTATCATGAGAGCCACTTATGGATTGCCTACCAAAGATGGCAATACCTAGATCTATCCTCACTTTTATGCCTAGCTAGGGGCGTTAAACGATAGCGCTTGTTGGGAGGCAACCCAATTTTATTTTTATTCCTTGTTTTTGCTCCTGTTTAGTAATAAATAATTTATTTAGACTCTTTTCTGGTTGTGTTTTTTGTGTCTAATTAGTGTTTGTGCCAAGTAGAACCGTTGGGAAGACGTGGGGGAAAGTCTTGTTGAACTTGCTGTAAAAAACAGAAACTTTAGCGCTCACGAGAACTGCTGTCATTTTTATTTGGAGAGTGATATTTAGTTAATTATTTTTTCAGACGATTAATAGATACATTCCTCACGTCCAGAAATTTATTTTAGAATTTTTGGGGTTCCAGATCTTCCGCTAGCTACAGATTACTACAGACTGTTCTGTTTTTGACAGATTCTGTTTTTCGTGTGTTGTTTGCTTATTTTGATGAATCTATGGCTAGTAAAATAGTTTATAATACATAGAGAAGTTGGAATGCAGTAGGTTTAACACCAATATAAATAAAGAATGAGTTCATTACAGTACCTTGAAGTGGTCTTTTGTTTTCTTTCTCTAACGGAGCTCACAAGATTTCTATTGAGTTTTGTGTTGTTAAGTTTTCAAGTTTTGGGTGAATTCTTTTGATGGATTATGGAACAAGGAGTGGCAAGAACCTAATCTTGGGGATGCCCATGGCACCCCCAAGATAATCCAAGGACACCAAAAAGTCAAATCTTGGGGATGCCCCGGAAGGCATCCCCTCTTTCATCCACTTCCATCAGTAATTTACTTGGAGCTATATTTTCATTCACCAACATGATATGTGTTTTGCTTGGAGCGTCTTGTATTATTTGTGTATTTGTGTTTTAGTATGCTACAATCATCCTTGCTGTACACACCTTTTGAGAGAGCCATACATGAATTAAAATTTGATAGAATGCTCTATGTGCTTCACTTATATCTTTTGAGCTATGTAGTTTTGCTCTATGTGCTTCACTTATATCTTTTGAGCTATGTAGTTTTGCTCTATGTGCTTCACTTATATCTTTTGAGCTATGTAGTTTTGCTCTATGTGCTTCACTTATATCTTTTGAGCGTTATAATTTTGCTCTATGTGCTTCACTTAGATCTTTTAAGAGCACGGTGGTAGATTTGTTTTAAAGAAACTATTGATCTCTCATGCTTCACTTAAATTATTTTGATAGTCTCTTAATAGCATGGTAATTTGCTTAATAGTAATATGCTTGGTATTCAAGATTTGTGAAACTTTCTTTTGAGTGGATTGAATACTAAGAAAAGATTGAAGCATGATAATTGTTTTGAGATATGGAGGTGATAATATTAGAGTCATGCTAGTTGAGTAGTTGTGAATTTAAAGAATACTTGTGTTAAAGTTTGTGATTCCTGTAGCATGCACGTATGGTGAACCGTTATGTGATGAAGTCGGAGCATGATTTATTTATTGATTGTCTTCCTTATGAGTGGCGGTCGGGGACGAGCGATGGTCTTTTCCTACCAATCTATCCCCCTAGGAGAATGCGCGTAATACTTTGCTTTGATAACTTCTAGATTTTTGCAATAAGTATATGAGTTCTTTATGACTAATGTTGAGTCCATGGATTATATGCACTTTTTCCCATCCTTCCACCATTGCTAGCCTCTCTAATACCGCACACTTTTCGCCGGTATCATACACCTACCATATAACTTCCTCAAAACAGCCACCATACCTACCTATTATGGCATTTCCATAGCCATTCCGAGATATATTGCCATGCAACTTTCCACCGTTCCGTTTATCATGACACATTCATCATTGTCATATTGCTAGCATGATCATGTAGATGACATCGTATTTGTGGCAAAGCCACCGTTCATAATTCTTTCATACATGTCACTCTTGATTCATTGCATATCCCGGTACACCGCCGGAGGCATTCATATAGAGTCATATTTTGTTCTAAGTATCGATTTGTTGAGTTGTAAGAAAAATAAAAGTGTGATCATCATCATTTTTAGAGCATTGTCCCAAGTGAGGAAAGAATGATGGAGACTATGATTCCCCCATAAGTAGGGATGAGACTCCGGACGAAAAAAAAGAGGCCATAAAAAAAGAGAAAAGGTCCAAATAAAAAAATAATAAAAAAATGAGAGAAAAAGAGAGAAGGGACAATGTTACTATCCTTTTACCACACTTGTGCTTCAAAGTAGCACCATGATCTTCATGATAGAGAGTCTCTCGTTATGTCACTTTCATATACTAGTGGGAATTTTACATTATAGAACTTGGCTTATATATTCCAATGATGGGCTTCCTCAAAATGCCCTAGGTCTTCGTGAGCAAGCAAGTTGGATGCACACCCACTTAGTTTCTTTTGATGAGCTTTCATATACTTATAGCTCTAGTGCATCCATTGCATGGCAATCCCTACTCACTCACATTGATATCTATTGATGGGCATCTCCATAACCCGTTGATACGCCTAGTTGATGTGAGACTATCTTCCCCTCTTTTTGTCTTCTCCACAACCACCATTCTATTCCACATATAGTGCTATATCCATGGCTCATGCTCATGTATTGCATGAAGATTGAAAAAGTTTTGAAAAACTTAGAGTATGAAACAATTGCTTGGCTTGTCATCGGGGTTGTGCATAATTTAAATACTTTGTGTGGTGAAAATAGAGCATAGCCAGACTATATGATTTTGTAGGGATAACTTTCTTTGGCCATGTTATTTTGAGAAGACATAATTGCTTTGTTAGTATGCTTGAAGTATTATTATTTTTATGTCAACATAAACTTTTGTCTTGAATATTTCGAACCTGAATATTCATATCACAATTAAGAAGATTTGCATTGAAATTATGCCAAGTAGCACTCCGCATCAAAAATTCTCTTTTTATCATTTACCTACTCGAGGATGAGCAGGAATTAAGCTTGGGGATGCCTGATACGTCTCCAACGTATCTATAATTTTTGATTGCTCCATGCTATATTATCTACTGTTTTGGACTATATTGGGCTTTATTTTCCACTTTTATATTATTTTTGGGACTAACCAATTAACCGGAGGCCCAGCCCAGAATTGCTGTTTTTTTGCCCATTTCAGTGTTTCGAAGAAACAGAATATCAAACGGAGTCCAAATGGATAAACCTTTCTGGAACGTGATTTTCTTCCCGAATATGACCCAGGAGACTTGGACCCTATGCCAAGGAAGCTACAAGGTGGGCACGAGGTGGGGGCGCGCCCTATGCCCCCAGGCGCGCCCCCACCCTCGTGGGCCCACCGAAGCTCCACCGACGTACTTCTTCCTCCTATATATACCTACGTACCCCCAAACGAACAGGGAGGGAGCCAAAAACCTAATTCCACCGCCGCAACTTTCTGTATCCACGAGATCCCATCTTGGGGCCTGTTGCGGAGCTCCGCCGGAGAGGGCCGTCATCACGGAGGGCTTCTACATCATCATAGCCTCTTCGATGAAGTGTGAGTACTTTACCTCAGACCTTCGGGTCCATCATTATTAGCTAGATGGCTTCTTCTCTCTGTTTGGATCTCAATACAAAGTTCTCCCCCTCTCTCGTGGAGATCTATTCGATGTAATCTTCTTCTTTTTGCGGTGTGTTTGTTGAGACCGATGAATTGTGGGTTTATGACCAAGTCTATCTATGAATAATATTTGAATCTTCTCTGAATTCTTTTATGTATGATTGGTTATCTTTGCAAGTCTCTTCGAATTATCCGTTTGGTTTGGCCAACTAGATTGGTAGTTCTTTCCATGGGAGAAGTGCTTAGCTTTGGGTTCGATCTTGCGGTGTCCTTTCCCAGTGACAGAAGGGGTAGCAAGGCACGTATTGCATCGTTGCCATCGAGGATAACAAGATGGGGTTTATTTCATATTGCATGAATTTATCTCTCTACCTCATGTCATCTTGCTTAAAGTGTTACTCTGTTTTTAACTTAATACTCTAGATGCATGCTGGATAGCGGTCGATGAGTGGAGTAACAGTAGTAGATGCAGAATCGTTTCGGTCTACTTGTCACAGACGTGATGCCTATACACATGATCATGCCTAGATATTCTCATAACTATGCTCTATTCTATCAATTGCTCAATAGTAATTTGTTCACCCACCGTAGAATACTTATGCTCTTGAGAGAAGCCACTAGTGAAACCTATGGTCCCCGGGTCTATTCTCATCATATCAATCTCCGTCACTTTAATCTTGCTTTGCTTTTTTACTTTGCCTTTTACTTTTCACTTTGCATCTCTATACCAAGAATACCAAAAATATTATATCTATCAGATCTCACTCTCGTAAGTGACCGTGAAGGGATTGACAACCCCTAATCATGTTGGTTGCGAGTAGCTATTGTTTTGTGCAGGTACGAGGGATTTGAGCATGGCATCCTACTGGATTGATACCTTGGTTCTCAAAAAATGAGGGAAATACTTATGCTACTGTGCTGCATCATCCTTTCCTCTTCGGGGAAATCCAACGCAAGCTCAAGAGGTAGCAGTCCTTCTTGGCGGGTGTGGCTGGGTTAGAGCGGTTCTGATTGCTGCTCGCTCCATTGCCATTCCCATTCTTTGGGCCATTGTGGTTATGAGAACTTCCTCCATTGTGAGTGTGGCCTCCTTGATTATGGGTGTATCCTCCCGAGTTCGGGGTAAAATGAGGCTTCTACGATGCTCCTGCATTGTAATTCCCTTGTCCATACTTCCTCTTGCGGATCTCAACCTGCTGTTGCTTCCCTTCAATCATAAGAGCCTTATCTACCAACTCCTGGTAGTTGTTGAATGTTGCCACCATTAACTGCATACTCATCTCACCGTTCAGCCCTTCCATAAACTTCTCCTGCTTCACGGCATCTGTGGCCACATCATCTGGGGCATAGCGAGATAACTTACTAAACTCCTCCACGTACTGACCTACGGGACGATTCCCCTGGCGTAAGTTGTGAAACTCATGCTTCTTCATGCTCATAGCTCCAGTTGAGACATGGGCTGTGCGGAAAGCTTGCTAAAACTGCTCCCAAGTGACATTTGCTATGGGAAAAGTGGCTGTGTAATTCTCCCACCATGCGGCTGCGGGTCCATCCAATTGGTGTGCGACAAAATGCACCTTCTCGGCATCTGTGCAATCGGAAGTGGTTAAATCCCTTCCAATCCTGCGTAGCTAGTCATCCGCAACTATGGGCTCGGTGCTACTTGAAAACACCGGCGGCTGTAACCTCAGAAAACGAGCTAAGTTGTCAACTGGAGGTGGTGGCGGAGGGTTGTTGTTATTGTTGTTGTTGTTGTTGTTGTTGTTGTTGCCTTGGTTCTGAACTAACAAGTGCATCAAGGCATTATGCTGCTCGATCAACTGAGTGAGCTCCGGTGGGAAGACAAATCCGGGATCACGTCTCGGAGGCATTTGATGGGTTTTAAAGGGGAGAGATTAGAATAGAATGAGGTCTAGTGAGAAAGCACTACCCATATGCACATGAGACAAACACAATCATATCATATCGCTCAATCAATCAAGCAAGGGCATATAATCGATCTAACTATCGTTATAGTGCTCAGACTATTCTATATACATGGGGGAACACTACTAATCATATGGTGGTCTACTAGAAATTTTGATCGGTGGAAGACTCCATGATATCTGCTCCAGCTTCGTCTTCATAGACATCATCACTACCATCAGGGTCGGAGTCGGTGTCATCGATGATGATGTAGTCTTCAGAATGAATCTCCTTGGGTTCGTCGTCTTATCCTCCTGGCGCGTGGTCTCCCATAAAAACTCCTAGCTTCCACGTCAGGTCGTCATTCATCTCCACAAGTATCGTCATTTCCTCCTCATATCCATCGCGTGTCGACTTGAGTTCCTCTTCTAGCTCTGCGATCCTGGTCATTGCCTTCTTCAAATCTATCATGCTTGCGCACATCTGGTTCTCCTGGCGACGTATTTGATGGTTTAACTCCTGGATGAATGCTCCAATGGACCTGTCCTTCCTGGTGTTGATCGTCTCCCATTGCGCAGCTCGGCGCCCATATCTCGTAGATTGTAACGCCCTCGATGCGGCTATATCTCCCACGTGTCGAAGCACAACTTAGAGGCATAACCGCATTGAAAGCAATGTCGCAAATGAGGTAATCTTCACACAACCCATGTAATACAATAGGGGAAAAGATACATAGTTGGCTTACAATCGCCACTTCACACAATTACATGAATAAAGCATTACATCAACCAGATACAATCAAGGTCCGACTACGGAACCAAAATAAAAGAAGACTACCCCAAATGCTACACAGATCCCTGATCGACCCCCAGCTGGGCTCCAGTACTGATCAACTGGAAACGGAACAACATAAAGAACGAGATCTCATCGAGCTCCTCCTTGAGCTTGGTTGCATCACCTGTACGGTATCATCGGCACCTGCAAGCTGGTTTTGGAAGTATCTGTGAGTCATGGGGACTCAGCAATCTCACACCCTCGCGATCAAGACTATTTAAGCTTATGGGTAAGGTAAAAGGTATGAGGTGGAGCTGCAGCAAGCGACTAGCATATATGGTGGCTAACATACGCAAATGAGAGCGAGAAGAGAAGGCAAAAGCACGGTCGAACAACTATGATCAAGAAGTGATCCTAGAACAACCTACGTCAAGCATAACTCCAACACCGTGTTCACTTCCCGGACTCCGCCGGAAAGAGACCATCACGGCTACACACGTGGTTGATGCATTTTAATTAAGGTCAACTTCAGGTTTTCTACAACCGGACATTAACAAATTCCCATCTGCCCATAACCGTGGGCACGGCTTTCAAAAGTTCAAAACCCCGCAGGGGTGTCCCAACTTAGCCCATCACAAGCTCTCACGGTCAACGAAGGATAAACCTTCTCCCGAGACATTCCGATCAGACTCAGCATCCCGGTTCTACAAGACATTTCGGCAATGGTAAAACTAAACCAGCAACACTGCCCGAATGTGCCGACAAATCCCGATAGGAGCTGCACATATCTCGTTCTCAGGGGACACTCAGATGAGCTCTCCATACAACTAAAACCAAACCTCGAGTTTCCCCGAGGGGGCGCTGCACAGGACTCTAGTTTGGACCAACACTCAGAGGAGCACTGGCCCAGGGGGCTAAAATAATGATGACCCTCAGAAGCACGACTCCTAAGGGAAAATAAAATGCTAGGTGGCAAATGGTAAAACCAATGTTGGGCATTGCTGGAGGAGTTTTATTCAAGGCGAACTGTCAAGGGGTTCCCATTATAGCCCAACCGCGTAAGGAACGCAAAATCCGGGAACATAACACCGATATGACGGAAACTAGGGCGGCAAGAGTGGAACAAAACACCAGGCATAAGGCCGAGCCTTCCACCCTTTACCAAGTATATAGATGCATTAATTAAATAAGATATATTGTGATATCCCAACAAGTAAACATGTTCCAAACAAGGAACAACATCTCCATGTTCCAACAAGGAACAAACTTCAATCTTCACCTTCAACTAACAACGCTATAAGAGGGGCTGAGCAAAGCGGTAACATAGCCAAACAACGGTTTGCTAGGACAAGGTGGGTTAGAGGCTTGGTTCAACAATATGGGTGGCATGATAAGCAAGTGGTAGGTATCACAGCATAGGCATAGCAAAAGAGAGAGCATCTAGCAAGCAAAGATAGAAGTGATTTCGAGGGTATGGTCATCTTGCCTGAAATCCTGCAAGGAAGAAGAACGAGTCCATGAAGAAGATAAACGGACGTAGTCGAGCGGATCCTCACACACACGACGTTATCGGAACCAACCCGAAGAAGCAACACCGGAAAGAAGCAAACAACATAGTAAACAACCAACACATCAACATGGCATGATGCACAATCGAGTATGATGCATGTTCGGTTTAATGAAACATGGCATGGAAAAATGCACAAAACAATCCTACAAATTAAGTGGAGCTCAATATGCAACGAGTTGCATATTGACGAAACGCCACATTCAAGTTATTTAGTTTCGATCTTGTTTATGTACCCAGCAATATTAAATGTTGTTAAACATGGCGAGAGATGAAGCATAATGAAACTATCTATCTAGGCAAGTTTAAATGAGGCCGGAACAACAAGACAACAAGTCCGGAAACTCCTCATGTGCATATATTAGGTTTGGTACTGTTCTGCCCTAAACACAATTTTAGAGTTGTTTAACATGCAAAGTAAGGTCACCACGTTAAACTAGGCATTTTTCTACCCCAAATACATATAAAGTTTGTTAAATTCCGAGTTACGGTTATTTAGTTATGAATAAAAGCATTTTAACATGGCATAGTAGCAAAGTTAAACAAACAACATTTTAAGCATTTCAAACATGGATGAAAGTTGGATATTGAGAAACTAGATGAAATTCTAAGCAAGTTTCATATTAAGTTTGTTTTAATCCGATGCACGGTTTGTGAGTTATTATATGCATGTTGTCTAGGGACTTTTCTGTAAAACAGCAGTTTTCTGGATAATAGAGAAAATTGCAGCGCAGGAAAAAAATAGAAACGGGCTGACTCTGGGCAGCCCAACAGCAAGAAAAAAAAGGAGGGCGTCGGCGGGCTGAGCTCACATTGGGCCTAGGCCCAACTGGAGGAGGAGGCCGGGCAGCTGGGCCTCGCGCAGCGGTCAACGGGAGAAGGAGGACTCGGCCCTTGTCGTCATCCCCGCGTGCTCGCACGCAGAAACAGGGAAACGCCACGATGCAGAGAACGGCGTGGGAACACGGGGCTCCGGGAAGACGGCGGTGGGACGTCAGAAGCAGCAGAAGAGGTTGGGGATGAGGAATCCATGGCGGAGGCGGCGAGATCCAGCGGTCCCCTGCTAGATCTGGTGTCCATTTGGGTCGGGGAGGCGAGGTGGCATCGGACGAGCTCCTGCTCATATCAGGGGATGCAGGGGCGGCCGGGATTTGTCGGGCGTCACAGGATGTCTCCTGTGGGCGGCGCGGCGCCCTGGAGGCGGGAATGAGGCCGAGGACACATGCCGCGTCAGATCCTGGAGGAGGGACTCGTTCCCGGGGGCGATGAGCTGTGGACTTGGCGTTCATCGGGTGGTCCTGGGTACCTGAGAGAGAGGGAGGAGCACCGGCATGAGAGAGAGGGAGACCAAGGAGGAAAGGGAAAAAGAAAAGAGCAGGGGAGGTCGGTGTTGTTGCTGCTGTCGCCGGCGGCAAGCTCCGGTGATGAGGCATGTTAGCAAGAGGATTGTAGGCATGCTCGGGTGCAGCAGATCGTGCAGGCGCGCTGGCTTGAGGTGGAGCGAGAGGGGTGCTGGTTGGTCAGGTGAAGAAAACGACGGAGGTGGGTGACCCTGCGGATGGATCGGGGAAGATCCCGAGAAAGAGAGGTGAGGACTGGCGGCAGCGGGTGAGGGGATTTCGGTGGATGGGACAACCTAGTGGTCTAGGGTTTCATCTGCTTTACATATCGCAGATAGGGATTGGGTAGGGGCTAAACCGTCCCTCCAAATAAATCGAGCGGTCGAGAAAAATAGACTAGGAAGTCCAATTAACAAAACGGAGACGTTTTGTAGATGTTTGGGGATGATCCGGACACAACGGTGGCGACAGTCCGGGTCGGGTCCGGGACAGCTTCGGGCGCGCACGTGAGGGGTTCGATGCACTGTGCAGAGAGGGTTTCGGACCGTGCGGTCGCATCAGACAACTCCGGAAGCGAAGAGGGGAAGGAGGATGGACTAGGTGGGTTGTGGCGAGATTGTGAGGGGGAGAAGAGAGAGAGAGGGCCCGACACCTGTTTCCGGAGACCGAAAACGTCCGACGTTAGACCGACTATAATGCCGCTATAGTTATCCGTTGGGCTATCAAACGAACTCCGAACGCGATGAAACTTGGCACGTGGTCTACTGACAACAAAACAACACCGCATGCCAACTTTCAACCCATTCCGAGAACATTTTCCAGCCACTTATAAAATAATATTTCAGACATGTCGCGGGCGCATGCAAGTGTGTCTGGGCTCGGAACGGACAACGGACGGAACGAGGAGACCGGGACGGATACAAGTTTTGAAAACATGATGATGCAATGCACATGATGACATGATAAGATGCAACACGCAAGCAAAGACAAGGCAACAACAGCGAATAACTGGACGACACCTGGCACATCGGTCACGGGGCGTCACAACACTCCACCACTACGAGAGGATCTCGTCCGAGATCAAGAATGGCACCGGAGGGAAAACGGAAGAGAAAAGAGAAGAGGTAAAACTAAGTTGCTTCTTCGATAAACGAGTGAAACCATGATCCTTGAAAAGGTTAAACCATTTAGAGAAAAGAATACAACGGAGATGACGAAGTTGAAAACCCCTCCGTTAGAAAAGAGGGACAAAGAACATTGCGAAAAACCTTGAGGTTGAAGGGCAAGATATATATTGAAACCGCTCCGGTTAAGTCAAGATAGAGAAGGATTAAGAATGATATAATTTGGACATCACTTCGACTGAGAAGGGGGTCAAAACTTGATAAAAAGGGAAGAACTAAATCAGAGGGCACGACACACCGGTTAAATGGTCAAGCATGAAAAGAATATGATCTTGGCAAAAATTGGGTGATGGAACAAAGAGATCAACAACACAATGCCTCTGGAAGAAGGAATCAAAGGTAGATCGTCGGAACAAAAGAACGGAGAAGAAAAAGACAACTTCTTCCACAATTGAACTTAGAAAACATCCTTGCAAGAAAAGATTGCATGAGGTGTTGGGAAATCAACAATGAAAAGAATAAGCTTATAGTGGGCTTATGGAAAGCCTCTCAAAATTATGAGGTGAAATTCTGCCACTCACGGAAAAAAGAATTGGATTGATAAAACAAGGAGACGAGAAACTTATCTCACCGGAAGGATTAATGAAGAACTTGGAGCATTTATAAGCACCATAGATAGTAACAATCCTTAGGGAAGGCTTTAGGTGAAACATGACACAAGATAACTCCAACGAAGAGATTGATGGATTTAAAATACCTCATTCTTAACAACATGTGAATCATGAAACATGAACTCAAATTATCAAGAATGACATAATACCACCTCCAATGATACGGAAGAAAGAATTGCCCTCCGGATTGCAAGATGAAGAATACTTGAGCTCCTTAGAAAAAAATCTTGATGAAAACTTTGAGAAGGAATTAAATCCTTTATGAACCATCATGTAGAACCTCCATGAAGAACTCCGGTAAACAAAATGATGATCAAACGACAAGAAGGATGAAAAGAATAAGATTGAAGCCTTGCAATGATTAGATGAAGCTTTGCGACGAGATAAAGTGAAAGCTTGGAACTCCGGAATGAAAGATAAAGCATCTCGAACCGAGAATTTGATGAGCCTCCGGAATAAAGAATTAAATGCTTGGATGAAACGAGAATAAGAATTACATTATGCTTATCCTTCACCAATTAAATTGATGACAAGCAACGGATCACATACGAGTTATTCTTGTAGAAAGGTTTAAGATAGATATATCGCAAACTTGAGAAAGGTCTTCAACGAACCACCGGTAGGATTGGAAAGAAAAAGTCAATTGAGATTATAACAAAGGAAGAAGAATCTTGGAAGAGCCACCGGTAGAATTGAAAAATGCACGAAGTAAAGGGATGAATCACCGGGTAAGAATTGAAAAACAAAACGATTAAAACATGAAGAAACACCGGGAAGAGTTAGCCATTAAACGAAGATGCTTGAGAGAATTTAGATCCATGAGAACGAAGAGATTACGAGTTGATTAGAGCATCCTTGATTTAAGCACCGGTATGATTTAGAGTATGAGAGCTGAAAGATGGAATGAATAAATATTAGATGGTCGGCTCCGGATAATCAAACTGAAAAGACTCCTGAATTACTCTGGATGGGTGAAAAGAAATTCTCACAACTGAAACAATTATGGGAGAATGGCAGAGGATGGGGCAAGATTTAAAAGAAACTCTTCTTCGGCCTTCAAAATCTGATAATGGCGATGAGAAACACCACCAAATTGTTGAGACACTCCGGAATGATTAAAAGAGGAGAGGTTGAGCCAACGATGAAAAGAATTCGACAGATCTTGGAGAAAAACATAAGACCGATGATAATTCATTCTTACGTCAAACTTCGGAAAGAATTTAGGATAGCTCCAGAAAAAATAAGAAGAGTCAGGTAAGATCCTGGGAAAAGACCTGTGGGTTAGGGCCCACTCAAAAGAAACACCGTAGAAAGATTACTTGAAAAGAGAGATTGCACCGGTTGGATTAAATGGCTTGAATGAGATAACATCCTCAAAAGAGCTTGAACGAAAGCAGAGTGGAAAACAAGAATCATCGAGATATCTTGAGCACTCCGGAACAATAGAATAACGAGCGTGGAATGACTGAATATAAGGTGCACCGTCATGAGAAAACATTTGAAATACGGAAAAGAATATGAACAACACCGAAAGCTTGAATTCGATCCACCGGAGAAGAAAAGGCAAATATTAGTATCTTCATGAGAATCACCGGATAAGAACATTGAAGGAAAAGAATGGAGAGACTTCACATCAATAAGATGGATACTCGGTAAAGAAATCCGAGTCCTAGGAGAAACAAGGGTGGGAGGGTGGGAAAACAAAGACAACTTGGGATGGATGAATGAACACCGTTGGGAAAGCTGAGATTGGATCTTGCGGATGTTGAAATGTTCGGATCCACTTGAAGAGAAACACACCGGTGAAAAGGGTTGACATGACAAACTCGATGATCGAGAAGGGTTGGTATTCACATAGAAATATGAGAACACCGCTTGGAAAAGGTATGGAATCAACATTTGACTTTGAAGCAACTCGAATACCACAACTCAAAACAAAACAAGGATTGGCTTGCAGAATAAGCCGGAACAAACATATGATAGAGATTTCGTCCAAATTTTCGTGGTGGGGCCTACACGGGCTCGATCGTACAACACCATCATGTACAAGGCAGTGCACATGACATACGAAGCGTCCCCGAGTTGGCATAGCCAAGGACTCTTTAAGACACAACGAGACCACTGTAAAACCAACCGTGAATAGGCGGACCACTAGACGTCGAACCCCAATTTCATATCATACATCTGTCGGAAATATATCCTAAGATCTACTTGAATTCCCACTTATAAACTCTCGAAACTTTCCGGTTATGCAATCAGGTGTTGGGGATACAGGGGAAGCATAATATCTCACCCAAAACTAGCAAATCCTACATCCAGTTGTATCCATCCTTCAACACATAACCAAGAAACCTTCGGAAATCATCTACCTCAACTTTCGAAAAGCATCCGTTATACGAATTATGGCAATACTCCCGAACTCCCGCCCCATTACTGGGTGGCGTCGAGGTTATCTCACCAACAACTGCATAAAAGAGATTTTCGATGTCGGCAAAACTAAACTCAGGTATTACAGAACTGCAATGATAAAATTGTGACGACAACACCTCGGAGCTCAACTCCCTGGGACACTGCCACAACCCCTAAATGACAGGAGGCACCAAGAACAATGTTCTCGTCACAAAACCATCGGAACGATTCCAAGATACCCGCGTGATCCTAAAAAAAATTTGTGAAAAATTTGAGAAGAGAAGAGTCAAAACTCTACGTCAGGATGCCTTACCAGAGCGATGAGGGGAGTAAAAAGAATTCCTAAACTCTCCGATATATATAATTCCTAAATGACTCAAAACATTTCTCTAGACTCAACAACGTCAGCTAATTCGATCAAGCAGTGGGGGCTCCTAAGGTCGGGGATGGCTCTGATTACCAACTTGTAACGCCCTCGATGCGGCTATATCTCCCACGTGTCGAAGCACGACTTAGAGGCATAACCGCATTGAAAGCAATGTCACAAATTAGGTAATCTTCACACAACCCATGTAATACAATAGGGGAAAAGATACATAGTTGGCTTACAATCGCCACTTCACACAATTACATGAATAAAGCATTACATCAACCAGATACAATCAAGGTCCGACTACAGAACCCAAATAAAAGAAGACTACCCCAAATGCTACACAGATCCCTGATCGACCCCAAACTGGGCTCCACTACTGATCAACTGGAAACGGAACAACATAAAGAACGAGATCTCATCGAGCTCCTCCTTGAGCTTGGTTGCGTCACCTGTACGGTACATCGACACCTGCAAGCTGGTTTTGGAAGTATCTGTGAGTCACGGGGACTCAGCAATCTCACACCCTTGCGATCAAGACTATTTAAGCTTATGGGTAAGGTAAAAGGTATGAGGTGGAACTGCAGCAAGCGACTAGCATATATGGTGGCTAACATACGCAAATGAGAGCGAGAAGATAAGGCAAAAGCACGGTCGAACAACTATGATCAAGAAGTGATCCTAGAACAACCTACGTCAAGCATAACTCCAACACCGTGTTCACTTCCCGGACTCCGCCGGAAAGAGACCATCACGGCTACACACACGGTTGATGCATTTTAATTAAGGTCAACTTCAGGTTTTCTACAACCGGACATTAACAAATTCCCATCTGCCCATAACCGCGGGCACGACTTTCGAAAGTTCAAAACCCTGCAGGGGTGTCCCAACTTAGACCATCACAAGCTCTCACGGTAAACGAAGGATAAACCTTCTCCCGAGACATTCCGATCAGACTCGGCATCCCGGTTCTACAAGACATTTCGACAATGGTAAAACTAAACCAGCAACACCGCCCGAATGTGCCGACAAATCCCGATAGGAGCTGCAAATATCTCGTTCTCAGGGCACACTCAGATGAGCTCTCCATACAACTAAAACCAAACCTCGAGTTTCCCCGAGGGGCGCTGCACAGGGCTCTAGTTTCGACCAACACTCAGAGGAGCACTGGCCCGGGGGGGGGGGTAAAATAATGATGACCCTCAGAAGCGCGACTACCAAGGGAAACTAAAAGGCTAGGTGGCAAATGGTAAAACCAATGTTGGGCATTGCTGGAGGAGTTTTATTCAAGGTGAACTGTCAAGGGGTTCCCATTATAGCCCAACCACGTAAGGAACGCAAAATCCGGGAACATAACACCGATATGACGGAAACTAGGGCGGCAAGAGTGGAACAAAACACCAGGCATAAGGCCGAGCCTTCCACCCTTTACCAAGTATATAGATGCATTAATTAAATAAGATATATTGTGATATCCCAACGAGTAAACATGTTCCAAACAAGGAACAACATCTCCATGTTCCAACAAGGAACAAACTTCAATCTTCACCTGCAACTAACAACGCTATAAGAGGGGCTGAGCAAAGCGGTAACATAGCCAAACAACGGTTTTCTAGGACAAGGTGGGTTAGAGGCTTGGTTCAACAATATGGGTGGCATGATAAGCAAGTGGTAGGTATCGCATCATAGGCATAGCAAAAGAGCGAGCATCTAGTAAGCAATGATAGAAGTGATTTCGAGGGTATGTTGTCTAGGGACTTTTTTGTAAAACAACAGTTTTCTGGATAATAGAGAAAATCGCAGCGTAGGAAAAAAATAGAAATGGGTCGACTCTGGGTAGCCCAACAGCAAGAAAAAAAAGGAGGGTGTCGGCGGGGTGAGCTCACATTGGGCCTAGGCCCAACTGGAGGAGGAGGTCGGGCAGCTGGGCCTCACGCAGCGGTCAATGGGAGAAGGAGGACTCGGCCCTTGTTGTCATCCCCGCGTGCTCGCATGCAGAAACAGGGAAACGCCACGATGTAGAGAACGGCGAGGGAACCTGGGGCTCCGGGAAGACGGCGGTGGGACGTCAGAAGCAGCAGAAGAGGTTGGGGATGAGGAATCCATGGCGGAGGCGGTGAGATCCAGCGGTCCCCGGCCGGATCTGGTGTCCATTCGGGTCGGGGAGGCGAGGTGGAATCGGACGAGCTCCTGCTCGTATCAGGGGATGCAGGGGCGGCCGGGATTTGGCGGGCGTCGCAGGATGTCTCCTATGGGCGGCGCGGCACCCTGGAGGCGGGAACGAGGCCGAGGACACATGCCGCGTCAGATCCTGGCGGAGGGACTCGTTCCCGGGGGCGATGAGCTATGGACTTGGCGTTCATCGGGTGGTCCAGGGTACCTGAGAGAGAGGGAGGAGGACCGGCATGAGAGAGAGGGAGACCAAGGAGGAAAGGGAAAAAGAAAAGAGCAGGGGAGGTCGGTGTTGTTGCTGTTGTCGCCGGTGGCAAGCTCCGGTGATGAGGCATGTTAGCAAGAGGATTGCAGGCCCGCTCGGGTGCAGCAGATCGTGCAGGCGCGCTGGCTTGAGGTGGAGCAAGAGGGGTGCTGGTTGGTCCGGTGAAGAAAATGAGGGAGGTGGGTGGCTCTACGGATGGATCGGGGAAGAACCCGAGAAAGAGAGGTGAGGACTGGCGACAGCGGGTGAGGGGATTTTGGTGGATGGGACAACCTAATGGTCTAGGGTTTCATCTGCTTTATATATCGCAGATAGGGATTGGGTAGGGGCTAAACCGTCCCTCCAAATAAATCGAGCGGTCGAGAAAAATAGACTAGGAAGTCCAATTAACAAAATAGAGACATTTTGTAGATGTTTGGGGATGATCCGGACACAACGGTGGCGACAGTCCGGGTCGGGTCCGGGATAGCTTCGGGCGCGCACGTGAGAGGTTCGATGCACTGTGCAGAGAGGGTTTCGGACCGTGCGGTCGCATCGGACGACTCCAGAAGCGAAGAGGGGAAGGAGGATGGACTAGGTGGGCTGTAGCGAGACTGCGAGGGGGAGAAGAGAGAGAGAGGGCCCGACACCTGTTTCCGGAGATCGAAAACGTACGACGTTAGACCGACTATAATGCCGCTATAGTTATCCGTTGGGCTATCAAACGAAATCCGAACGCGATGAAACTTGGCAGGTGGTCTACTGACAACAAAACAACACCGCATGCCAACTTTCAACCCATTCCGAGAACATTTTCCGGCCACTTATAAAATAATATTTCGGACATGTCGCGGGCACATGCAAGTGTGTCTGGGCTCGGAACGGACAACGGACGGAATGAGGAGACCGGGACGGATACAAGTTTTGAAAACATGATGATGCAATGCACATAATGACATGATAAGATGCAACACGCAAGAAAAGACAAGGCAACAACAGCGAATAACTGGACGACACCTGGCACATCGGTCACGGGGCGTCACATAGATAGTGTCCTTAAGCTCCTTGTGCTAAATTTCGCCGATGCGCCCCATGGCGACGTGGGCTGCCATGATCTTTCCTAGACTCTAGGTTGGTGCATCAAAAGAAAACTCTATGGGCTCAGTGACTGGCGTGAATGTCCTTTCTGGAACTTGAACTCGAATCATCCATCATTCCTCTTCTGGTAGTGTGGCGGTGTAGGTCCTGGTGAAGCTTGATATTCCGATGTTCAGGTACCTAGTGACTTCCTTCAAGTGTCGTCCAAACGGGGTGTCTTCATCCGGCTGTGTAAGCTTATTCCTTGAGTCTGCCATCCTAAAGAGTAGAAAATGGAGAGGAGTCAGAAATGAATAGAGAAGAGTGATCTATGGCTCATCTTAGTGGTCATGTCCTACATTCAGCGTGTGCTCTGATACCATCTTGTAGCGACCCGGCCTCAAACGGTCAAGTCTCTGTGCTTCAGTGTCATCCGTGGATCGATAATGCTGAGTGCACGACAAACGACCTATGGCATCTTACTCATCGTCTAAAAAGTCTGCAACATAATACGTTGCAGCCCGAAAATGGGTCAGCACAAGGAATATGCTGGCAATGTAACATAGTAGAGCAATGAACAAATAAATGATATCACTACATGCATATATGGCTGGTGGAGGCTCTATGGTTACAAAGTTTTTGCGAAAAGCCAATTTTTTCCTACAACAAAGGAATATATTTTATTTAACTATCATGGTAGTTGAAACAACATTGAGAATGGTACCCCCATCTCAATCCCAATTAAAATTAATTATCAACCCAACAAGTTAATTTAGAGTAATGAGATCCATAGGATAATTCAAGAACCAGATACTCAAGATGTCCATAACCGGGGACACGGCTAACCATGATTAGTTTGTACACTCTGCAAAGGTTTGCGCACTTTTCCCCACAAGACTCGATCTCCTCCGTTGGATTTATCGCACTACATGGTGTTTGAGAAACGGGTTACCGAGACACAATTTTTCAGAAGCATTAACTCTAACCCCGGTAGACCGTACCAACCTACATCCCCTACATCTGCTAGTCTACCACTGGAAGAGGTCATGCAACTTACTCCACTATTCTAGAGCCCATAATAGCTTGTGGCTGCACACGGAAGTTTCAAGCATGAATAATCTTATGATCCATTTGAGCCTGGGTGGCGGACCATAGGAGGATCACACGGTAAAAACTCCGGGATCTCCTAGGACAACACTAGTATAACCCCAGGTGCCCACAAGCAATCCACCCAGATGTGTATTAAAGTTGCCACCTTAAGTTGAACCATTAATTAACAATCTCACATCTGTCATGGATACTCTCAAAATCCAATCCACGTCTACGAGCATAGCATAGCAATATAAGCATAACGTAGAAGTAACTCCCAAGGGTTTGATAATAGAAGGGCAATAGGTTCTACCTCATCATCTACTTCCCAAACCCACATGTTAAGAGATCCTACCCATGCAATGTGTGAGGGTTGAAACTAATGCATAAAAACTGGGTATGAAAGAGTATGTTCAATGTGTTACTTGCCTTGCTGACGATCCGCAAAACCTTGAGATTCATAGTAGCACGCTTCGCACTCCGGGTATTCTATCGCAAACAAACAATAGCATACATAAGGGCATCTCCAGCCGCGCCCCCAGGAAGGCCTCCCCAGGCAATTTTTTCGCGCCGGCACCAAAAAAACAACCCAGTCAGGCCCCCAGGAGCCCGATTTTTGCTGGCCTGGGCCGAAAACAGCGCCGGCGGACCCAGGCCGAACCCGGCGCGCTGGGGGGCGCCCGGGGGCACCGGGGCGAACAGTTTTGGCGCGAAACAGCCGCGGGCCCGCCGCGTCAGCGACACGGCGCCTCGTCTTCCCCCAACGGCCTCGGTTCCCGTGGGGAATCAATGGCAAGGCTGCCGCCGGTCAGCCTTGCCATTGATTCCTCACGGGCGGCGCGTCACGGGACGACGCGCCGACACCTCCCCTTCCTCGCACGCGTACACATGGGTGCGGCGCGGCTATATAGCCGGTGGCCTGCACTCGCCTGTGCCCACACCAGCCTCACCCCTCGCCGCCGCCCAGCTCCACCCTCTTCCTACCTCTCCCGAGCGCCGTCGCCCAGCCCCTCCCTCTATCTCTCTACCTCTCCCGAGCCCGTCGCCATGGCGGAACGCTACCCCGGAGACGAGGCGGCGGCCAACGGCTTCGGCCGTCATTCGCCCCGCGAACAGGAGTCCTGGCTCCTGTTCCAGGCGAACATCCCGGTGCCGCCGGACATGCGCGCCGGGCCGACGGGGTGGAGGCTCAGCGCCGGGGGAGTGCCCATTCCCCCGTTGCCCGACGCCATGGCGAAGCCGAAGTACTTCGCCGAGGAAGTCAAGGTCGTGCGCGCCTCCCTCACCGACGCCCAACTCTCCCTCCCCCAGTACGCCGCCGACAACCACGTGGCTTGGGCGCTGTATTTCGAGCACCGCCAGCAGCAGCCTTTGGCGTCCACCAACGGTGCACCGGTGGTCGGTGGCCGGCAGAATAGCGAGGGGCGCCACCTGTGGTGGGGCGTCCCCGGCCGCACACTCAAGGGCGTGCTGACGTACCTCGAGGGCGGCAACGACCCGCCGTTGGCGTACCCGGCGAGGGCGGCCGTCCCGGCGCAGCACCGACGCGCCGGCCCATGGGCGCCAAGGAGGTTCGGGTCCTCCTCCTCTTCTTCCTCCTCCCGATCTTCATCGCACTCCTCCGGCACTCCGGCCCTGCTTGGCGTCAAGGCCGAGCCCGCGGCGGAGACGCTGCTCGGCCGGCGCACTCGCAGCGCCGGCATCGTCATCAACAACGGCGGCCGTCACGCCTACTCATCGGCTCCTCCTCCGCGCTTCGTCAAGCCAAAGACGAAGCCGGGGCTCGCGCCGGTGAAGGAGCCGGCCGCGCCGGTGACGACGGAGCTCGACGATGATGACGCGGCCCTGGAATGGGTGCACAGGGACTCCATAGCAATGGAGAAGGAGCGCCTGGAGACGGCGAAGGAGCGCCAGCGCGCTGCCCTGCTTCGCTTCGTGGAGCATCGACGCGGCCGCGACGAAGGCGGAGTCGTCGTCATCTGCGACAGCGACGACGACGACGATGCGCCGCCACCAGTCCTCCATGGCGACGCCGGGCAGGGGTCCAGCAGGGGCGCCCGCGTCAAGGAGGAGAAGGCCGACGACAACGATGGCGGCGACGGCGGCGACTTCAGCCAGTTTTTCCTTTAGACTAGTTTATGTATATGTGCTATGTAATGAAAATCCGCGAACTCGCCGAAATGTGCCGAAATTTATCGTGTTTGGCCGAAATTTATCGTGTTTGGGCGAATTTTATCGTGTTTAAGCCGAACTTCGCCGAACTTCTTTTATTTTAAAACGTGCCAGGGGGCGGTCCTGGGGCCGGCGGCTGGGGACCAACTCGCCCCCAGGCCCAATTTTTGCGCCGGCTCAACCCCAGGCGGCGATTTTAGGCGCCCCCTAGGGGCCAACGGCTGGAGATACCCTAAGCACTCAAGCAAAGATGCACGGGTAAAACTCAAATAAGAATATCTATCCATAAAGTTCAACTGAAGAACTCCGGTTTGTAAAAAGAATCAAATCAAACGGAGCAACGAAACTCAAACTACGAAAGAAACAAGATCCGATTACTAATCTGGACTAAAGTCAAATTTTACAGTATCAAAATCTTATTCAAGTTTGTTAAACAGAAAGAGAGCTTCGAGACGAAGATCTAGGCGCTTGTTATACCCGATTTGGATAAACGAGCGAAAAGATATACTAGATCGAAGATTAGGGCCGAAATCACGATCGAAAATAATCGCGGAAAAACCCTGGAAAAAGAAAACTGACGAACAGGCTAACGAACAAACGCTCGTTGTCTGCGGCTAACGGATGAATGGCGTTCATTAAAACGAACGTACGGACGAACGTCCGCTTGTAACTGAACTGAAGAAAAACCAAACCAAACCGATCTATAAAAAACGAACTAGGGTTTCTAAATAACCGAACGATTTTCTCGCGAAAACCGGCGGCGGCGGCTCCCTCAGCGGGATCGGGTCTGGCGGCGGATCGGCGGCGTGCGGCGCGGCGCGGCGAGGCGGCGGCGACGCGGATCGGGCGGCGCTAGAGTTAGGGCAGGAGGCGGCACGACTTGGGCCTCGGCTGGGGTCGGCCCCCCGGCTTATAAAGGCCGACCTAGCCAGGTGTCCTAGCCGGACACGGCCTGGTAGGTCGGTTCACTTTTTAAAAAAAATCCTCATGCGGAAAAACAAATAAAAAAAATACTAAACAGACTCCAAAAATCTTGAAATAAATTTTCACGGTCCTCTAAAAATATTGCGGACAAAGTGAACATTTATTTAGACCTCGAATGCAATTTTGAAAAACGCATATTTTTCCTAATTCAGATAAAATTGCAATAAAATCCAAATAAAATATCTTATTTGATTTTAATATTTTTCCTCTAATATTTCCTTTATTTTGGAGAAGTCATATTATCTCCTCTCATATATTGTAATTAAAAATATTTTTGGAGAGGAAAAATAATTAAAACCAAATGATCCTCTTTTCAAGATTTGAGAGAACTCAAATATGAAAATAACAAAATTCCCAACTCTCTTCGTGGGTCCTTGAGTTGCTAAGAATTTCGAGGATTCGCGAAACAGAAATGCAGTAAAATATGATATGCATGACTGACTTATGTATAACATTTCAAATTGAAAATTTGTGATGTTACATCATACCCTTGAGTCGCCGGCCCGGCTTAATGTGTACTTACACTGGTGGTCCTTTAATCCGCTGCGCCACAGCTCTGTGCGCTTAACTGACGAGGCAATCAACGAAATGACCAAGTCCCTTCTGAATGAAGATCCGAAAGATTGCAATAAAGTGGGTCTGAACCCTTTTTGCAAATTTAACCCGCCACCGGATGTGAGTCTCCAACTCACTTACTTTTACCTCGTTATTCAAATACTTTATTAACTCAACCTTGATGACTTTCACAGCCTGAATCTGATTTTTGGAAAAAGAAATATGACCATGAAGCTGCCAAAAATGCCAGGTCTGCCAAGAAAATCACCAAGAAAAATAAGAAGAAACCAAGTGCTTCCAATATGTTTGAACTGGATGATAGCTCTGAGTCGGAGGTAGCCCTTGACTCCCTTGGCTCCTTTTTCAATTACCTTATTGACACTGATTATTCTCAGGATAACACGGGGGCTAGCTAAGCAGTTGAAGAAGAGGTAACTATTATTTCATCCGACTCAGAGCCTTTGCCAAGACAGAAATTTCGACGGGTAACCCAGAAAGTAAGTTTTTCACACCCCTTAGCTCATTTGGATCCTCACTTTCTTTTGAAGCAACAGCAGCATGAGAATTGACGACAAATTCAGACCAGCGGAGCTGAAGAGTTATCGTCTGGCTTACCAAACACTCCAGCTCCACGGAAACGTCGAAACGAGGTATTTCCAAACTTAAATCATTTTTATCTACTGGTGGGTCTCATTCGCCAGCCACTTTAATCCTTCCAATCCAAACTATCAGGAGGCTTCTTGCTCTTCCTCTGGCGACTCATCTCAGACCCAGCTGCCGGCTTTCAAGACTACCCCTGGGTAACATCACTTACTATTTATTCTCTACCTCCTTATGCTCTTATACTTGTACTGACTTGTCATAACCCGTGCAGTGGACAAGCAAAACTTAGTAAAAAGGCAAAGGTGATCAAGCCGGGTGGAGATCCCAAAGTTCCTGAGCCAGAACAACAAATTCCAGCATCTGATACCTCCATGGTACAACCGAACGAGCATGTCCTTGACGGTCCACTAGAGATTCCTGACCTCTCCAGCGACCAGACAAAACTCAATCCTTTGAATACTAAATCGTCAAGCCCACTTAAACCGTCAGAGACTCATACCGACGATGTTATGATCACTGGCACTGGCTTTACAGAACCGGGAAATCCAACTGTCTTGGCTAAGCACTCCGCTAAACAAGAATTCATTGAAAAGCCGAAAGTGAGATTTGATGTCACCCATTATTCTCAATTGAGCAGCAGTGAAGTACTCTCTGGCTACCTCAACCAAGTACACACTAGCCGTGATCTTGAAATCGATATGGTGAAGCAGATGCATCAAAAATATGTGGTATGAAATCATGCTTTAAATAAGTTATGTACATCCTGCCAGCCCCCAAGTCTGCTGGGTATGATAGGGTTGAATATGTTGTAGACTTAGAATAACCATGAACATCTTTGGTAGAATCCTTCAAAGGCCGGCTTTCACCATTCAGAGTAAAATGGGATTTTATACAATTGGCATTGCATCCATAGTCCCCAAGGGCCGGTCAGCATGAATGAGCCGGTCATGTTCACCATTCTTTAAAAAGGAGAGCTTACCTGTCTAGCCCTCATGAACCGGCTGTGATTATTTACAACACAACCGGGTCATCATAAAATAGTAAGGAGATGCAAGAAACATGCATTAGTCCCCAAGTGCCAAGTACTCTTGCTTGCAAAGTGCTTGGGACTTATTCACATGAGCCGTTGTATGATGAAATTTTTCGGTAGGCATTAGCCCCCAAGTGCTAAGTACTCTTGCTTGGAAAGTGCTTGGGACTTATATTCCTATAATCCGGATATGAATGTGTTTGCAACTCTGTGCTAGTACATGACGCCACTGTTGAACTTCAATCACAATTGGCTGATGCAAAGACCCATCTGGAGAATCAAGAATCTGAGACCCGGAAAGCTGATTCAAAATTCCAATTTAGCGTAGCTGAAACGGAAAAGTTGAAGACCAATTTTGAGGCTGAGAGAAATGCCTGGGCTGAAGAAAGGACTGCGTTGACGCAGCGGGCCGAAAAAGTGGAGGCGGCTCTTCAAGAGGTGACCACTGAGCTTACCGGTTTAAAACGCCGTGTATCCCAGATGGTTTCTGCTATCTTTGGTGAGTCGCCTTGCCAACATCATAATTGAAACTCTTCTTTTATATCATAAACCATCGCTGATCACTCCATGATTGTTACACAGGTGCGAGGAGCAGCAACCTTAGTCAAGATATGATGGTGAAGCTTAAAGCCGTCTATACGCTTGTTGAACAACTATATACCGGAGCTCAGCGCACAATAGCCATGATTTCTCCAGCGAATCAAGGACCCCATCTGCTGAGTGACATCTTGAAAAAATTATCAATTATGCCTACGAGAATTCAAGAGATAAAACGGTCATGTGCAAGTGACGGCCTTGAGTCGTGCTAAGGCATGGTTACCAGAGCTAGACCCAGCCGATGTAGCTATTGGGTATCCAAGCTTGAAGGAAGATGGCACTTCTTTTGATCAGAAAGACTTTGCTGCCTGTGTCAAAGAAATACGTCCTTTGGCGACTCTGATTGCTGATGAGACAAATATCTCCAAATATCATCCAGCTTATGATGCAAATAATGAGAAGATGCTCACGCTGGCTTATAAAGTGATGGATCTGATTCCCCCAATCCGTAAGCATACTTTCGCCCCTGAAGTTGATCCATCCGACCTTATAGATGATGAGGCTGAATTCCAGGTGTTGCCTGGCATTGACTGGTCATCACCCAACTTCCAGACGGCGGAGGACGAAGAACCGGAGAGGAATGAACCATAAGCTTGAAGTAATCAAGGCTAAGAAGATTGATCCGTTGGGTGGGTTAAACATTTGACCTTCCGAAAAACACTTATCTTTTGCGTCACTAAGTCATGTAATAGGCTAGCAAAAACTTTGATCCATCGTGCCATCGTGCACCCTTTTGGTTTGTGCAACACTTTTTGATCTGCCATTTGAAAAACTGCCATTTTATGCTTATGATGACATCGACTTATGCAGATGAAATCTAGCATTATCCTGCACACAAGTAGATCACAAGTGCCCTGGAGGTTTACCGCGGGGCAGGTCATAATGCCCTATATAAACCACTGGTGTCTAAAGTAGTTCATAACCACGGCTGGTTTTAATCATAACCATATAAAATCAAAGAATATCATACATGTGATATTTGAATAAAACTGTCGGCTTACCATACCAATGTAGTAAGGGTGATAACCCAAAACTTTAGGAGACGATAATTCCAAGTATTTAGTATTATCATATACTAGCGACTTAACGTCCAAAGCCAGTTCATGAGGGTAGTAACGCTATGTTCTCTTTGGTGAATACACCTATGTTTGAACAGGAAGCCCCCCATGTGCTTTATAACCATGGCATATGAAGCAGACCAAGAGGGATATTTACAGCTATGCTTCGAATATGAGTAGGAAGCCCCCAAGTGGTTTGTAACCATGGCGTATGAGCCGGACCAAGAGGGATATTTATAGCTATGCTTCGAATACGAGCAGGAAGCCCCAAGTGGTTTGTAACCATGGCGTATGAGCTGGACTAAGAGGGATATTTATATCTATGCTTCGAATATGAGCAGGAAGCCCCCAAGTGGTTTGTAACCATGGCGTATGAGCCGGACCAAGAGGGGTATTTATAGCTATGCTTCGAATACGAGAAGGAAGCCCCCCAGTGGTTTGTAACCATGGCGTATGAGCCGGACCAAGAGGGATATTTATAGCTATGCTTCGAATACGAGCAGGAAGCCCCCAAGTGGTTTGTAACCATGGCGTATGAGCCAGACCAAGAGGGATATTTATAGCTATGCTTCGAATACGAGCAGAAAGCCCCCAAGTGGTTTGTAACCATGGCGTATGAGCCGGACCAAGAGGGATATTTATAGCTATGCTTCGAGTACGAGAAGGAAGCCCCCAAGTGGTCATAATTGTGGCATTGTGCCGATCAAGAGGGATATTCACAACTATGCCTCAAATATGGGCAGAAAGCCTCCAAGTGACCATAATTGGGGCATTGCCCCGATCAAGAGGGATATTCATAGCTATGCCTCAAATATCGGCAGGAAGCCCCCAAGTGACCATAAGTGTGGCATTGCGCCGATCGTGAGGGATATTCACAGCTATGCTTCAAATATGGGCAGGAAGCCCCCAAGTGACCATAATTGTGGCATTGCGCCGATCAAGAGGGATATTCACAACTATGCCTCAAATATGGGCAGGAAGCCCCCAAGTGACCATAATTGTGGCATTACCCCGATCAAGAGGGATATTCACAGCTATGCCTCAAATATGGGCAGGAAGCCCCCAAGTGACCATAATTGTGAAAAAAGACTCCTTATTCCTTGAGATGAAACAAATAGAGGCCCTGTATTAGCAGGGGTGCCATCTTTATTATAATCATCATAATATATACATTGTCAAAATATGTACATTGTAAGAGCCGGTGGCTCAAGTATAGTAAGGCCAAAGATGAGCAATATTCCACGACCGACGAGTCTCCTACTTCGACGTGTGTGAGTCCTTGTGGTCTCGAACATCAATAAGGTAGTATGATCCATTGTTCAGATTCTTGCTGATCAAAAAAGGCCCTTCCCAAGGTGGAGATAGTTTATGCATATTAGTTTGATCCTGAATAAGCCGGAGCACCAAGTCACCTTCTTGAAAGGTTCTGGTCTTAACCCGGCAGTTGCGATAATGACGCAGATCTTGCTGATAAATCACTGATCGAGCTACTACGAGGTCCCTCTCCTCATCTAATAGGTCAAGTGCATCCTGACGTGCTTTTTCATTATCAGCTTCAACAAAAGCCGCCACACGGGGTGAGTCATGACGGATATCACTAGGGAGAACCGCCTCTGCTTCATAAACCATGAACAAAGGTGTGTAACCCGTAGATCTGTTGGGGGTAGTATTGATACTCCATAATACTGAGGGTAACTCCTCCACCCAACAACATGGCGTCCTCTGCAAAGGAACCATAAGCCGGGGCTTGACGCCTTTTAGGATCTCTTGATTAGCTCTCTCCGCTTGACCATTAGACTGGGGGTGAGCCACTGATGATACATCAAGCCGTATATGCTCACGTTGGCAAAATTCCTCCATGGCACCCTTGGATAGATTAGTGCCATTATCAGTTATAATACTGTGGGGAAAACCAAAACGAAAAATCACCTTTTCATGAATAGAACCGTCGTCGCCGCATCACATTTACTGACCGGCTCTGCTTCAACCCACTTCGTAAACTTATCAACCGCCACCAGGAGGTGTGTATTTTTGTCTTTAGACCTTCTAAAAGGCCCAACCATATCAAGCCTCCAGACCGCAAATGGCCAAGTGATTGGAATCATTCTCAATTCTTGAGACAGCACATGAGCGCGTCGTGAGAACTTCTGACAACCATCACATCTGCTGACTAGATCCTCCGCATCAGCGTGCGCCGTTAGCCAATAGAACCCATGACGAAAAGCCTTGGCTACAAGAAATTTAGACCCGGCATGATTGATAACCCACAAGTATAGGGGATCGCAACAGCTTTCAAGGGTAGAGTATTCAACCCAAATTTATTGATTCGACACAAGGGGAGCCAAAAAATATTCTCAAGTATTAGTAGCTGAGTTGTCAATTCAACCACACCTGGAAACTTAGTATCTGCAGCAAAGTGTTTAGTAGCAAAGTAATATGATAGTAGTCGTAGCGGCAACAAAAGTAAAGACAACAATAGTAATGTTTTTGGTATTTTGTAGTGATTGTAACAGTAGCAGCGGAAAAGTAAATAAGCGTAAACCAGTATATGGAAAACTCGTAGGCACCGGATCAGTGATGGATAATTATGCCGGATGCGGTTCATCATGTAACAGTCATAGCATAGGGTGACACAGAACTAGCTCCAATTCATCAATGTAATGTAGGCATGTATTCCGTATATAGTCATATGTGCTTATGGAAAAGAAGTTGCATGACATCTTTTGTCCTACCCTCCCGTGGCAGCGGGGTCCTATTGGAAACTAAGGGATATTAAGGCCTCCTTTTAATAGAGAACCGGAACAAAGCATTAGCACATAGTGAATACATGAACTCCTCAAACTATGGTCATCACTGGGAGTGGTCCCGGTTATTGTCACTTCGGGGTTGCCGGATCATAACACATAGTAGGTGACTATAGACTTGCAAGATAGGATCAAGAACTCACATATATTCATGAAAACATAATAGGTTCAGATTTGAAATCATGGCACTCGGGCCCTAGTGACAAGCATTAAGCATAGCAAAGTCATAGCAACATCAATCTCAGAACATAATGGATACTAGGGATCAAACCCTAACAAAACTAACTCGATTACATGATAAATCTCATCCAACCCATCACCGTCCAGCAAGCCTACGATGATATTACTCAAGCACGACGGTGAGCATCATGAAATTGGTGATGGAGGATGGTTGATGATGATGACGACGACAAATCCCCCTCTCCGGAGCCCCGAACGGACTCCAGACCAGCCCTCCCGAGAGGTTTTAGGGCTTGGCGGCGGCTCCATATCATCAAACGCGATGATTTCTTCTCTCTGATTTTTTTCTCATCGAAACTCAATATATGGAGGTGGAGTTGGAGTCGGAGACGCAACAGGGGGCCCACAAGGCAGGGGGCGCGCCCCCACCCTCCTGAGAAGGGTGTGGGCCCCCTGGTCTTCATCTTTGGCGAGGATTTTTATTGTTTTTTCTAAGATGTTCCGTGGAGTTTCAGGTCATTCCGAGAATATTTGTTTTCTACACATAAAACAACACCATGGTAATTCTGCTAAAAACAGCGTCAGTCCGGGTTAGTTCCATTCAAATCATACAAGTTAGAGTCCAAAACAAGGGCAAAAGTGTTTGGAAAAGTAGATACGACGGAGACGTATCAACTCCCCCAAGCTTAAAACCTTGCTTGTCCTCAAGCAATTCAGTTGACAAACTGAAAGAAAGAAAGAAAAACTTTTACAAACTCTGTTTGCTCTTGCTGTTGTAACTATGTCAAGCCAGCATTCAAGTTTTCAGCATAGATCATAACTAACCATATTTGCAATAATTCTCAGGTCTCATCATTACTCATATCAATAGCATAATCAACTAGCAAGTCATAATAATAAATCTCGGATGACAACACTTTATCAAAACAATCATAATATGATATAACAAGATGGTATCTCGCTAGCCCTTTCTGTGACCGCAAAACATAAATGCAGAGCACCTTTAAAGATCAAGGACTGACTAGACATTGTAATTCATGGTAAAAGAGATCCAATCATAGTCATACCCAATATAAATTAACAGTGATGAATGCAAATGACGGCTGCGCTCTCCATCTAGTGCTTTTTAATAAGAGGGTGATGACTCAACATAAAAGTAAATGGATAGGCCCTTCGCAGAGGGAAGCAGGGATTTGTAGAGGTGCCAGAGCTCAGTTTTGCAATAGAGATAAATTGTATTTTGAGCGGTATACTTTCATTGTCAACGTAACAACTAAGAGATGGCGATATCTTCCATGCTAAACACATTATAGGCGGTTCCCAAACAGAATGGTAAAGTTTATACTCCCCCTCTACCAACAAGCATCAATCCATGGCTTGCTCGAAACAACGAGTGCCTCCAACATACATCAGGTCCCAGGGGGAGTTTTGTTTGCAATTAATTTTGATTTAGTTTGCATAAAGTATGGGACTGGGCATCCCGATGACCAGCCATTTTCTCGTGAGTGGGGAGCAGAGTCCACTCCTCTTGAGAATAACCCGCCTAACACGGAAGATAAGGACATCCTTTGTTGATACATGAGCTATTCGAGCATACAAAATAGAATGTTTATTTGAAGGTTTAGAGTTTGGCACATACAAATTTACTTGGAACGGCAGGTAGATACCGCATATAGGGAGGTATAGTGGACTCATCTGGAATAACTTTGGGGTTTAAGGGATTGGATGCACAAGCAGTATTCCCGCTTAGTACAGGTGAAGGCTAGCAAAAGACTGGGAAGCGACCAACTAGAGAGCGACAACAGTCATGTACATGCATTAAAATTAATAAACATTGGATGCAAGCATGAGTAGGATATAATCCACCATGAACATAAATATCGTGAAGGCTATGTTGATTTGTTTCAACTACATGCGTGAACATGTGCCAAGTCAAGTCACTTAAATCATTGAAAAGAGGATACCACCCCATCGTACCACATCATAATCATCTCAATAGCATGTTGGCACACAAGGTAAACCATTATAACTCATAGCTAATCAAGCATGGCACAAGCAACTATGATCTCTAATTGTCATTGCAAACATGTTTATTCATAATAAGCTGAATCAAGAACGACGGGCTCATCATATTTACAAAAACAAAAGAGGTCGAGTTCATACCGGCTTTTCTCATCTCAGTCAGTCCATCATATATCATCATAATTGCCTTTCACTTGCACGACCGAACGGTGTGAATAATAATAATAGTGCACGTGCATTGGACTAAGCTGGAATCTGCGAGCATTCAATAAACAGGAGAAGATAAGGCAATATGGGCTTTGGGTTAAATCAACAATAATGCATATAAGAGCCACTTCAACAATTTAATCATGGTCTTCTCCTACCGACCCCCAAAGAAAAGAAAAGAAATAAAACTATTTACACGGGAAAGCTCCCAACAAGCAAAAGAAGAACGGGAAATATTTTTGGGTTTTCTTTTTAATTATTAGTACTACAGCAGAAAAATAAACTACTACTAATTTTTTTTGGTTTTCCTTAAGGTTTAACAAACACATGAGAAGAAAGCAGGAAAAAGAAAATAAACTAGCATGGATATTACAGTGAAAAAGTATGAGCACCGACATTTAGCAATGAGTGTGTGTGAGCATAAATGTAATGTCGGTGAGAAATACGTACTCCCTCAAGCTTAGGCTTTTGGCCTAAGTTGGTCTATGGCCACGGCTGGCCTGGTGGATGTCCATAATAATAGTTGTTGGGGTCGTACTGTGATGAGGAAGAAGACTCTGACTGCCACTGCCTGACAGTCATTTCTGGATCCCAAGAATAAACAGATTGTCGTGGAGGCTCATCTTGTGGCTCCTGTTCCGGGCTGGTGCAGGGTTCCGGTAGGCGTGAATAGCCATCAACGGAACAAGGTACGTGCCTGCAGTCAAATCAAACAAAGAAGGACTAGGCAAGGTAATAGTCTCAGGATGATGTTTATTAAAGAACAATTGATATTTAAGCTCCCCTGCCCTATTTTTAACAATAAAATCATGTGCCACCATACTTTTATGATCTAGATAAACATTGGGGCAGCACCTTTTCTTCCTTCTCAGCATGCCTAATAGGTATGTTAAAATGTGCGGCTAGGCGTGTGGCATAGATGCCTCCAAAGATGGGGCCCTTAGTACGGTTCATATTTAACCGTCTAGCAATAATACCGCCCAAACTAAAAGTGTTATCACTGTATAAACCTTGGAGCAGAATAATTAAATCAGGGATACTAAGGTTTCCAGAATTTCCGCGTCCAATTAAACAACGACTAGCAAATAATGCAAAGTAACGCAAAACAGGAAAATGTATGCTAGTGATTCGTGCGTCGGAAACCTTCCTGGTTTCTCCTACAGTGATATTATCAATAAACCCAGCCACATCATCATGATGTGGTTCTTTTGTCTTTCCCTCAAAAGGGACTAAACAAATCCGACAGAAATCATAAAGTGACATCTCCTTATGCTCATCATATAAATGAAACTCCACCGTAGGTGGTGAGTTCCTAGAATGAAAATGAAAGTTTTGCACAAAGGTATTTGTGAGTAAGAGATACTGATCGCATTGGTCGTGGAGGAAAGCAGTGAGGCCTGCATTGTGAGCCAATTCATGAAAATCTTCATAGATACCGGCTGCTCTCAAGAAATCATCAGAAGGCCATTCACACGCCCGAATCTCCGTGGTGCGTGGCAAATTATACTTAGGCTTCAGTGCATTTTCCTTCGAGCTTTGGCTCGATGAGACCCTCAATAATCTCCTCATCATTTTCTGGAAATTTCTGAAATTTTTAGTAACTTCAAAATAAAAGTGAACCAAACTCAATAAAACTGATAGCAGCTACTCCTACAAGTACCTAGAGCCTATATCAAGCATTAGAACTACTTGGAACCATATAAATTTGACATGCAAGCTCAAGAACATGGTCACCTATGCAGCACAAATTTGCAAAGAATAAAGCACTAGAACAAAAACTAATTGGACCAATGGAGGAGTCACATACCAAGGAACAATCTCCCCAAGCAGTTTTGCGAGAGGTGCTTTGATCAAGGAGATCAAAAATCGCAACAAAAGTGGCTGGAACTCGTGCTTGAGTTGGTTTTTCGGGTTTTTGTGAGATAGAGGAAGAAGATGGGTGCTGGGATAAGTGGAGGAGGGCCACCGTGGGCCCACGAGGTAGGGGGCGCGCTCACCACCCTCGTGGCCAGGTGGCAGCTCCTCTCGTGGTAATTTTTGCACAGTAAATCCTCAAATATTCCCGAAAAAATCATATTAAATTGGCATGGCATTCTGAGGACTCTTATTTTCGGGATATTTTTATATTGCACGGATAAGTCAGGAAAAAGATAGAAAAATACTATTTTTACTTTATTTAATATAAATAACAGAAAGTATAAAGAGGGTACAGAAGTTTGTGCTTCTAGTTTCATCCATCTCATGCTCATCAAAAAGAATCCACTAAGATAATCATGAAACCGGAGAAATTTCGAATAACACTAAGTTACCTCAACGGGGATATGCACATCCCCAATAATAAGAATATCATATTTCTTCTTGATAGTAGGAAGAGGAAATTCAAAACCTCCAAATATAATCAATGGAATTTTTCCAATAGAGTTGATACTATGAACTTGAGGTTGTTTCCTCGGAAACTGTACCATATGCTCATTACCATTAACATGAAAAGTGACATTGCCTTTGTTGCAATCAATAACAACCCTTGTAGTATTAAGAAAAGGTCTTCCAAGAATAATAGACATACTATCATCCTCGGGAATATCAAGTATAACAAAGTCTGTTAAAATAGTAACGTTTGCAACCACAACAGGCACATCCTCACAAATACTGACAGGTATAGCAGTAGGTGTCAGCTTATTCAAGTCAAGTCTACGATATAAAGAGAGAGGCATAACACTAACACCGGCTCCAAGATCACATAAAGCAGTTTTAATATAATTCTTTTTAATGGAGCAAGGTATAGTAGGTACTCCGGGGTCTCCAAGTTTCTTTGGTATTCCACCCTTAAAAGTGTAATTAGCAAGCATGGTGGAAACTTCAGCTTCCGGTATCTTTCTTTTATTAGTAATGATATCCTTCATATATTTAGCATAAGGATTTGTTTTGAGCACATCAGTTAATCTCATACGCAAAAAGATAGGCCTAAACATTTCAACAAAGCGCTCAAAATCCTCTTCGTCCTTTTTCTTGGATGGTTTCGGAGGAAAAGGCATGGGTTTCTGAACCCAAGGTTCCCTTTCTTTACCATGTTTCCTAGCAACAAAGTCTCTTTTATCATAACGTTGATTCTTTGATTGTGGGTTATCAAGATCAACAGCAGGTTTGATTTCTACATCATTATCATTACTAGGTTGAGCATCATCATGAACATCATCATTAATGTTTTTACTAGGTTCATGTTCATTACCAGATTGTGTTTCAGCATCAGACATAGAAATATCATTTGGATTATCAGGTGGTTCAGCAATAGGTTCACTAGAAGTTTGCACAGTTCTATCATTTTTCTTCTTCTTCTTTTTAGAAGAACTAGGAACATCAATATTATTTCTTTGAGAATCTTGCTCGATTCTCTTAGGGTGGCCTTCAGGATACAAAGGTTCCTGAGTCATTCTACCAGTTCTAGTGGCCACTCTAACAGCATAATCATTTTTCTTACTATTCATTTCATTAAGCACTTCTTTTTGAGCTTTAAGTACTTGTTATACTTGAGTGGTAACCATAGAAGCATGTTTGCTAACAAGTTTAATTTCACCTTTAATATCAGCCATATAATCACCCAAGCGTCTAATCATATAAGCATTTTCTTTTAATTGTCTACCAAAATAAGCATTGAAGTCCTCTTGCTTATACATAAAGTTATCAAACTCATCCAAGCATTAACTAGAAATTTTAGTAGGAGGGACTTCAGCTTTATCATATCTATAAAGAGAATTTACCTTTACTACCTGTGTTGGGATATCGGGATCAGGAGGTTCTTCAGTGAATAAATAATTAAGATCATAAGTTTCTTCAACAGGCGGTATATTAAGACCATGTATTTCTTCAATAGGAGGTAAATTCTTAACGTCTTCAGCTTTAATACCTTTTTCTTTCATAGATTTCTTTGCCTCTTGCATATCTTCGGGACTGAGAAATAAAATACCTCTCTTCTTCGAAGTTGGTTTAGGAATAGGCTCAGTAATTGGAGCAGGAGTTGGCTCAGGAGCTGGCTCGGGAGGTGCCCAATTATTTTCATTTGTCAACATATTATTCAATAGAATTTCAGCTTCATCTGGTGTTCTTTCCCTGAAAAGAGAACCAGCACAACTATCCAGGTAATCTCTGAAAGCATCGGTTAGTCCATTATAAAAGATATCAAGTATTTCAAGTTTCTTAAGAGGATGATCCGGTAAAGCATTAAGTAACTTGAGAAGCCTCCCCCAAGCTTGTGGGAGACTCTCTTCTTTAATTTGCACAAAGTTGTATATTTCCCTCAAAGCAGCTTGTTTCTTATGAGCAGGGAAATATTTAGCAGAGAAGTAATAAATCATATCCTGGGGACTACGCACACAACCAGGATCAAAAGAATTAAACCATATCTTAGCATCACCCTTTAATGAGAACGGAAATATTTTGAGTATATAAAAGTAACGCGATCTCTCATCATTAGTGAACAGGGCAGCTATATCATTTAACTTAGTAAGATGTGCCACAACAGTTTCAGATTCATAGCCATAAAACGGATCAGATTCAACCAAAGTAATTATATCAGGATCAACAGAGAATTCATAATCCTTATCAGGAACGCATATAGGTGAAGTAGCAAAAGCAGGGTCAGGACTCATTTTATCTCTAAGTGATTCTTTGCTCCATTTAATTAATAATCTCTTAAGCTCATATCTATCTTTACAAGCAAAAATAGCGGCAAAAGATTCCGTATCAAAAAGATAGCCCTCAGGAATAACAGGCATATTTTCATCATCACTATCATCATCGTATTCAGATTCAATAATTTCTTTTTCTCTAGCCCTAGCAATTTGTTCATCAAGAAATTCACTAAGGGGCACAGTAGTATCAGGCATAGAAGCAGTTTCATCATAAGTATCATGCATAGCAGAAGTGGCATCATCAATAACATGCAACATATCAGAAAGAATAGCAGAAGCAGATGTAGGTGTCACAAACTTACTCATAACAGAAGGTGAATCAAGTGCAGAGCTAGATGGCAGTTCCTTACCTCCCCTCGTAGTTGAGGGATAGATCTTGGTTTTTGGATCTCTCAAGTTCTTCATAGTGTCCAGCGGATATAAATCCCAAGTGACTCAAAGAATAGAGCTATGCTCCCCGGCAACGGCGCCAGAAATTTGTCTTGATAACCCACAAGTATAGGGGATCGCAACAGCTTTCGAGGGTAGAGTATTCAACCCAAATTTATTGATTCGACACAAGGGGAGCCAAAGAATATTCTCAAGTATTAGCAGCTGAGTTGTCAATTCAACCACACCTGGAAACTTAGTATCTGCAGCAAAGTGTTTAGTAGAAAGTAATATGATAGTAGTTGTAGCGGCAACAAAAGTAAAGACAGTAATAGTAATGTTTTTGGTATTTTGTAGTGATTGTAACAGTAGCAGCGGAAAAGTAAATAAGCGTAAACCAGTATATGGAAAACTCGTAGGCACCGGATCAGTGATGGATAATTATGCCGGATGCGGTTCATCATGTAACAGTCATAACATAGGGTGACACAGAACTAGCTCCAATTCATCAATGTAATGTAGGCATGTATTCCGTCTATAGTCATACATGCTTATGGAAAAGAACTTGCATGACATCTTTTGTCCTACCCTCCCGTGGCAGCGGGGTCCTATTGGAAACTAAGGGATATTAAGGCCTCCTTTTAATAGAGAACCGGAACAAAGCATTAGCACATAGTGAATACATGAACTCCTCAAACTATGGTCATCACCGGGAGTGGTTCCGATTATTGTCACTTCGGGGTTGCCGGATCATAACACATGGTAGGTGACTTTAGACTTGCAATATAGGATCAAGAACTCACATATATTCATGAAAACATAATAGGTTCAGATCTGAAATCATGGCACTCGGGCCCTAGTGACAAGCATTAAGCATAGCAAAGTCATAGCAACATCAATCTCAGAACATAATGGATACTAGGGATCAAACCCTAACAAAACTAACTCAATTACATGATAAATCTCATCCAACCCATCACCGTCCAACAAGCCTATGATGGAATTACTCATGCACGGCGGTGAGCATCATGAAATTGGCGATGGAGGATGGTTGATGATGACGACGGCGACGAATCCCCCTCTCCGGAGCCCCGAACGGACTCCAGATCAGCCCTCCCGAGAGGTTTTAGGGCTTGGCGGCGGCTCCGTATCGTAAAACGTGATGATTTCTTCTCTCTGATTTTTTTCTCATCGAAACTCAATATATGGAGGTGGAGTTGGAGTCGGAGACGCAACAGGGGGCCCACGAGGTAGGGGGCGCGCCCCCCACCCTCGTGAGAAGGGTGTGGGCCCCCTGGTCTTCATCTTTGGCGAGGATTTTTTATTGTTTTTAAGATGTTCCGTGGAGTTTCAGGTCATTCCGAGAATATTTGTTTTCTGCACATAAAACAACACCATGGTAATTCTACTGAAAACAGCATCAGTCCGGGTTAGTTCCATTCAAATCATACAAGTTAGAGTCCAAAACAAGGGCAAAAGTGTTTGGAAAAGTAGATATGACGGAGACGTATCAATGATGACCACAATACCCTTCATGAATCTCTCGTAGAATCTCACGGCCCTCCTCTGGAGAAACACAACGTTGAAACGCCCATGTCACACTGCGATGATGCAACTCTCCATGAACAATAGTCATTGACTTAGACCGCTGGGTTATCTGCCTGGCCAAAGTTTCATCCTCAGGTAACTCGCCCCGGATCATATAAGCCAAATATGGAACTCTCCAATCAGGAATCGCATGAAGAGCAACCATCAATTGTGCTTCCGGGTCAGGAATAGCCAAATCTTCCTCTGTAGGCAATTTGACAGAAGGGTTATGCAGAATATCCAGGAAAGTGTTAGGTGGCACCGGTTTACACTGAGATCCTAACCGGCTTAAAGCATCAGCCGCCTCATTTTTCTTGCGATCAACATGTTCAACTCGATAACCCTTGAAGTGACCCGCAATAGCATCAACCTCCCGATGATAAGCCGCCATGAGTGGATCCTTAGAATCCCAAGTGCGAGAAACTTGCCGAGCAACCAGATCTGAGTCGCCAAAACACCTCACCCGGCTTAAGCTCATCTCCTTAGCCATCCGAAGACCATGGAGCAAGGCATCATACTCAGCTGCATTGTTAGTACAAGGGAACATGAGCCGGGGAACATAAGAAAATTTATCACCTCGTGGGGAAGTTAATACAACTCCAGCCCCCGAACCTTCCAACTGCCTGGACCCATCAAAGTGAATAGTCCAATATGTGTTATCCGGCTTCTCCTCACGCATCTACAATTTTGTCCAATCATTGATAAAATCCACAAGTGCTTGAGATTTGATGGCTGTACGGGGCACATATTTTAAACCATGAGGTCCAAGCTTAATGGCCCACTTGGCTACCCGACCTGTGGCTTCTCTGTTTTGAATGATATCCCCTAAGGGGGTAGAACTAACCACAGTGATAGGATGACCCATAAAATACTGTTTAAGCTGCCGGCTAGCCATAAAAACCCCATACACAAGCTTCTGCCAATGTGGATACCTCTGTTTGGACTCAATAAGGACCTCACTGATATAGTAAACTGGCTGTTGAACCAGATATTCTTTGCGTGTTTCCTTCCTTTCCACCACAATGGCAACACTAACAGCTCGGCTATTGGCAGCCACATATAACAACAAAGGCTCTTTATCAATGGGAGCAGACAGAACGGGCGGCTCAGCCAACTGTTTCTTCAAGTCCTCAAATGCTTGATTAGCAGCATCACTCCAGACAAAGTGATTTGTTTTCTTCATCATCTGGTACAGAGGGATAGCCTTCTCACCCAACCGGCTTAAGGCCGCAATACGACCTATCAAACGTTGAACGTCATTGACACATGCCGGTTTAGTCAAGGAGGTAATAGCCTTGATCTTCTCTGGGTTAGCTTCAATGCCCCTGTTGGAAACCAGAAAACCCAAAAGCTTATCAGCTGGTACACCAAGAACACACTTGGCCGGGTTAAGCATGATCTTATATGCCCGAAGATTATCAAAGATCTCCTTCAAATCATCAATCAGGGTTTCCTTCTTTCTGGATTTCACCACAATGTCATCCACATAAGCATGAGCATTATGCTCGATTTGATTATGAAGGCAGCTTTGCACACACCGTTGGTACGTCGCCTAGGCACTCTTGAGCCCAAAAGGCATGGACACATAGCAGAAGGCTCCAAACGGAGTAATGAAAGTTGTCTTCTCCTGGTCCTTAACTACCATTTTGATCTGATGATAACCAGAATAAGCATCCAAAAAGCTCAAACGCTCACAACCCATCGTAGCATCAATGATTTTATCAATACGCGGAAGAGCAGAAGGATTAGCCGGACAAGCCTTATTTAAGTCCGTGTAATCCACACACATACACCAAGTGTCGTTCTTCTTAAGCACTAGCACCGGGTTAGCCAACCACTCCGGATGAAAAACTTCAACGATGAACCCAGCCGCCAAGAGCCGGGCCACTTCCTCACCAATGGCTTTACGCCTCTCTTCATTACAACGACAAAGAAACTTCTTGACTGGTTTAAACTTCGGATCAACATTAAGAGTGTGCTCAGCGAGTTCCCTTGGTACACCCGGCATGTCAGAAGGTTTCCATGCAAATATGTCCCAGTTCTCATGGATGAACTCGATGAGTGCGCCTTCCTATTTTGGATCCAGATTACCACTGATGCTGAACTGCTTGGATGAATCGCCAGGAACGAAATCAACTAGCTTGGTGTCATCCGCCGACTTAAACTTCAAGACCTGATCATGCTTCGTGGTTGGCTTCTTCAAAGATGTCATATCTGCCGGGTCAACATTATCTTTGTAAAACTTCAATTCCTTTGTTGCGCAGACAGACTCAGCATAAGCCGCATCGCCTTCTTCACACTCCAAAGCTATCTTCCGGCTTCCATGCACTGTGATAGTCCCCTTGTGACCCGGCATTTTGAGCTGCAGATAAACATAACAAGGTTGTGCCATGAACTTGTCATAAGCCGGCCGTCCAAATATATCATGATATGGACTCTGAATCTTGACTACTTCAAAGGTCAACGTCTCAGATCTAGAATCATAATCATCTCCAAAAGCAACCTCCAGGGCTATCTTACCAACCGGATATGCTGACTTACTAGGTACCAGACCGTGAAAAATAGTGTTTGATGGTTTAAGGTTTTTGTCAGTCAACCCCATACGACGGAAAGTATCATAGTAGAGGATATTAATATTGTTGCCTCCATCCATGAGCACCTTAGTGAACTTGTATCCTCCCACCTGAGGCACCACCACAAGCGCTAAATGACCCAGATTATCAACCCAGGGCGAGTCATCCTCACGGCTCCAAACAATGGGCTGCTCAGACCATCGTAAATAACAAGGAACTGCTCGTTCAACAGCATTGACTGCCATTTTACGAAGCTTCTGATCCCTCTTACATAAACTTGTGGTGAAGACGTGGTACTGCCCACTATTCAACTGCTCCGGGTTACTCTGATAACCAGATTGCTGCTATTGATTCCCCTGACCGGACTGTTGATAGTAACCCCCCCCCCCCTGATTGCCTTGATTTCTTGGGTGACTCTGAAAACCGGAATTAGAACTGCCTCCACCGAAACCTGGACCATGAGAACCGAAACCTGAGCCGCCGCCTTGCCCATGGTTGTTCTGGAAAAAGCTTGAGTTTTTGAGCTCCCTCATAATTTGGCAGTCCTTCCAAAGGTGTCTGGACGGCCTTTCCTTCGTACCATGCTTTGGGCATGGTTCATTCATCATCTGCTCAAGATTTATACCAGAACCTTGATACGTCTCCAACGTATCTATAATTTTTGATTGCTCCATGCTATACTATCTACTATTTTGGATGTTTATGGGCTTTATTATACACTTTTATATCATTTTTGGGACTAACCTATTAACCCATAGCCCAGTGCCAGTTTCTGTTTTTACCTTATTTTAGAATATCGCAGAAAAGGAAAATCAAACGGAGTCCAATTGACCTGAAACTTCACGGAACTTATTTTTGAATCAGAAGAAGCCCAGAAGACTTGGAGTGCATGTCAGGGGATCTACGAGGAGGCCACGAGGCAGGGGGCGCGCCCACCCCCTAACGCACTTCTTCCTCCTATATATCTCCATATACCCTAAAACGATCTGGGAGCACAATAGATCGGGAGTTTCGCCGCTAGAAGCCTCCGTAGCCACCAAAAGCCAATCTAGACCCGTTCCGGCACCCTGCTGGAGGGGGGAATCCCTCTCCGGTGGTCATGTTCATCATCCCGATGCTCTCCATGACGAGGAGGGAGTAGTTCTCCCTCGGGGCTGAGGGTATGTACCAGTAGCTATGTGTTTGATCTCTCTCTCTCTCTCGTGTTCTTGAGGTGATACGATCTTGATGTATCGTGAGCTTTGCTATTATAGTTGGATCTTATGTTTCTCCTCCCCCTCTACTCTCTTGTAATGGATTGAGTTTCCCCTTTGAAGTTATCTTATTGGATTGAGTCTTTAAAGATTTGAGAACACTTGATGTATGTCTTGCCGTGCATATCTGTGGTGACAATGGGATATCACGTGATTCACTTGATGTATGTTTTGCTGATCAACTTGCGGGTTCTGCCCATGAACCTATGCATAGGGGTTGGCACACGTTTTCGTCGTGATTCTCCGGTAGAAACTTTGGGGCACTCTTTGAGGTTCTATGTGTTGGTTGAATAGATGAATCTGAGATTTTGTGATGCATATCGTATAATCATACCCACGGATACTGGAGGTGACATTGGAGTATCTAGGTGACATTAGGGTTTTGGTTGATTTGTGTCTTTAGGTGTTATTCTAGTACGAACTCTAGGGCTGTTTGTGACACTTATAGGAATAGCCCAACGGATTGATTGGAAAGAATAACTTTGAGGTGGTTTCGTACCATACCATAATCTCTTCGTTTGTTCTCCGCTATTAGTGACTTTGGAGTGACTCTTTGTTGCATGTTGAGGGATAGTTATGTGATCCAATTATGCTATTATTGTTGAGGGAACTTGCACTAGCGAAAGTATGAACCCTAGGCCTTGTTTCAACGCATTGCAATACCGTTTATGCTCACTTTTATCATTAGTTACCTTGCTGTTTTTATAATTTCAGATTACAAATACCCATATCTACTATCCATATACCACTTGTATCACCATCTCTTCGCCGAACTAGTGCACCTATGCAATTTACCATTGATTGGGTGTGTTGGGGACACAAGATACTCTTTGTTATTTGGTTGCAGGGTTGCTTGAGAGAGACCATCTTCATCCCACGCCTCCTACGGATTGATAAACCTTAGGTCATCCACTTGAGGGAAATTTGCTATTTTCCTACAAACCTCTGCACTTGGAGGCCTAACAACGTCTACAAGAAGAAGGTTGTGTAGTAGACATCAACCCTCCTGCCCAAGGAGGTGGCTTTCCCTTACAACGCTGACCATTATTTTGCGCGTTGGTATTGGCCAAAAATCTGAACTGTTATCGGCCTTGCGCTTACCATTGCCCCCCTGACTCGTCGGGTTATGATGCTGGCCCTTGGTGTTACCACTCTTCTTTCCCTTTCCCGTCTTTTCATCATTAGACTCAGGGTCCTTGGTACTATTAGAGTCGGCATATTTAATCAGAGTTGCCATAAGCTCCCCCATGTCATTGTAGTGGCGCTTGAGTCGCCCTAGCTTCTGTTTAAGAGGCAAAAAACGGCAATTTTTCTCCAACATCAGGACTGCTAAGCCGACATTGATGTTATCCGATGAGTGCAGGATGGCTTTGACCCGGTGCACCCAATGGGTCATTGACTCGCCCTCTTCGTGGGCGCAGTCATCCAAATCCACAATCGACATGGGATGTTTGCATGTATCTTCAAAATTCTGGATGAACCGGGCCTTCAACTTAGCCCACGATCCAATTGAATTGGCAGGCAGTCCCTTTAACCAAGTACGGGTCGTCCCATCCAGCATCATGGTGAAGTACTTAGCACATGTGGTATCGTTGACCTCCAATAGCTCCATGGCCATCTCGTAACTCTCAATCCACACCTCAGGGGGTAAGTCGGCTATGTAGTTAGGCACCTTACGAGGTCCTTTGAAATCCTTGGGCAGGCGCTCATTACGCAGAGCCGGCACTAAACATGGTACACCCGTGCTTCTAGAGGTCATGCCTGCTTCCACCGAAGTTGTTGGATAAACCAGAGATGGTTGATGAGCCGCGTACTAAGCCTCCAGCTCAGCCTCCCGATGTGCTCTATCCTGATCCATCAGGGCCAGAGTATCACGGGGCGGGTCATGTCCATGGGCGTAAACCAGCCTATCTGGGCCGGGTTAACTTCGTCAGTAGTTAAGTATGTTAAAGCCCAAGAAGGCAGATGAGGGCTCAAGGCCCATGGTTGGTTCAAGGCCTGTAGCCGTAAACCGGCGTTGGTAGTTAACTTGTATTGTAAGTTAGGAATAAGTAGAGACCGAACCGGACACATCTATGAGCCGGTATGGGGACTCTGTGAACCGACGGGCGTCACCCGTGTATATAAGGGGACGACCCGGCGGCGGTTCAAGGACAACAGACAACAACTCGAGACTTAGGCGAAGCTTGTTTGCTCCCTAGTCATCGAAACCCCATCAATTCCGTCACAACTAGACGTAGGCTTTTACCTTCATCGAAGGGGCCGAACTAGTATAAACTCTCTTGCGTCCCTATGTCTGCTTTAACCCCTTCAAGCTAACCCGTTGCGATGGCTCCACGACTAAGTCCTTTCTCTAGGACATCTGCCGTGACAAAACCACGACAGTTGGCGCCCACCATGGGGCGATCGCACGATGGTTTCAGGTTCTTCGTGGGCCGCTTTGACGGACTCGAGGGCTACGCTGTAGGCCGGATGACTAAGAGTCGTCGCAGCAAGCTCTACATCGACGATGCAGGCTGGGGCCCTGAGACCGGCTCAGTTGAGTACGGATACCGGGTCCCCTTTGGTGGCATTCACGATTTCATTGGCAAGATCGGTGATCCGGGCCCTGAGCCGGACATCTGCACCGACCTCGTCGAGACGGCTCAGCGTGCGCGATCTGCCCGGGCTAAACCGGCCGTGAAGCGTGCCTTCATGGGAGTCATCCATGGAGGAAGTTATGAGGATGGATCGGGATCTCGCGGCGAGACCGTCGTTTGTTTCGATGACGAGTCATCGACCGGAGAAACCGAATCTCTTTATCAGCTACAAGACGGCCGGATTGGGGGCTGTTCCGATGGCGACAGTATTCCGGACCCCTCTGATCTGCCCAACCGGATTGGAATATTCATGGCCGGCACACAAGCAGCGCTTCATTCTTCGACCGCTGCGGCAACAACCTCCGGTTCAACAGCGGCGACGGCTGCCAGGGCAGGAGGCTCTGTGCGCCCGCCGACTCAAGTTCTATCAGAGCTATTTGATGCATTGGATGTGCTTATGGCGGAAGCTAATCCGGCGGATCAGGACGTCCACAACGCAGAGGTTGCAAAGATAAAGGAACAGATCACCCAGGCCAAGGCGGATCTGGCAGCTGAGGACACCAGGATGGCCACAGAGTGGGCCGCTTTAGACGCACAAGCCTACAGGCTCATGTTGGACCAGAGCGCGTCGCAGGAAGTCATGAGGAGGAAGTACCGATCCCGTTTGCCTCCGGTTTTCGAGGCCAGAGACCTTTTCAACACCCCAGGAGCAGGAACCAGCAATCCGCTGGAGGGAAACTGGGCGGAAGCTCCTGGGACCGCTGCACCGGTTCAGCCTCGTCAGATGGACCCGCCTCGTCAAAACACCGTGATTCCTCAGGCTGTTTTAACACCTCCGGGTCACTACTCCAACCCAATGGACAATCTCATCGCAGCTGCTGCACGGCTGGAGGCCATTCCAATTGAAGGTGACTCGTCACAGGCAGTAGAAACGCGACGGGTCAAGGAGCTTCTGAGGACAGCTTTGGTCAAACAGGAAGCATACTCGTACAGCCGCGACCGGATCCACTCGACCCCCCATCCAAGCCGGAGCTATAGCAGACATATGGATGAACCGGCAGTGTCGAGTAATGAACGACATGGAGCACCCCATGGAAACAACCCGGCGGGTGGTGTTGATAACGCTTAGGAAGTGGTGGACCAGGCCCGAGCGCGCAGGGAGGCCGAGTTAGCCGCACAACATCAGGCTCGGCAGCTCACACCGATTCGTCCAACTATCTCGATCGAACCTGGTGTTACTTCTAGTTCTTTGGGGGTGCCTTGCCTTGTCCCCGCTTTACGCAATGTGCGCCTGCCCAAGGATTTCAAAGGCCCGCGCAAAGTACCAAATTACACGGCGGATCAACCTCCAGAGACATGGGTGGAGAGCTATGAGATGGCCATGGAGATGCTGGATGTGGATGACGTGGCGTGTGCGAAATACTTCACCATGATGCTTGAAGGAACGGCCCGTACTTGGTTAAAAAGCTTGCCGGCTAATTCTATCAGTTCATGGGCCCAATTACGAGCCCGGTTTATCAGCAATTTCAAGGATACATGTAAACAGCCTATGTCGATAGTGGACTTAGCTGCCTGCATCCAGGAGGAAGGAGAATCAACGACTCATTGGGTGCGCCGGGTTTCAAGTGTTGCACTCATCAGACCGCATCAACGCTGACACCGCAGTATTAACCCTAGAAGGCAACTGCCGGTTTGGGCCCCTAAAGCTGAAGTTGGGACGGATGAGGCGTCATTGCACTGACATGGGGACCCTCATGGCTGCTTTGGTAAAGTATGCTGATTCTGATAGTACCAAGGATCCCGAATCTGATGATGACAAGGCAGGGAAGGGAAAGAGGAACAGCAACTCCAAAGGTCAGCAGCATCACTGGGCAGGCAATGGTGGTGGAGGCAAGCGTAAAGTGGATGGTAACATGGACTTTGTGGCTAATACCAACACACAGGACAATGGCCAACGACGCAAGGGTAAACCGAAAAATCGCAACGGGGCACCCAATCCTAACCCGGACCGCCTAAACTATCTACTGAGCCAGCCCTGTCCAAGACATGGGACGAAGGAGGCGCCAACAAACCACCTTTGGAAGGATTGCTTCATTATGCAGGAGTTCAAGAATTCTAATGCTTTCCGGTATGATCACGGCTCCGGTGGTGGCTCAGGGTCCGGGCCGGGTTACGGTGGAGGAAATTCCGGTTCAGGATTTAATGGTAATCCGGGCGGACATAATAATCAAAATAGTCAGAACAACCAGGGTAGTTACAACCAACAGCAGCAACAGTCAGGTTACCAGAGCAATCCAAAGCAGTTGAGTAGTGGGCAATACCATGTCTTCACCACTAGCTTGGACAAGCGAGACCGAAAGGTTCAGAGGCGGGCAGTCAACTCTGTTGAACCAGCCGTGCCCCGTTATCTACGCTGGTCTGAACAGCCAATCATATGGAGCAGAGAGGATCACCCTCCCCAGGTTGATAATCCGGGTCAGTTGGCTCTGGTGGTGGCGCCTCAGGTGGGAGGTTACAAGTTCACCAAAGTGCTCATGGATGGAGGGAGCAGCATTAATATCTTGTACTATGAGACCTTCCGTCGTATGGGACTAACAGATAAAAATCTCAAACCGTCTAATACGGTGTTCCACAGTGTAGTACCTGGCAAATTAGCATATCCTGTTGGTAAGATAGCTCTGGAAGTGGCCTTTGGGGATGATCATGATTCCAGGTCGGAGACATTGACGTTTGAAGTGGTGAAAATCCAAAGTCCATATCACACCCTGTTTGGGCGACCGGCCTACGCCAAGTTTATGGCACGGCCCTGTTATGTGTATTTGCAGCTCAAGATGCCGGGTCACAAGGGGACAATAACGGTTCACGGAAGCCGCAAAATCGCTTTGGAGTGCGAGGAAGGAGATGCGGCCTATGCAGAGTCGGTTTGTGCCACCGAGGAGCTGAAGTATTATAAGGACAATGTTGATCCGGCGGACATGACTCCATTAAACAAGCCAACTACGGAGCATGATCCGGCCCTAAAGTTCAAATCGGCAGCAGAAACTAAGCTTGTTGACTTTGCACCTGGTGATTCGTCCAAGCAGTTCAGCATCAGTGCCAACTTGGATCTGAAATAGGAAAGTGCGCTCATCGAGTTCATCTGTGAGAATCGGGACATTTTTGTATGGAAGCCCTCTGACATGCCAGGTGTACCGAGGCAACTCGCTGAGCACACCCTTAATGTGGATCCTAAATACAAACCGGTGAAACAATTCCTCCGCCGGTTTAACAAAGAAAGACGCAAGGCAATTGGAGAAGAGGTAGCCAGGCTCTTAGCAGCTGGCTTTATTGTTGAAGTTTTTCACCCTGAGTGGCTTGCCAATCCGGTGCTGGTCCTTAAAAAAACGGCACCTGGTGCATGTGTGTGGATTACACAGATCTTAATAAGGCTTGTCCAGCAGATCCTTTTGCCCACCCCCGTATTGATCAAATTATTGATGCTACGGCGGGTTGTGAGCGTTTAAGTTTTTTGGATGCATATTCTGGCTATCATCAGATCAAAATGGCAGTTAAGGACCAGGAGAAGACGGCGTTCATAACTCCTTTTGGAGCCTTCTGCTACGTGTCTATGCCCTTTGGGCTCAAGAGTGCCCAGGCAACTTATCAACGGTGTGTGCAAAATTGTCTTCACAAACAGATTGGCCGTAATGTACATGCTTACGTGGATGATATCGTGGTTAAATCCAGGGAGAAGGAGACTCTGATTGATGATTTGAAGGAAACCTTTGATAACCTGAGGACATACAAGATGATGCTTAATCCGGACAAGTGCGTCTTTGGTGTACCGGCGGGCAAGTTATTGGGTTTTCTGGTGTCCAATAGGGGAATTGAGGCTAATCCGTAGAAGATCACAGCCATCACCTCCCTGGCTAAACCGTAGTGTATCAATGATGTTCAACGCCTGGCAGGCCGGATTGCCGCATTAAGCCGGTTTGTCAGTCGTCTTGGTGAGAAGGCAATCCCTTTGTATCAGATGTTGAAGAAGACGAATCAGTTTGTCTGGAGTTCTGTTGCTGATGAAGCATTTGAGGACTTAAAGCGGCAATTGGCCAATCCGCCTGTGCTCGCCGCTCCCATTGACAAAGAGCCGTTACTGCTATATGTTGCTGCTAATGCTCGGGCGGTCAGCGTGGCTATTATGGTGGAGCGAAAGGAGGCAGGTAAGGAGCATCTGGTTCAACATCCAGTCTATTATATCAGCGAGGTGCTTATTGAGTCCAAGCAAAGGTATCTGCATTGGCAGAAGCTGGTGTATGGAGTTTTTATGGCAAGCCGGAAGCTTAAACAATACTTCCAAGGGCACCCAATTACGGTGGTCAGTTCTGCTCCTTTGGGGGATATCATCCAGAACCGAGAAGCAACTGGCCGAATTGCCAAGTGGGCTATTGAGCTTGGGCCGCACGGTTTGAAGTATGTGCCTCGGACGGCGATTAAGTCTCAAGCACTTGTTGATTTCATCAATGATTGGACGGAAATGCAAGCACCTGAAGAAAAGACGGATCACACATATTGGACCATCCATTTTGACGGATCCAGGCAATTGGAAGGCTCGGGGGCTGGAGTCGTATTAACTTCCCCACGAGGTGATAAGTTTTGTTACGTTCTCCGCTTAATGTTCCCTTGTACTAACAATGCAGCTGAGTATGAAGTCTTGCTCCATGGTCTCCGGATGGCTAAGGAGATGAATCTAAGTCGAGTTAAGTGTTTCGGTGACTCGGACCTCGTGGCTCAGCAAGTGTCTGGCACTTGGGACTCCAAGGACCCACTCATGGCAGCATATCATCGTGAGGTGGATATTGTTGCAGGTCATTTTAAAGGCTATTAGGTGGACCACGTGGACCGGCGGAAAAATGAAGCGGCGGACGCTTTAAGCCGGCTGGGCTCTCAGCGCAAACCGGTCCCGCCCAATGTTTTTCTGGATGTGCTGCACAACCCGTCGGTCAAGATCCCTGGTGAAGCGGATTTGGCTATTCCTGATCCGGAGGCTCAATTGGTGGCAGCTCTTCATGTTATTCCGGATTGGACGCTTCCTTACCTGGCGTACAAGAACCGGGGCGAGTTACCAGAGGATGAGACTCTGGCCCGACAGATAATCCGGCGATCCAAGTCCATGACTATTATTAACGGCGAGTTGCATCATTGCAGTGTGTCAGGGGCGTTTCAACGCTGTGTGTCTCCTGAAGAAGGCCGTGAAATTTTGCGTGAGATCCACGAAGGAGATTGTGGTCACCACGCCGGTTCAAAATCTTTGGTGGCTAAAGCGTTTCGCCATGGCTTCTATTGGTTAACTGCTCATGCTGATGCGGAGGATCTGGTCAGACGATGTGATGGTTGCCAAAAGTTTTCAAGACGTGCTCATGTACCGGCTCAAGAATTGAGAATGATTCCAATTACTTGGCCGTTTGCGACTTGGGGGCTGGATATGGTTGGGCCTTTCAAAAGGTCCAAAGATAAGAAGACCCACCTCCTGGTGGCGGTTGACAAGTTTACAAAGTGGGTGGAGGCAGAACCTGTTAGCAAGTGCGATGCGGCCACGGCGGTTCAGTTCATCAAAAAAGTGATTTTCCGGTTTGGCTTTCCACACAGTATCATCACAGATAATGGTACCAATTTGTCCAAAGGTGCCATGAAAGAGTTCTGCGAACGGGAGCATATCCGGCTCGACGTTTCATCAGTGGCACACCCACAGTCCAACGGTCAAGCAGAAAGAGCTAATCAAGAGATCTTGAGAGGCATCAAGCCCCGGCTCATGGTTCCTTTGCAGAGAACGTCGGGTTGTTGGGTAGAAGAATTACCATCTGTGTTATGGAGCATCAATACAACACCCAACAGATCAACAGGATACACACTGTTCTTCATGGTTTATGGAGCGGAGGCGGTTCTCCCTAGTGATATCCGTCATGATTCACCTCGTGTGACGGCTTATGTTAAAGCGGACAACGAGACAGCACAGCAAGATGCTTTGGACCGGTTGGATGAAGAGCGTGACATAGCAGCCACCCGATCGGCGATTTACCAACAGGATCTTCGTCGCTATCACAGTCGCCGAGTCAGAACCAGAACCTTTCAGGAAGGAGATTTGGTGCTTCGGCTCATCCAAGGTTAGACTGATATGCATAAGCTATCCCCACCTTGGGAGGGGCCTTTCGTGGTCAGCAAGAATCTGCACAACGGGTCATACCATCTGATCGATATTCGAGAGCATAAGGACTCACGTACATCAGAGGAGGAGACCAACAGGCCGTGGAACATAGCTCATCTTCGGCCTTACTATACCTGAGCCATTGGCTCTACTTCGGCCTTACATTACGATGATGTATATATTATGATTAAATATAATAAACCGGAACCTCAGCTAAAGCGGGGTATCCGTTCTTTTACATCATGTGTGGTTACACGGAGTTGTTCTAAAGCGGCCTCCGGTTTACCCCTTGAGTTGGCTTTTTAAAAAAAAGCATCATGTTATATCACTTGGGGGTTTGGTCGGGTCCGAACCAATACAATACCTCTTGATAGGCGAGAGCCACCAGATCACTTGGGGACTTGGTCACGTCTGAACCAGTCATGCCTCTTGATCGGCCTAAGGCCACAGAATCACTTGGGGGCTTGGTCGAACCCGAACCATTGCCATGCCACTTGGTCGGCATAAATGCCACGGTTTCATTTGGGGACCTTGGCTAACTAGAACCATAGTCACACCTATCGGGAGCTTGGTCGTGTTCGGCCATGGTAACGCCATCTGATCAGCTCAAATAAGCCTTTTTTTGCAAACGGTTTTGTCATTGCCTTTGCTTCACACTTTTCTTTGAAAGATATTTCTTTCTTTTTATTGCGTTTTTTAAACCGACAAAGTTTTCAACCGGTTCACACTGTCAATTGACGGAACACGGTCCATTTTTAATCCGGCGACTATTTGCTCGGTTTGATTTTTTGTTAACATCCTATTACGGAGTAACATGGTGTTTTACAACCCGGCACGGTTTACATGGTAAACCGGCATTATATATATACAGGAGTTGTTATCTCCTCCAAACAGTGTGGGTTTATAAACCTCCGCTTTAAGATTGGCTAAACCAACTTCATGTCCAACGATGGCAGGTATTATGTATCTCAAAGATTTGCTCATATGCTTAAATTTCACATATTTTGACTTTACATATGCAGACATCATACTCCGCCTGACGGTACAACCGCGGTGGCACTTTAAGATTTTTTATGTTGCAGAAAATACTTTGGACAGTTCATCACCCAAAGGAAGCACAAATTGCAGTGGTTATGCACGAAGGCATATTAAGATCAAGAGTATCAGCTAGCCTATTACAAGGCAACACGATGCCCAAAATAAGATCATTGTTTTTCAAAGGAGAAGCAGTTTAAACCGGCTTCCGGTTCAAGCTTGGTCACCAGCCTGGCCTGATGGTTGTGGGTCATCCCGCGCCGCTTCAGCTCCAGTTTCTCTACCCAGCGGCTGGAAATCAACAGTTGTCCAGTCGATTCCCATTAATGCTCGAAAGACAGCTTCATCATGGATCAGCAATGATGGTTCAATATCGGGAGCATAAGTATGCTTACGGATTGGAGGGATAAGATTTTCCGCTTCATGAATTGGTGCAGCTACTCGCTTGTTTTGATTGTCATAATGGGCTTGATAGTGAGACATGTCTGCTTCTTCAGCCAATTGACAAGCTAGCGGACGCACCTCCCGGTTTATTGCTCGCAGATCCGCTTCACCAAACTCTGACCCGTCTTCCTTCAGGCTGGGATAGCCCTGAGCCGCTTCAATAGGATCAAAATCTGGCACCCAAGCTTTTGCCTGGATTAAGGCATTGATCGCACCGGTTCGAGCAGCAGATTTCTTCAGTTCTTCAACCCGGGCAGGAAGCACCGACAGTTTCATCAGAGTGTCTTGAATCAAAGTGGGCGCCGGTTTGTTGTGGGATGCAGTACAGATGATATGATGTGCACCAGTGTACAGTTGTTCGATCAACGTATAAGCGGCTTTCAATTTCTTCCGCACATCTCACCCCAAGTGACCAATGCGTGTCCCTGAAATATCATCAAGGGTTAACAAACCGGCAGCTCTGTAAGAAGGCAGAATCAATTCAGAAGTCAAACTGGCTTACCAAAGATAGCAGTGGTCATGGCATGCACGTGCCGCTTTATGCTGGTCAATTCATCCGCCACCGGTTTTAGGGCAGCCTCGGCATCCTCTGCTCGTTTGATTAAAGCGGATTTTTCAGTGGCCCAATCCGCCCGCTCTTTCTTGAAACCCTCCTTAAGTTGTTCCATGGCGCTTAAAGCGCTGGTTAATTCCTCTTTTGCTTTGGAGGTTTCAGCTTGTTGGGATTTCACATTTTCTTGGAGATCGGTGACTTGGCTTTCTTTCGTCTTCAGCTCAGCCTGCATGCAGACAGTTATATGATTCAGCAAAACGGTACAAGGATTGAAGTACCAACCACATAACAAGTTATGCACTTGGCACTTGGGGGCTAATGCATATTCGATCTTCATCTTTCAATTGCTTACAAAGTCCCAAGATCAATACAAGTATTCAACTTGGCACTTGGGGGCTAATGGCTATTTGCTCGTATATATATTCTGATGCGGCGATCTCAATTACTTAAAGTCCCGGTTTAACTACGCTAAGTTGAACCGGCCCTTGGGGACTACAACAGCGAATTTCAAAGCATTAAGATTTATATTAGTAAAGTCCCGGTTTGAAAGAAGATTAGAAACCGGCCCTCGGGGGCTAGGAGTGTCAAAAAGAATTGAAATATACAAGCAGGAAAGAGCATATGAAAGTTACCTCATATTTATCTTTCATCATATTAACCAGACCGGCTTCATAGTCACGACTGGTATACAGCCGGCTCAGGTAGCCGGAATGGATATCTTGGGCGTTCAGAGCAGCGTAAGTTGCCAGATCAGCATTCCACTTGCCTTTGCCAAAGGCAGCAAATTCTTCCTTGACAGAATGTTTGGACAAAGCGACAGGATTGCTTGGCTCTGTATGGCCAATGCCAGTAATGACAAACTGGTCATCCTTAGTATCACCGGTTTGCACTGGGGTTGTTGGCTTGTCAGTAGGCTTTGCTGGACCGGTGGATTTCTCAATCCGGATAGAGCTTGTGGGCTGATTGACAGGACTTGAGGTATCAATAGGTCTCTCTTCAGCAATAAGATCGTCGTCTTGCTGCGGTGGATCATTGGGTATATCCTCAGGAATAGCCGCTTCAAGATATGGTGTCTTGCCTGGTTCAAGGACGGTATCCTCTTCGGCTGCTTTGTCCAGGCGAGCTTTCTTGCTTGGCCTAGGTTTGGCCCTGAAAGGAATAACAAAATCAAATACAGCATATGTTCCAAGGCGATGTGCTGCAAATATTATGGTAAGTATAGCTTACCCAAGCACCGTTTTGAGCGGTGGCAGCTGAGTAGCCGATGACTCGCCAGAGGATGAGTGGGAAGTAACCTGGTAATCGGAGTCAGATGGATTAAGAGGTTGACGAAAGCAGCCCGCTTTAGGACAAGCACTGACAAGCAAATTAGAGACCTCTGAGCGGCGTTTCCGAACCGGACTGTTTGGTAAACCGATGGAGGTAACTACCTGGCCGTTGTGCTGAGTGGTGCGACGAGCTTCGTGCTGTTGGGTCTTCATAAGAAATTTGGGATCCAAATAAGCAAGAGGATGAGAAAATTTAACTTTCCGGTTTGCCTGACGGATTTTTAGTGAAGGCAAAGGTTCTGAATCGGAAGAGAGAATAATTACCTCTGCAGCATCAGCGTGGCTGGCTTCGGCATCATCCTGACAAATATCATCATCAATAAGACGCATGAAAAATAAGCCAAGTGAGTCAAGCCCTACCTCAAGGTCCGGATTATCCACATCATCATCAGGAGCCGGATTAGAGGATGCAGTGGTTCTTTTCCTGTGGGTAGTCTTCTTCACAGCTTTAGTCTTTTGACGGGTTGCTCTTTCCGGTTTGTCTGGTTTTTCTGGTTTCTCCTGCGGTAGTTTCTTGCTCCAAAACGGATCATTCCCCTGGTTACACAGACACTGATATTAAACAATGACCAGATATATCAATAACAGATTTAGCAAAAAGAAAAATCAAAGTCTTACAGCTAGCGGTTTGTTGGTGGCACAGAAGGGATGCAGGCCGTTTTTAGCACAGATGTGTTCCGGTTCATTCAGCATCTTATTCACAGCCTCTGTGATTTCTTCATCGGTGAGCTGGATGTTGGAATGTCGCAATGGGTCATCAACACTGCCAGTATACTTGCACATCAAACCGGAGCGCTGACTAAGAGGCAGTATGCTCCATGATATCCAACAGCGAGCGAGATCAACCCCTGTTAAACCATTGGCCATAAAGGCTCTGAGCTTTGACAGTTGAGTAGCATATTTGCTTCTCTCCTAGGTAGTCAACCTTTGCGGAAAGGGGTGTGTATTGCTGAGCCGCTCCGGACGAAAGCCAGGCAAGGGATTCTCACCAGCAGGGGAGGTGTCTTTGCAATAGAACCATGTCTGATTCCACTCTTTGGGGTGGCTGTGCAGTTTGGCGTGAGGGTATGTGACCTCTTTCCTTTTCTAAATTGCCACGCCACCCAACTCCGTATTAGAGCCGTCAGTAAACTCAGTACGGCGGTTTAGATGGAAAAGGTCTCTGAACAATTCCACTGTGGGCTCCTCTTGAAAGAACGCCTCATAGAGCACTTGAAAGTGACACATATTTGTAACAGAGTTGGGGCCAGTGTCTTGTGGATGGAGTTGGAAATCGGCTAAAACATCCCGGTAAAATTTAGAACCGGGCGGCTTAAAGCCCCGGGCTAAGTGATCTACGAAAACAATGACCTCTCCTTCTTGAGGTGTGGGAGGGCATTCTTTGCCAGGAGCCCTCCAATGGATGGTATCTTTGCTGCCTAAAGCGCCGATCAGGACTAAATCGTCCAGTTGAGCCTCTGTGACGCGAGAAGGAACCCAATTGCACTCATATACTTGCTTGGCCATGATGAAATCTACAAGGTAGAAGATCCCGGTTCAAAAATGCATTGATCAAGGTACATTGGTATGTGCAATGTTAAACCGGAGACAGATCTATCTAAACCGGAGTTTTATGAAGCAACAACATCTGATGGTTCAACAAGGGGACTAATGGTATATATCGGTTTGGCAATTTTTTCTACAAGGTTAAACCGCCTAATCTAAGCGTTGGAACAGCTGAGATTGCGGATGGATAAGTATGTAGAAACAGATTTCACAAGATTTCTCTACAGCGTTGGATCTGAAGCAAGTTCAGAAAATAAGAAAAATATTCAAAATCTCAAAGCAGAATCGTATTGAATCAATGGGCAGAAATATATGCGAGATCTATGGTCTTGGGCATGAAACCAAAGGCGGATACTAAAAGCTACCGCTACACAGAGCAGGGGTCCACAGATGCATCCAGGAGCTAGTATATGAACAGGAACAGGTGATGAACACTGTAAGAACACGAAACCCTAGAATAGATCTGTGTTGAGAAGAGCAGAAGGTTTACCAGAGTTGAGGAAGACGCGGAAGGTTGCCGCGGTGCTCTGGTTCGTTCAGGTTGATGCAGCGGCCAAGGTTGGTGCAGAAGTTGACGGCGGCGGCAGAGCTCCGAGGCTGGCGACGCGAGGAAGACGAAGAAGAAAGGCACGAAGGGGGGAAAGAAATGACCTTTTGGTCCTATTTATAAGGCAAAAAGACATGTGTCAGGCGCGACAATCAAGGGGCCACGAAACGGAACTGTCGCCTTGATTCCCGCAGATCTATTAAACAAGGAAGCATAATGGATAGCTTCGGTACGACAGGTGACATCACTCCGGTTTACAGCAATCAGAGAAGATGACATCATGGCGGTTTACAGCAATCATGAGAAGATGTTGAAGATGAAGTTTTTGCTAAAGGATTGACATGAACCCGTTCAAATCAATCTGGGGCCTAATGTTGGGGATATTACTGCTGGGCGTAAACCGGCCTATCTGGGCCGGGTTAACTTCGTAGTAGTTAAGTATGTTAAAGCCCAAGAAGGCAGATGAGGGCTCAAGGCCCATGGTCGGTTCAAGGCCTGTAGCCGTAAACCGGCGTTGGTAGTTAACTTGTATTATAAGTTAGGAATAAGTAGAGACCGAACCGGACACATCTATGAGCCGGTATGGGGACTCTGTGAACCGACGGGCGTCACCCGTGTATATAAGGGGACGACCCGGCGGCGGTTCAAGGACAACAGACAACAACTCGAGACTTAGGCGAAGCTTGTTTGCTCCCTAGTCATCGAAACCCCATCAATTCCATCACAACTAGACGTAGGCTTTTACCTTCATCGAAGGGGCCGAACTAGTATAAACTCTCTTGCGTCCCTGTGTCCGCTTTAACCCCTTCAAGCTAACCCATCGCGATGGCTCCACGACTAAGTCCTTTCTCTAGGACATCTGCCGTGACAAAACCACGACAGGCAGGCAGTCCCTTTAACCAAGTACGGGTCGTCCCATCCAGCATCATGGTGAAGTACTTAGCACATGCGGTATCGTTGACCTCCAACAGCTCCATGGCCATATCGTAACTCTCAATCCACACCTCAGGGGGTAAGTCGGCTGTGTAGTTAGGCACCTTACGAGGTCCTTTGAAATCCTTGGGCAGGCGCTCATTACGCAGAGCCGGCACTAAACATGGTGCACCCGTGCTTCTAGAGGTCATGCCTGCTTCCACCGAAGTTGTTGGATAAACCGGAGATGGTTGATGAGCCGCGTACTCAGCCGCCAGCTCAGCCTCCCGATGTGCTCTATCCTGATCCATCAGGGCCAGAGTATCACGGGGCGGGTCATGTCCATGGGGCGGGTCATGTCCATGGGGCGGGTCATGTCCACGGGGTGGGTTACAACGCTGCTCACTACTTGACACCGTCGGGGAGTCCATGTGTCTGATATAACTCTGGCTTGGGTGAGGGGTTGAATGGATCCTCTCACGACTGTAAGAATAAGCCTCCTACTGTACCAATGTTGTTTGAAGAAGCTCTCTGGCCCTCCGCGTTTCAACCGCAGCTGGAGACTCGCCTTCAACTACGAGAGCCGCCAATCGCGATGCTGCGGCGATCATGTTATCCAAAGGGTTAGAATAGTGACCCGGTGGTGTCGGCACATGTTGTGGCGGGATATTGTTCTGATGAGGCAGGTCCGTCACGCGTGGTTGAGCCGGCGCTCCAGTCCCAGGCGCGGCTACTGCCCGGTTTACCCCTGGCGGATCACTGGTCCCCGCACCAGGTGTGTTGAAGAGGTTCCTTGCCTCGTAAACCGGAGGCAGATGACTTTGGTGCCTTCTCCAAAAGACCTCGTTTGAAGCATTCTGATACAACAAGAGCCGGAAGGAATCGGCCTGGATTCGTTGCGCCTGAGCATCCAGAACGGCTCGTTCCGCGGTCATCCTTGCGTCCTCCGCTGCCAGATCTTCCTTGGCCTGAGCTATCTCATCTCGTAGTTTTGCAACTTCCGCATTATGCTGAGTTTGATTTGCCGGGTTAACCTCTACCGTCAACAATGCTGTCAAAGCATCTAATAAGTCGGACAAGACCTGAGCCGGCTGGCGCGCAGGGCCTCCTGCCTCGGCCGCCGTTGCTGCTGCTGACCCGGAAACCATTGCCGTTGCAGTCAAAGAATTCAGTCCTGGCTGTGTACCAGCCATGAAAATTGCGACCCTATTCGGCTGATCATAGGGGTCCGGAATACTGTCGCCATCGGAATAGCCCCCAAGCCGGGTGTCTTGCAGCTGATACATTGAATTAGTCTCACATGTGGACGATTCACCATCAGAGTAGATGGCCGTCTCACCGCCAGACACGGATCCTTCCTCAAACTCCGCCCCATGGATGAACCCAATGAAGGTGTGCTTCACGGCGGGTTGAACTCGGGCGGGTCGCGCATGCTGAGCCATCTCGATGATGTCGGTGCAGATGTCCGGCTCAGGGCCCAGTTCGTCGATCTTGCCGGTGAAGACGTGAATTCCGCCAAAGGGGACCCGGTACCCATACTCAATTGATCCGGCCTCGGGGCCCCAGCCTGCATCGTCGATGTAGAGCTTGCCGCGATGACTCTTGGTCAACCGGCCCACAGCGTATCCCTTGATCCCTTCGAAGTTGCCCTCCAAGAACTCGAAACCACTATGCGAGAGTCCCACGGTGGGCGCCAACTGTCGTGGAATTGTCACGGCAGATGACCTAGTGTGAGGACTTAGTCGTGGAGCCATCACACTAGGTTAGCTTAAAGGGGTTAAACGGGACAAATGACATAGGAGTTTATACTGGTTCGGTCCCTTGCGGTGAAGGTAAAGGCCTAATCCAGTTTGAGTTGGTATTGCTTATGCCTCGATTACCAGGGAGCGAATATGCTTGACCTAGCTTTTGATCTCTCTTGTTTCTTACCCTAAGCCGTTGCTGGGTCGTCCCTTTATATACTCAGGTTAACGCCCAGTAGCTTATAGAGTCCCGGCCGGTTCGTAACAACGTGTCCGGCTCGGTGACCAAATACACATGCCTTACAATACAAGTCATACATATATGGCGGTTTACCCCTTATGGGCCTTAAGTCATCTTTGGGCTTCGGGCCCTTATCGGGTCTCCTTCATGAACCGCCATATTCAACACCTTCATGGGCTTCATCTTGATGAACCGCCATTGGGATAACCCGGCCCCTCCTGGGCGGGTCATACCCAATAGTCAAATCCCCAACACCGTCGCCACACCGTTGTGCTGACGGAACTCTCCCTCGACCCTCTACTGGATCAAGAGCTCGAGGGACGTCATCGAGCTAAACGTGTGCTGAACACGGAGGTGCCATACGTTCGGTACTTGGATCGGTTGGATCGTGAAGACATTCGACTACATCAACCGCGTTACCTAACGCTTCCGCTTTCGGTCTACAAGGGTACGTGGACACACTCTCCCCTCTCATTGCTATGCTTCTCCTAGATAGATCTTGCGTGATCGTAGGAAAATTTTTGAATTACTATGTTCCCCCATAGTGGCATCCGAGCCAGGTCTATGCGTAGATGATATGCATGAGTAGAACACAAAGAGTTGTGGGCGAAAATAGTCATACTGCTTACCACCAACGTCCTACCTTGATTCGGTGGTATTGTTGGATGAAGCGGCCTGAACCGACATTACATGACCGCGTTCACGAGAATGGTTCTACCGACGTGCTTTGCGCACAGGTGGCTGGCGGGTGTCTGTTTCTCCAACTTCAGTTGAATCGAGTTTGACTACGGCCGGTCCTTGTTGAAGGTTAAAACAGCGCACTTGACAAAAAATTGTTGTGGTTTTGATGCGTAAGTAAGAACGGTTCTTACTAGAAGCCCATAGCAGCCACGTAAAACTTGCAACAACAAAGTAGAGGACATCTAACTTGTTTTTGCAGGGCATGTTGTGATGTGATATGGTCAAGACATGATGTGATGTATGTTATTGTATGAGATGATCATGTTTTGTAAAAGTTATCGGCAACTGGCCGGAGCCATATGGTTGTCGCTTTATTGTATGAAATGCAATCGCCATGTAATTGCTTTTACTTTATCACTATGCGGTAGCGATAGTTGTAGAAGCAATAGTTGGCGAGACAACAATGACGCTACGATGGACATCAAGGTGTCAAGCCGGTGACAATGGAGATCATGACGGTGCTTTGGGGATGGAGATCAATGGCACAAGATGATGATGGCCATATCATGTCACATATTTTGATTGCATGTGATGTTTATCTTTTATGCATCTTATTTTGCTTAGTACGGCGGTAGCATTATAAGATGACCCCTCACTAAAATTCAAGGTATAAGTGTTCTCCCTGAGTATGCACCGTTGCTACAGTTCGTCGTGCCGAGACACCACGTGATGATCGGGTGTGATAATCTCTACATTCACATACAACGGGTGCAAGCCAGTTTTGCACGTGCAGAATACTCGGGTTAAACTTGACGATCCTAGCATATGCAGATATGGCCTCAGAACACTAAGACCGAAAGGTCAGACATGAATCATAGAGTAGATATGATCAACATACATATGTTCACCATTGAAAACTACTCCATCTCACGTGATGATCGGACATGGTTTAGTTGATATGGATCACATGATCATTTAGATGACTAGAGGGATGTCTATCTAAGTGGGAGTTCTTAAGTAATATGATTAATTAAACTTTAATTTATCATGAACTTAGTCTTGATAGCATTTTCAAATTATGTTGTAGATCAATAGCTCGCGATGATGTAGCTCCCTGTTTATTTTTGAGATGTTCCTAGAGAAAACTAAGTTGAAAAATGATAGTAGCAATGATGCGGACTGGGTCCATGATCTAAGGATTATCCTCATTTCTGCACAGAAGTATTATGTCCTTGATGCACCGCTAGGTGACAGACCTGTTGCAGGAGCAGATACAAACGTTATGAACGTTTTGCAAGCTCGATATGATGACTACTTGATAGTTTAGTGTGTCATGCTTTATGGCTTAGAACCGGGACTTCAAAGACGTTTTGAACACCACGGAGCATATAAGATGTTCCAAGAGTTGAGATTGGTATTTCAGACTCATGCCCGTGTCGAGACGTATGAGACCTCTGACAAATACTTTGCCTACAAGATGGAGGAGAATAGCTCGGCTAGTGAGCATGTGCTCAGAATGTCTGGGTACTACAATCACTTGAATCAAGTGGGAGTTAATCTTCCAGATAAGATGGGCTTTTGGAATCACTGCCATTTGTGGCACTGTCGTTTGATAATGATAGTGCAACATATTTGTGGCACTGCCGTTTAGGTCATATTGGTGTAAAGCGCATGGAGAAACTCCATGTTGATGGGCTTTTGGAATCACTTGATTATGAATCACTTGATGCTTGCGAACCATGCCTCATGGGCAAGATGACTAAGACTCCGTTCTCCGGAACAATGGAGCGAGCAACTGACTTATTGGAAATAATACATAGTGATGTATGCAGTCCGATGAGTGTTGAGGCTCGCGGTGGGTATCGTTACTTTCTGACCTTCACAGATGATTTAAGCAAATATGGGTATATCTTCTTGATGAAACATAAGTCTGAAACATTTGAAAAGTTCAAAGAATTTCAGACTGAAGTAGAGAATCATCGTAACAAGAAAATAAAGTTTCTACGATCTGATCACAGAGGCGAATATTTGAGTTACGAGTTTGGCCTTCATTTAAAGCAACATGGAATAGTTTCACAACTCACGCCACCTAGAACACCACAGCATAATGGTATGTCCGAACGTTGTAACCATACTTTATTAGATATGGTGCGATCTATGATGTCTCTTACCGATTTACCACTATCATTTTGGGGTTATGCATTAGAGACAGCTGCATTCACGTTAAATAGGGCACCATCTAAATCCATTGAGATGACACTGTATGAACTGTGGTTTGGCAAAGAAACCTAAGTTGTCGTTTCTTAAAGTTTGGGGTTGCGATACTTATGTGAAAAAGCTTCAGCCTGATAAGCTCGAACCCAAATCGGAGAAGTGCATCTTCATAGGATACCCAAAAGAAATTGTTGGGTACACCTTCTACCACAGATCCGAAGGCAAGATATTTGTTGCTAAGAGTGGATCCTTTCTAGAGAAGGAGTTTCTCTCGAAATAAGTGAGTGGGAGGAAAGTACAACTTGATGAGGTAATTGTACCTTCTCTTGAATTGGAAAGTAGTTCATCACAGAAAACCGTTCCCGTGATGCCTACACCAATTAGTGAGGAAGCTAATGATGATGATCAAGAAACTTCAGATCAAGTTACTACCTAACCTCGTAAGTCAACCAGAGCACGTTCTGCACCAGAGTGGTACGGTAATCTTGTTCTAGAAATCATGTTACTAGACCATGATGAACCTACGAACTATGAGGAAGCGATGATGAGCCCAGATTCCGCAAAATGGCTTGAGGCAATGAAATCTGAGATAGGATCCATGTATGAGAACAAAGTATGGACTTTGGTTGACTTACCCGATGATCGGCAAGTCATAGAGAATAAATGGATCTTCAAGAGGAAGACGGATGCTGATAGTAGTGTTACTATCTACAAAGCTATACTTGTCGAAAAAGGTTTTTGACAAGTTCAAGGTGTTGACTACGATGAGATTTTCTCACTCATAGTGATGCTTAAGTCTGTCCGAATCATGTTAGCAATTGCCACATTTTATGAAATATGTCAAATGGATGTCAAAACTGCATTCCTTAATGGATTTCTTAAAAAAGAGTTGTATATGATGCAACAAGAAGGTTTTGTCAATCCTAAAACTGCTAACAAAATGCGCAAGCTCCAGCGATCCATCTATGGAATGGTGTAAGCATCTCGGAGTTGGAATATACGCTTTGATGAGTTGATCAAAGCATATAATTTTATATAGACTTGTGGTGAAGCCTATATTTATAAGAAAGTGACTGGGAGCACTACAGCCTTTCTGATAAGTATATGTGAATGACATATTGTTGATCGGAAATGATGTAGAATTTTCTGGAAAGAATAAAGGAGTTTTTCAAAGAAAGACCTCGATGAAGCTGCTTACATATTGAGCATCAAGATCTATATAGATAGATCAAGACGCTTGATAAGTTTTTTCAAATGAGTACATACATTGACAAGATTTTGACGTAGTTTAAAATGGAACAGTCAAAGAAGGAGTTCTTGCATGTGTTGCAAGGTGTGAACTTGAGTAAAGACTCAAAACCCGACCACGGTAGAAAATAGAAAGAGAATGAAAAGTCATTCCCTATGCCTCAGTCATATGTTCTATAAAGTATGATATGCTGTGTACCAGACCTATTATGTACTCACCATGAGTTTGGCAAGAGGGTACAATAGTGATCCAGGAATGGATCACTAGACAGCGATCAAAATTATCCTTAGTGGAATAAGGCTATGTTTCTCGGTTATGGAGGTGACAAAAAGTTCATCGTAAAGGGTTATGTCGATGCAAGCTTTGACACTGATCCGGATGACTCTAAATCTCAATCAGATACATATTGAAAGTGGGAGCAATTAGCTAGAGTAGCTCCGTGCAGAGCATTGTAGACATAGAAATTTGTAAAATACATACGGATCTGAATGTGGCAGACCCGTTGACTAAACTTCTCTCACAAGCAAAACATGATCACACCTTAGTACTCTTTGGGTGTTAATCACATGGCGATGTGAACTAGATTATTGACTCTAGTAAACCCTTTGAGTGTTGGTCAGATAGCGATGTGAACTATAGAGTGTTAAATCACATGACGATGTGAACTATTGGTGTTAAATCACATGGTGATGTGAACTAGATTATTGACTCTAGTGCAAGTGGGAGACTGAAGGAAATATGCCCTAGAAGCAATAATAAAGATGTTATTTATATTTCCTTATATCATGATAAATGTTTATCATTGATGCTAGAATTGCATTAACCGAAAACTTGGTACATGTGTGAATACATAGACAAAACAAAGTGTCCCTAGTATGCCTCTACTTGACTAGCTCGTTAATCAAAGATGGTTAAATTTCCTGACCATAGACATGTGTTGTCATTTGATGAACGGGATCACATCATTAGGAGAATGATGCGATGGACAAGACCCATCCGTTAGCTTAGCATGTTGATCGTTCAGTTTTGTTGCTATTGCTTTCTTCATGACTTATACATATTCCTTTGACTATGAGATTATGCAACTCCCGAATACCGGAGGAACACATTGTGTGCTATCAAACGTCACAACGTAACTGGGTGATTATAAAGATGCTCTACAGGTGTCTCCGAAGGTGTTTGTTGAGTTGGCATAGATCGAGATTAGGATTTGTCACTCCGTGTATCAGAGAGGTATCTCTGGGCCCTCTCGGTAATGCACATCATTATAAGCCTTGCAACCAATGTGACTAATGAGCTAGTTACGGGATGTTGCATTACAGAACGAGTAAAGAGACTTGCCGGTAACGAGATTGAACTAGGTATGATGATACCGACGATCGAATCTCGGGCAAGTAACATACCGATGACAAAGGGAATAACGTATGTTGTTATGCGCTTTGACCGATAAAGATCTTCGTAGAATATGTAGGAACCAATATGAGCATCCAGGTTCCGGTATTGGTTATTGACCGGAGATGTGTCTCAATCATGTCTACATAGTTCTCGAACCCGTAGGGTCCGCGCGCTTAACGTTCGATGACGATTTGCATTATGAGTTTTGTGTTTTCGAAGTTTGTTCGGAGTCCCGGATGAGATCACGGACATGATGAGGAGTCTTGAAATGGTCGATGGGTAAAGATTGATATATTGGACGAAGGTATTCGGACACCGAAAAGGTTTCGGGACGTTCCGGATATTTATCGGGGAACCGAGGGGCTATCGGAACCCCCCGGGCAAGTTATGGGCCTTAATGGGCCATAAGGAAGTAGGAGGGGGCAGCCCGCAGGGTGACGCCCCCCCCCCCCCCCCAAGGGAGTCCGAATTGGACAAAGGGGAGGGGGCGTGGCCCCCTCTTTCCTCTCCCTCTCCCTCTCCTTCACTCTTTCCCCCTCTTGGAATAGGAAAGGGATTCCAACTAGGATTGGGAATCCTAGTTGGACTCCCCCTTGGGGCGCCCCTTCATGGCCGCCGGCCTCCTCCCTCTCCTCCTTTATATACGGGGGCGGGGGGCACCTCAAAGGTACATCAATTGTTCCTTAGCCGTGTGTGGTGCCCCCCTCCACAGTTTACCACCTCGGTCATATTGTCGTAGTGGTTAGGCGAAGCCCTGCGTGGATCACATCATCAACACTGTCGCCACGCCGTCGTGCTGATGGAACTCTCCCTCAACCCTCTACTGGATCAACAGCTCGAGGGACGTCATCGAGCTGAACGTGTGTTGAACACGAAGGTGAGGTACGTTCGGTACTTGGATCGGTTGGATTATAAAGATGTTCGACTACATCAACCGCGTTAACTAACGCTTCCGCTTTCGGTCTACGAGGGTACGTGGACACACTCTCCCCTCTTGTTGTTATGCTTCTCCTAGATAGATCTTGCGTGATCGTAGGAAAAAATTTGAATTACTACGTTCCACAACAATTACATCGTCATGCCCACACCTGTTGTCCTCTCTAGCCTTTATCGTGCCAGCTCCCAGGTGGCTGGGTCGAACCTGGAGCTGGGCTTGCGCCTTCTCTTGGGCCGCGTCGTGCCTGTAGCAGTAGTTGGGCTCCCAGGTGTAGTAGTGCTTGAGAGGCATCAACAAAACGAGTGGGTTGCTCACAGTAAACATGCTCCTCAAGGTGACCATGAAGAAAGGCGTTGGAGACATCCATCTGATGAACCGGCTAGCCACAGGAGACCGCCAGCTAGAGGACAGTGCGGATCATGCCCGGTTTGACAATCAGTGCAAACATCTCAATGAAGTCAACTCCAATGCGCTGCCGAAACCCACGGACCACCCAGCGAGCCTTATAGCGCTCAAGAGTGCCATCCGAGCGGGTCTTATGACAAAAAACCCACTTGCCACTCATGGCATTGGCGCGAAGAGGCCGGGGAACCAGTGTCCAAGTACGATTCCGCTGCAGAGTATCAAACTCTTCCTGCATCGTAGCAAGCCAGTGAGGATCACGTAGGGCTGCTCTGGCGGATGCGGGAATCGGTGATGGCTCAGCGGTGGAGGCAGCGAGAAGATACTCGTTGCTGGAGTACCGCAGGCTCGGGCGGAGGACGCCGGCCCTAGCCCGAGTGAGAGGGCGAGACGGCAACTCCGGGACTACGGATGGCGTAGGCGATGAAGATGACGCGCGGGGAGAGAGGGGGCCTCACCAGAGGCCGAAGAGGCGGCCCCGCCCGAGGGGGAAGCCGCACCCGAGCGAGCGTCCGAGGTGGAGCCCGAGGGGGCGCCCGAGGCCGAAGCAGTCGGCGAGTTGGCCGTGGAGGCGGGCGACTCCTAGGCGCCAGACGGAGTCGGCAAGGGCGTCGAGGGTGTTGGAGTTGTGTCGTATATAGTGTACAAGGTAGGTTACAGTTGGACTCTGAGTAGTATTGTGTTTAGATAGGATATGAAGTCGTGTCCTGGTAGGACACTTGAATTTTAGGCCTCTCATATATAGCGAGGCTAGACACATGATGTAACATATGCCAACATAATAGCACAGGAACGCAGGGGAAGCCGGCGGCATGCGCCGGCGTCTAGGGCGACCGGGTGCAGTATGGTAGCAGTGTCATGAGGAGGAGTGTTCATAGTCAGGCCAACTCCACCGCGCGACCCTATCATGTCCGCCCCCGTCCGTTTGGGGTAAAAGGGACAAACGAGACGGCCCAGCGCGCGGCCGCAAACGGACTTTTGTCCGCTTTGTGTCCGCTTTCGACCCATCTGTGGTCCAAGTTTGCGCCGCTTTTGGGGTGAAACGGACACCACGTGGACGCGCGGGTCGTCTGCGCGTGTCCTCCCCTGGCCCGCCCATCGGTGGCACAACGCAGGCCTTTTTCTATCCGCTCCCTCCCTCCCTCCGGCCGCACCCCCTCCACTCTTCCCCTCGCCGCCGCCGCTGCCATTGCAGCCGTGCAGTTCGGACGCGAGCTCGCCCAACCCCTTCCCCTCGGCGCCGCCGAGCTACCCAACCACGGCCACCTGGTTTGCGCACCCGCCGGCCGGTTTTGGGGCGAATCCGGTCGGTCTTGAGCTCGGCCGGCTGTGGGAGGCCGGGCCGCGCCATGGACTGGACAGGCACCTCACCGGAAGGCCCTGGCAGGGCCGCAAGGCCACATGCAGGCAGTGGCTCCTCCTCTAGCCGCTCGGATCTGCACCGTCGGTGGTCCGCCGGCAGATACACGAATGGCGGCTGGTCGGGCTCGGTGCTTGGCCAAAAGCTCGTCGGCGCACCGTTGCCACTCATTACGTGCGACCACTGCCCAAGGATGGTCGTGCGCCGCGTGTCTACAACGCCGGAACATCCCGGATGGGTGTTCATCAAGTGCTTAAACGATGGGGTATGCGCTTTTTTTAGCTTCGGTTTGTACTCTAGATTTGACTAGTTGTGCTAACTTCAAATTTTGTTGTGTAGAATGGATGCAAGTTTTGGTATTGGGAAGAAGAGTGCATCGATATATTGATAGAGCGAAATTTAGTATATGTTCGTGCACTTTTAGCTAGCATAGAGGCTGTAAATGAGACAAGTGCATTTGTTGCTAGATTAGAGGCTAGACACGAGACTAGGTGTGAGGAGGAAGCAACATCGACTTCTGGCTTGAAGAAGAAAGGAGGACGCCAGATCGAGCCTTCTCCTCCACAGATCAACAACGAGTGCATCGAGAAGGCCCTAACCCAACTCAAGGGAGCAGTTATGGAAGTTGGGTATCTTCTAAAATGTATTCTTATGGTTCTTGTTTTCTTTGGTCTTACTTTACTAGTTAAAATGTGATGATGTATTTTTCATGTAGCAAAAATGAATGATGAAATAAAGTTAAGGACTTGCAAAGAAATAATACACGGACAGGATGCGGCCGGGATGCGGCCGCGCGCTGGGCGCACGGCCACCGCATCCCAGGACACGCCCGGACACGACCCCAAATTCCTACCCAAACGGACAGAATCCGGACAAAACGGACGTCCGTTTGGGGTCACGCGGTGGAGTTAGCCTCAGGCCCCGGGATATAGCCATATCGGTGAATCTCGTTAACAAATCTCGGTGTCGTCCTCGTGTGATTGCGATGATGTAGAGGAGGTGAAAGATATCTTCGTGGAGTTCTGCCAGGAGCGATAAGCAGATCGTGTCGACGGTTGTAATCTCTGTGTGGCGATCATGGAGCAGCAGCGATCCAGGCTGATATCGGCAAGTTTTGTAAGCGTGCGGCGCGTGTAACTGCAACGGTGAGCGCGACTCAGAGCGAGACGCGCGCTGGCGGCGGTCGGGCAACACGAGCGACTGCTCGATTCGGAACAACGGGCGAGCGAAACCGCGCAGGCTGCAGACAGGCAAGCGATCGGACAGAGATATGTTTTGGAGCAAAAGAGGACCGGGTCCTAGTATGTGTGACGCGGACGGAGGCAGCCAGATCGATTCAGCGGAAGAAAAAAACATCCATCAGGGAGCTTGGGCATTGGAAAAGCAACGGTTTGCATCGGGTCAGTGCGCGTGGCAGCGGGTAGAACAGCGAGGCAGCAGTACGAGAGGTCTTGGCTAAGCATCACTAGCGGGTAGTGCGCGGTGGCACGCCGCGCCATATGAACTAATCAGCTATTTAGTTATTTCGTAATTTTTGGTAAGTCATCCCAAATTTGATTATGGTAAATTACTTCATACAATGGATGGTACATCAAGTTGGTACATAGGTAGGAGAAATTGTGGCAAAGTAGTTTATACAGAGAAACGGTTCATCTAGTTGGTACATACATAGAAGATTTATAGTACGTAGTAATATAGTGGGTACTGGGCGCATAGAGATGTTGATCCTCAGGCTGAATTTGCCTATGTAATGTAGTGGTAAAGAGACGAAGCTAGTCGTTTTGCTCTTATTTGTGGTGGTTCGTTTCGAGTGTAAAAAAATGTTCAGTAGTTGGATGCGTGTCTTGGCTTTCGACGGATCGGCAAGATATCTTGAAATTGGAGACAAACTTTCTCGAGGATCCTTGTTCGTGTTGATTTGTCTTGCTGAAAACTTGTTTTTTGTTGTTTCTGTATTTCTAACTCTTCATCCTTGGTCCTGCTCTATTCTTACGCGGCCGAGTAGCGCCAGTACATTATCTTCAAAGCATTGTAGTTGTGGTCATCGATGATTATGTTGTGAAGGCACGCCGCGCCATACTGATTGTTGTGTGTTGATTTTTTCTTTTTGAAGTTCCTAAAGTTCTGTGCCCAATCTACTCCAGTATGAAATTTTATAGGAAATACTAAGAAATGTACCCGTGGTGAAGAAAATATAGTCTGAACTAAAATCCATCTAAAAACCTTTTTTCTATGCATACAATTTTTATTTTTATTTTTGCCGCGGATACGGTGTTACAAATCCTCTTCCCAAGACTGTGCCCCTACCATCTGCAGAATGCGCTACAATGGGCTCTGCCCAACACTACCAAATTTATAAAGAGATGGTCCAAGAAATGGCCCCAATTCTTTTTAGTTATGTCTAGTAATTAATGAACATATTGGTATTAAACTAAGGAAAAGAAACCGTCTGAATCCCCTTTATAATCCCAGAGACAAAAAGTGCAGCAGGTTACAATTACACACGAGTTGAGCAAATTAGGAAGTAGGTTTTACTGTCTTCTATGACATCTCCCTACAAAAGAGATGCAGATGATTAAGGAAAGAATGACACGGGAACTGGAAGCCCTCCACTGTTTTTCTTAAAGACAGTTGCTCACCAAAAGGAGATTCAGACAATATACAATTGTGCGCAGTTTACCATTTGGCACTACCTCAGAAATGTAGTAACTACTCCATCCATAATCCATCTAATTTTCCTGCATTTCCTCCATGATTAGATCAGACCAAAGAAAACTACGCTTGGCAAGATTGAACTTTCTCTTGACCGGCACCGAAATTTAGTGCCAAGATGGAGGTTTGGTTTCCATGGCGAAGAATGGTTCTAGGTTAGTTAAGCCCCTAAACCTGTAGAGAAAACATATCAGTGCTCTAGTCACAAATGCAAAACTGATAGAAAGATAGCTCACATTATTACCCAGAGAATTGCCTAGTGAATGGTGCCATACATTCGGTATTGAACATGAAAATGCTAACAATCAGCTCACACGATTCTCTTTCCGTCCTGCGATCATTCACTTCAATTATCCACACTGAAGTTAAAAGAGCAACTCCTCCAAAAAAAGGATCCAATTGACAAAGAAGAATCAATTAGGTAATCTGGATAAACGGAGAGACACCACTGCAACTCAACCAGTGAAGTTCAGCTACTGCCTCAAGATGCAACTTGTTCCATCAGGTTTTCTGCTGACTTCACGCCAACATTAACATCACCCTTATCTGATGAACTCTCTGAATTTGAGGCCTTGAGAACATTTGGGTTCTTGAAGTCCTCCATGATGTATACACTCATTCAGAAAGCTGCTTCACAGATGCCTCAAATGTAGCAACCTAGGCATGTGTACAATAACAACCTGCCTCTCAAACTATTCATAAGAAAGCACTATGAGATGCAGAGTCACCGAGTGGAAGGCAAAACAAAATCCGACAGTGCATATAAATTTCAAATTATTCACAAGAAAGCACTATATATAGATAAATTAAACAAAAATTCAGCAAACATATAACTTCATTCTCAAGTTTGTATCCCTGTCAATTTGATTTCTACTCCAAGGCATTAAAACAAACAACTAATGTGCATGGAAAGAGATGTGACAATTTTTTGTACAACCACACTTCAGAATATTAGCTCGAGGCGTGAATATAAACAAAAGAAGCACAATAAAAAGAAGAGAATTAGGGAGAGAGAATAATTTCTGAAATATCAATTTCTAGCTAGAGAATCGGAGGGGCGGGAGAGAGACCATACACATCAGCCACACCGACCTCGACATTGCCTGCTCCGCAACGTCCAACCTTCTCTGTCGGCGTGGTCAGCATGCCGTCTTCTGTGAGCTGCACCTGCTTTTCTTCAGGCAAGGAAGGGGAGGCCGCCCGGCAGTGGTGCGCGAGGTAGAACTCGCCCGGTGAGACAGCCAGTTGCCGGACCGAAGCAGCCGGCTAGAGCATGGCCCCGTGCTAAGTGAGACGGCCAACAAAGGAGGAGGATCAACGTCAGGTGGTAGCCCCGCGGAGCGTCCCCTCCGCGGCTGCGCCATCGGTGGCCCCCTGTCCTCAACATCCGTGGCGGCTTCCGTGGCGGTCCATGAGCATACGCCGAGACGCCGAGGTGGACGACCACGATGTGCGCCGCGGGCCATCTTGTTCTTCGCATGCCTCCGCGCCAGTGGCGCTGTGCCAACGCCCTGCCGCCAAACTGGATGCGCGAGCTACGCGCCCTGCCGCCGCACCTAACGCCTGAGCAGCATCCCTCCCAGCCAAAGCTGCTCTCGCAGTAGCCCAGAGCACCAGGCTGTGCCCTTCCCATTCCGGCGTAGTACCCTCCATCACAGCGCCGCCTAACCCTCTTGCAAGGGCCCACGACAACGGTGACGGGAACGACACGCCGTCACGGCGTAGACGCACTACTTCCATACTCCTGCGTGCGACGGCGCGTCAGCCACGCGAAGAGGAGATGGGGGTCCTACATGGGAATTGGGAGGGAGATATGGGGGCCTGGTGGTGGCATACAACCCGCGGCAAGGTGAGGAGTGGGAGCCGCTCTAGTTTGGTAGCCGGGAGATGGAGAGGTGAGGTCGCCGGAGCGAGCGCTTTTATACACGGTGAGCGGCGCGAAGGGAGACTTCGAGAGAGATCACAAAGGCCAGCTACTAACACAAACCAATCTAAAAACTGAAACGTGGCGATGAAAGAAACAACCAGTCAAAATCACATAGTAACGTGGCCACATGCATGAGCCATGCAAAGGCGCGTGGAACAACACCATTCCACATACCTCTAGAACGGCCACGTGAATTCAACCATCCCAGCGCACAAGTGAATCAAACTTTTTTCAAAAAGAATAGGAACCTTCCAGGAGACCACACAGCACACGCGTCAATAAACAAGAGCACACATCATGTTAATGTCAACAGTAAACAAAACGTGACCGCAGAAAAATAAACTCGATGGCATCCTAGGAGGCCATCACGCACACGCGTCAATCAAAGAAACATGGTAAAAAAAATTCTGGAAAAACCAGAAAAATCGAACCCTTACAGGCCTTAGACTTCTTAGTATGGAGTAGAGTAGCTCCCGTGAGTTGCAAGTTCCATCAATTTTCAAGCTAGTGTTTTGCTACTTGTACACGGGAAGGGTACTGGAGACTTTGGGCTTTGCTAGACATACACGGGCTGCAGGGAAAAGCGTCTGATAGCAGCTTGGTTAATTTTTCATGAGTCAGCCGTACAAAGAACCAGGGCATCAACGGATACTAAGTTTGAGGTAGAGAAGTTCAACATGACTGAAAACCATGGGCTATGGCAGACAAGGGATAGATTTGTTGGCACGGTATGGATGCTTGAAGGCGTTGCGGAAAGTCATGTCAGTTAAGATGGAATTATCATGTCATGGACGAAAATTCACGGAAGACGATTTGGGAGCCTTGAGCGTGTCGTACAGTCGAACGAGTTCGGCTCGGTCGGACTAGGCAGTCTGACGGATCGACGTGAGTCGGTTGGTACAGAAGACGGTGGTGAGATCGACGACGACAACATAGAAGCGTGTTGCTGATGGTGACCGACTTCTGGGGCGTGGAAACACGTGGCACAGGCCTGGGGGCTTGTGTGGCTTCGACAAGACTATGACGTGGGGTTGATTCAAGACGGTGCACATGAGAGCTTGGAATCGACGGGGCGCGGGGTGGCACGTACAACCACCATGAAGTCATGTTGAAGGTGGAGCTGAAGTCTCACGGAAGACTTCACTTGGTGCCGATTGAGGGGCTACGACGTAAGTCGACAGAGAGTCGAAGCTTATTCAGCATGAAAAGCGAGTGACATGTAATTCGGACTGGAGCTCAGTGGTCTGATGGAAGCGTGAGACTCGTCATCGGTCGGTGAAAGATCGATGGTACTCTGCAGTGGGGGTTGAATGGTGTGGGTTCGCGACCCTTGAGACTCGACCTAGACAGTGGAGGCTCGACGCGGCAATAGCGGTGAGGCGTGCGGTATGCACGGGACATGGAGACGGGCCAGGGCTCTGGTGTGGTCATACATGTGGTGAGACAACTGCAAATTTGACTCGGGATGACCACAAGCAACGGTGAAATTCTTTCAAGTTTCAGACAGACGGTTAAGAAACGAGTGGTGATGTTGAGTTTAGGTAACTCTTATGTGTGACACCCAATATATGAGTTGTTCACTTTCACGCAGGTCAGTGATCAGTGTGTGATGGCGATGGACGGATACACTGGAAGTTGGGAGTATACAAACTAAAGTAACAAGGAACTTAATTTTGCTCGAATGTTGACTGTGGTCAAAAAAAGAAGAGACTATAAGTTACAGTTGAACTCCGGTTAGTATTGTGTTTAGATAGGAATATGGAGTCGTGTCCTAGTAGGACACTTGTATCCTAAGCCTCTCATGTATAATAAAGCTAGACACACGATGTAACCTATGCCTAACATAATAGCACAGGAGTGCAGGAGAAGCCTATAGTTCAAGTTATATCAATTGCAATCTCCCTTTTGTTGTCTCATGAAGAACCCTTCAGAATCCTCCCACCTTTACTCGATCCAGAAGGGTGCCCTGGTGATTGTGTTTGTGGATGAAGCAACGAGCCAGAGTTCAAAATCCTATTGCAGGGCGGCAACTTTGAAGAGCAACTACCTTGTTTTACGACCTAGGACGTCGACAAGCAGAGCTGCTCGCAACAAGCTTCGTGAACAGAAAACTCCATAGGGAAGAGGGTGAACCGACTGTTATAACGGGAGCCTCGCCAACACCGTGTGCCTGTAGTTTCATGTCACCTTGCGCCTACTGCATCACAGAAGAAGACGTACCGATACATTGCACTGATTATGTCGCATTGGGAAAAGCCTACCCACTAACATGTTGGTTCTCTCCAATCTCTCACCTAAATGTTGTGATTATACTAGTACTAGTGAATGACACCATTCTAGAGAAATCTCTCACCTAAATGACTGATTTCTGGCTAACTAGCGGTAGTTGACACGAAATCTGGTGGCAAATGAAATCAGTTGGGGATATATATAGAGGCAGACTTCCCTGCAACGATCAATACTATCACACACATAAGCGTGAGCGGATAGAAATTTGAGGTGCATAGAGCATGATGAAGACTGAATTGAATGAGTACATCACAAAATTGTTCGCCACATAAAGTCAGCATGACCAGCTATGAGAAAATAGCCATCCTAACTTTGTCGCAGATGTTTATCCAGTTCAGGTCCAACCCGAGAGAAAAGACACCATATAAACATGCCTTGAATATGCACAATGCATGAGAGAACAAAATAGTTGATCTCATCTACATCACCGCATTGGTCTGAACAATTGAAAATATGTAAAATGAATAATGTATGATACAAGGTACCGGCTGGAAAAATGTGATGGTCCAGAACAAATGGAAGGGCACTTTTGTTGCGGTTTAAAGCTCTTGTAAGTTCTATATAAGATATGTAGGATAGCTCTCTGCATGCCCAGCAGTTAAAGTCCATGGAGTATATGGAATGTTCAACTGTAGTTGTACAAAGGTTTCCTTGAGAAAAATATCAATTCAAATTTGAGATATGGGAGGAAACCAGAATATAAGAACCAAAGCTCCCCAATTTCTTGATCTTTTGTTTTAGGTGGGAAACATGAATTGCTAGGAAACCACAGCCTTGAGAGTTAGAAGTGGATATGAGCTGTTTGAAACCATGCCTTGGAGTTACTTTATAGTTATTTTGACCCATGTCATAGTTTGCAATTAGAATAAATAAGTTATTCATTAGATCTTGTAATAACTTGTAGTTGTAAAATTTAAGTTAATTTCTTGTGTGTAATCCCAAAGCAGGTTAATTTTCAGCAATAGGGCTGCTAGAAGTGGCAAAGAAAGATAACAGAGATATCAATTGGCTTGAGAGCTAACAATTGTCGGGTAGCCCACGACCAAAGGCCACAAAATGAAAGGAGGCCATAGTAGAACACATCTACCGGTCAAAAATGCGCTGAGCAGGGAGGCCTGTCGGGGTGTGGATGCTTGTGCTTGTAACTGTGTGTAGCTAAAATCCTTCTGATGTTGCATAGTTGTAGTGTGAAACTTTGTTGGGTTTTGTTAAGTAGTTGTAGCTAGCAGTGAGCAATTGCATGTCAAGAATGATAAGTTCATGCTTGTAGAATATTAAATGAATACGATGGTTTGAAATCTTCTAAACGGGCGGACATGCCAAATTATATTGTGAGTTATTAAATTCCATGTACACAACAAAAATGTGCCCAAAAAAGGGCAATCCACAAGTATGCGGCTCGTTTCTGACAAAAGTTTTGGTACAAACTTTCACCATCCTCCACCCTAGATAGAATGTTATTACCCGCTAAATAGATTGCCCTTTTTATCCTATTCTAGGAGTTTTTTTGTTAGATACAACTGGATATAACATAATCAAGTTATACCGCTGCATATTCATCCTGCGGCTGCAACTCTGCTGTGAAGATGCATCCTGTATTTTCTCATGTTTAAAATAGTTTACAGGTCCTTGGCATGAACCAGACAGACCGACCAAGTATAGTTGTTGCTGTCCTCACACGGAGGCAGCCTTCCTGCAGTTCAGCATATGCATAACTGCCTCTGCTGTTAGGTGACTGGGCCTCACAGGCAATTTCAGGTCCATCCATCTGCTTGCTTCAATGTGCCCTCAAGCAAGCGCCACAGGGAATGCAGGTAATGATGCAGAATGCAGCCCCCACATCATAGCATGAGAAGGTTTTCACAACTTCTGCATCATCACAAAAGATAATGGTCCTTCGCCCCGGTAGTAATATATACTCACAGACCGAGTCGCATTACTGACACAAATGATCTATACACAATCCCTAGACTCATTTCAAGGGGCAACCTAGCACAAAATCTACAGAGGTAACACAACCACAATGCCGGCTCACAACGCCGCTGCTCCTCGTAACGCTACGAAATGGTGAGCGTGTCGATCGCCGTCGACGGGTCCGAGTTTACGGTCATCTCCTCCCCGTGGGCTTTTGTTCTCGGCTCCTCCGTTTTTCGTTCTGCCTCTGTCTTCGCCCTGTCGGCGTCGCTCGTGCCAAGGGTTGGAGACGGCTTGCATTCTTTGAAACGGAAGCAACTGACCAGGTGATCATTGGTTAGCCCTGCTGCCTGCATGAAGGAATATATGACTGTTGGGCCCACGCCTCGGAGTCCCCTTCGCACCATGTCCTTGCTCATCATGTCTGCCTTGGGGCTCTTGACAGGGACTTGCCTTGGATATCGGATTTTGCTTACTATCGGTTTGTGGTTCAGAAAACCCCAGCAGTATTGACTGAAGGATCCAAATTCATCTGCAATCTGCATGGGCATTTTGTTTGAAAAAAATTTGCATCAGTATAAATAAGCCATGTAACAAACAAGTTCCCAGACAAAAGACATAGATCACAGCTAGCATCAGTTAATGGTGATGCAGCAGCGATTCCGAACCTTAACTATCTGGCGAGCGTTTTCGAGGACTGCTCGCAGCTTTTGCTCTGACAAAAGGGACCTGGCAATGCTTCCTGGCGCTACCAGCTTCTTTTCATTTATATTGGAAACAGCAATCAGATCGAAGTTCGTGAAAATTTCTCTAGAATATATGGCACAAACATCAGGAAACAAACTATACATACAATTACATTATTTACTTGTAACGTTAGAGAACCAATACCTGAAAATTTGTCTCTTCTTGAGAATTTCAGGCCATGATAGTTCTGCTAATGCACCAGATAATACAAGTAGCTCGAACAATCTCCTGTGGAATTCATGGTTATTATTACAGATACTGAACTGTTCATTTTATTGTAAGTTTGCACAATATAAATAATAAAGATGAAGGGATACACTAATTCACATTTTCCGTACCTGTCGTCGTGAACTGGAACCCCCCATTCCTCATCATGGAAAGTGACATAGTGAGGATCTGATCAGATAATGAATGGGCAGCAGAAGTTTGACAGGTCAGCTTTCTTCATGACAAATGATTCAGAGAGTAAGAATACTTCATCCGTAAGGCAAATGAAAAGCACTGGGCAACCATACTACCATATCATGTGACAGCACAATATCAAGAATTGCTACTGAAGCTATGGTTTTCTTGGGGTATAGTTGAAGCAAAGCATACTTATATCCCTTATTTTTGTTTTTGTTTTTCTTGTTGGTAAAGCACCCTTTTCACGGCCATTTTTACAGTTCCAACTGATGAGCAAATGATTACGACATGTTTCTGTAGAAGGATGACTAACAGTGCGCACGTTCTGCAGGTCAGTAGAAATGGGTTCTCAGGGCAGTGGCTGTGCAACAGTAACACACTAATATCTCTGTTGAAAACTCGAATTGTTCACACTTCAAACAGTTAGTCAAAAGTACGGTACATTTAACAAATTGCATACCCAGCTCTGTTTGGAACTTGAAGCAATAATGGTAAGATGATCAGATGCTAATGCTGAGGATCACCCAATCCCTTCAAGCAAGTAAGAACAGAAAGGAAATCTGAAGGAGAACATGCTCACTGTGTCCAATAACTAGTGTCTAAAGCTCTCAACAAAAAGGAACACTAGTATACAAGCTGTAACTTAGATAGTCAAATTGTGATCTTTTGGTCCAGAAGTCTGCATTTAGTTTCCAAAACAGAGCTTTTGCGCATCTTCACGAAAATTTATGAATAAGTATCCTGAGTGACTGAAAAATTCAACACATGATTGGACACTGAATTTTTCAGTGTTTCTAGCAAGAATTCTGAACAAGCACAAATTGCATAGGTATACTACATAAATGATCAAATAAACAAGGAGCCATCAGGAAGCAAGAACTCACCGGTGGTCGGAGTCACCCAGGCGCACCTCCTCTTCCCTTGGACGGCCTCCCGCGTCACCAGAGCGACATCGGCATGCTTCTCCACCGCCTTACACGCAGCCTTCCCACGCTTGGGCGCGGCCGGCTGGGACCAGCTCCTCTCCGTCCTTCCGCCGGAGGCCCGGCCGCGGAGAGAATCCACGGAGGCCTCCGAGGAGCAGGACGCGTCGAGGACCACCGCCGGCGCATCGTGCGGCTTCCTCAGCGGGGTCCGCCTCGGCGACGGCAATGGGGGCGAGCCCCCCTTCGTCGCGCCGCCAGCGGTGGCGGCCGCCTCCTCCTTCTTCGCGCCCTGCTCCTCACCCCCCTTGGCTGCCGCGGCGGCCGGAGGCTTCTCCGGCGTGGCCGCCGTCGCCTTCCGCAGCGGCTTGGGAGAAGGCTTCCGCGCAGCCGCCGGGGCCTTGTTGCCCGCCGGCACCAGCACCGGCCTCGCGTCCGCCTCCGGCGCCGCGATGTTGAGCGACCTGACCCTCGGCGCCCCCGCCATGGAAGCCATTCTCGCCCGGCCCGATCTCCCGGCCCCAAATTTCAAACTTTTCGCCAATTTCTCTCCACGGGGGGCGAGCCCGACCAAAGCAGGGGACAGCAACACGCAACAATCTCTGCGCCGCCCCCCAAAACCTCTCCTGCCCCAAGACCAAGAATCTTTTTCTTATCCTCCTTAGTCCTTATTACTCTAATCTTAAATCAAAGCGAGCTCCGAGCCAAGAACTCTGCTCCCGGGCATGGTCTGGCCCGGCATTGGGCGAACGGCGAGCGCGAGAAGACGGGGCCACGGCGGCGGGCGGCGCACGGAGGAAAGGGCCGATGGTGCCTCGCGGACGGGGTGGGGAAGCCCGGCTTGAGAGATGAGAGGCCCTCGCTGTGGGTGGTGGTGGGGGCGAGAGACGCGCGCAGGCTCCTGGTTCTGCTTCTGTTTGCTGCTCCGAGGAGTGGAATCCAAGGAGAAGGGAGAGTACGGGCGCCCAGGGGTTGGAATTGTACGAGAGCGACACTACATTTTTTTAGGGCTATTATAAATGGAAAAGGTTCATTTCAAACCCTGAACTCTGGTGAAATGAACTCTCAAGTCGAAATTCAGGTCGATTGCACTCTAAACTATGCAATTCCGGTCCAAATCGAACCTTGACATCGTTTGAGGCTATACCTGCCCATCCCTCCGGCCGGGCCGGGCCGGGCCTAGCCAAGCCTGACGCAAAAACCCAGACCCAGGCCCGGCCCAGCCCAGGCATCGGACCTAGAAAATCAGGCCTCAGACCGGGCCCCTTCATTAAAGCACGAAAACGGCGGGCCCAGGCCTGGCCTGGGAACAGCGTCGGGCTGGGCCGGGTCGTTTGGTATTTCCTAGTAAGATGACCACGAATTTAAGAAAAAATTAAAAACGAAAAATAAAAAATGTAAAAAGAACAGAAAAAGAAAAGAAAAAAGAAACAGGGATTTCAACTTGAGGGTTTGTTTCGCCAAACCTCTACGAGTTCAGGGTTTAATGGTGATTTTTCAGGGCCGTGAATTGTGGGATTAGTGGGGACTGTGGGAGAGGATTTTTGGAAACAAAAACGAACCATGCATGCGGGCATGAGGTAGGAAGGTGGGATTTGACGGTGGTTAATGTAGATTTTTCAGGGCCGTGAATTGTGGGATTAGTGGGACTGTGGGAGAGGATATTTGGAAACAAAAATGAACCATGCATGTGGCAGGTCGGCAGAAAAAGGAAGGACGGGAGGCGGGACGATGGACGTGCGAGGGCGGACAAGAAATTCGACGTAAGAGGGGAGAGGGAACCTTACAAATCTTTTAGGTAGTAGAGATTATAAATGGAAAAGGTTCATTTTAAACCCTGAACTCTGGTGAAATGAACTCTCAAGTCGAAATTCAGATCGATTGCACTCTAAACTCTGCAATTCCGGTCCAAATCGAACCTTGACATCGTTTGAGGTATACCTGCCCATCCCTCCGGCCGGGCCGGGCCGGGCCTAGCCAAGCCTGACGCAAAAACCCAGACCCAGGCCCGGCCCAGCCCAGGCATCGGACCTAGAAAATCAGGCCTCAGACCGGGCCCCTTCAGTAAAGCATGAAAACGGCGGGCCCAGGCCTGGCCTGGGAACAGCGTCGGGCTGAGCCGGGTCGTTTGGTATTTCCTAGTAAGATGACCACGAATTTAAGAAAAAATTAAAAACGAAAAATAAAAAATGTAAAAAGAACAGAAAAAGAAAAGAAAAAAGAAACAGGGAGAAAGTGAACAATAATGTGCTGCCCTGGTGGTTACTTCCGTCGACCAACAGCAGCAGGTCTTGGGTTCAAGTCATCACCCAACGTGCTCTTTTTTGCAGTTTTAAAGAATAAAAAATATGCATGTTTTAAAAGAATGAAGAAAAACTAAAACGGGGCCATCCTATGACATGTCGACGATCCTGGTTTGCCAAACGACGCCGGGGTTCAGTTTAGACCGCGATTGCATAGTTCAGGATTAAATCGACCGGGAATTCGACTTGAGGGTTTGTTTCGCCAAACCTCTACGAGTTCAGGGTTTAAAACGAACGTTTTTCATTATAAATCCGTACTGCACCCCTAAAACGATTTTGCGGAAACTCGAAGGTCCGATAGAACAAATCCGCTATAGTTCGTACTGTAAATTTTAAAAACAAGTTCACGCTACACATTCATCAACCCAGCTGGAGATCATACCCCCGTCACTGCGGGAGAGGCGGTCACGCTCACTGCTCATAGCCTGCTTCGACCTCCATGGCGCAATGGCAGGCCAGCTGGAGTTGTCGGCTTCTGCATCATGGTGGCGACTTGCCATGGCCACCACGCCTGCGAGCACCGCCGGACATGGAACCGCGAGAAAGGAAAAGAAACACGCGCCTAATTGCTCGTCGGAGAAAGGAAAGGAGACGGCGGAGGGGGCGGATTGCGGCGGAACTTATCCAGTATGTGAACCCTGAAACGCCCCAACCTCGTACATATAGCGGCGGACGGGCAGATTTTGCATGTATAATTTAAATGGGCCGGCGGACTTGTTCGGGCCGCAAAATGTGGAAAACCTATAAAATTGTTGGAATTATACCGGCAGGGAAGGATGTAGCACATTTGCTAGAGTTGCTCTTAGGGCATCTCCAACTCTCACCCCCAAACTATTTGCCCGCCGACCAATGGGGACCGGTCCACGGAGACTGTCGCGGCCTTGTGGGAGCCGGCCATTCAAAGCTACCCACAAATATCTGGTTACATTTTAAATGAAATTTAAATAAAGTAAACAAATTTGATTTAATTTTTAAAAATCCAACGGTTTTCATTGAAACTTGGATAATTTTCACATAAAACCAGACGTCCAGTGAACTAAAAACCCAAACCGAAGAAAAAAAACTAAGCTACCATATACTCTTGAAGGTGATCTTGTACGTCATGTCGGGCCAATCGGCGGCACCCCTGTCGTCTTCGTCGTTGTCGGAGTGGTCACTATGCGCAAGATGGGGTGAGGAGGACCCCGAAGAGGGGGCAGGACACCCACGAAGGGGCACCAGCCGCTCATTGGCTGTTTGGTGAAGCCTCGGGAAGAATCCTTGTCATTTTGAAGTTTTCGCAATTCACCCCTCAATTCTCTATCAGCGTCGGGGTTGAAATGTGCACTTCTTCTTTTTTAGAAATTCAAGTTTCTCAATATTTTAGGGATGCGCCATATGCCCATATGAACTCTGAAATAATTTTGTTTGTATGAACTCGTAGTTGATGGAGAGGTCAGGACTGAGGAGTATATAAAAATCTATTTGTTCGTATAGTTATTGGTCTTTGCAAGATGGTGAATGGTGCAGCTCCGAGGCTACAGTACACCTATTTGGTCAGGCACAGGGAATACGGTTTTTTTTTTTTTTGAGCGGTAGCACAGCGAATACGTTTTTTTTTTTTTTGAGCGGTAGCACAGCGAATACGTGAGGTCTTGTTTCACAAAAATCCATCTCGCTTCGCAGCGGACATCTTATCTGGCACGACGTTGTTTGTAAAGCCCAAAGCGAGAGAAACAACGGCCCACGCAGGTCGCCACATATTTCATTCCACCGGCAGGGCGCAGCCCCCTCGTTTCGTTTAGTCCCACCTCGACTACCGAGAGAGCAAACGACCAGCTTAAATACCACGCTCCGCACTAAGCAACGCCGAGTTCAGTAGCGCGAGCTTGTAACCTGAGCGGGGGCTTTAAGGTGGTGTGGATGTTGCCGTAGCGCTGTGGGCCTGGTCCGGTCGTGCTACCGCTGGCCCGCCCGTTCCAAGTTGAGTAGTGGACCGCTGGGGCCTGTGCGAAAGCTGGGCCTCACGGGCCATAATGTGGCAGGCACAGCGTTAGGCTGGTTTCACAGAGCAGCGACAACTGCCCGCTTCCAACGGTGGAAGGATAACGGGCTGCTGCACAACTGGGCCGCTTGGGCCTCGCAGCCTACTCCAACAAACCACCACCTTTTTTTTCCTCACCTGTTTTGCTCTCACAAAATGTGGTCTTCTTTTTAGGATAAAACGAAATATTCTCACTTGGTCGGTCAAGAAAACATTGTGCTTACATTCTCTAGTTGAACTTTTTTCCCATAAATAGTAGAGGCCAAAAAATATAGAATGATTGGTGCAGGACCATATCAAGTTATTAACTCATCTATATGGATACAGAAGCAAAATAGTATGCAACCTAGTGCGTTAGTGAAAATGTGGTGATTTTTCCTTTGCTAATTACACCAACTTTTTTTGTGCTTGTACATCTTGATCAGGATTAGTACTTCATTTGGATATCTCTTTGCTAATTGCTCAAAAGTGCTGCTGCTCACCCTGGAAGCTTTTGAATTTTTCTATTTTTGTTCACATGGAAGCTCTTAACAAGCAGCCGATCAGCGCCTGAGACATGTGCCGTCGTCATCATTGTACATCAACTTATCATGGACTGCTGGTTGGCCCGCTTGACACAGACGCTGTCAGAGTTAGGGGTTCGTATGATTGTATGAACAACCCCAAGCTAGGCAGAATATATATCATCCTCTGTTTTGAGTTCCAACTTCCAAGTAGCGCTTCCAGTTATACATCTAATTTCGTCGAAACTTGTTACGTACCACAATGCTACTCTTTTTTGTGGAGCATGCCACGACATCCTATAGGCAAAACACATATGCTTTGCTCTGCGATCTCTACTACAACTAGTACCACTACCTGATGCTATATATGCCTCTTCCTCTCTCAAAAAAAGAAGATATATACTTCAAAATGTTACGTTGATCGATGTTTCCTTCGGGGGCTACATACCTTGGGTGTACTACATCTCTATAATGCTAATGCTACAATTGTTACCGATCTGAATGTCCAGACAATTTCTTGCCTCCGTGTGAAGCTGTCAACTCCTTTCAGGAGTGCATGCATCCTTCAAATTTCTTTCTTGCAGGTAAAGTTCCTGCAACAAGACTCTGCTCAGGACGGCTCCGCACCGGATTCTGCAACTAATCATCATGCTGCTGAATGCTGATCAAGTACAGTTCTCGTTAAGCTTCAGGTCGGTCTTCTACGTTCCAACTTCAAAGATGCTCTGGCGAGGCTGCATCCATCCAGTTCAGATGATGACACCTCAGCTCAGATTCAATCTTTACCAGACTTCTCTGTCTTTGATCTTTATTGCACGAAGTGTCACAGGACACCGGGGTTCAGATGACATATATAAACGGGTCCAGCATGTTCTCATTATCTGCAGTAACCTCGAATGTTTCTACTGCGCTGTCAAACTGACCATACCTGAAAGAAAGAACGTATGGAATGTTCATGCTCTTAATCGTGTACACATAAATGTCCTTTGACGAGAAAATAGAGCGGTAGAGAGATTTCCGCACCCAGCAAACCAGAAATAAGGAAAACAGAAAGAGGGATTCATAGAAAACAGTGGTTTGTCCAATATTATGTTAACTAGCAAAGGGCGTGCACATCATCTAATTGCTATGTAAAAAAAAAAAGCATCCCTACAGTATCAGTTTGCATTGACTACAGAAGTTATACAAGGCTGGCTTGTGTTGCACGGACCAGCATGCCCACCAGAGTCAAGCACAAAATTAACACGTATGGATTCTGTGTGGAATACCAATGTGGAATATGATAAAGCCGAGTCAGGGAACGCATTGAGGTTTCCAGTTTCAAGATAATATCTAGAGTATCTATGTAGGTAAGCCCCACATATTAGAAGAAAAGAAAATGCTATTTCCTCCTAAGAACATATTCAAACACAAAACGAAAGAAGCCAAGTTGTTCGAAATCCTTTCATTTAATTAGCCAGCCCCGCCTTTTTCTATGCTCTGATTTCAGAGGCCTTATTTAGCTTGGGTACCCCTTTTAATTGAATTTCTATTTTAGAAATGGGCTTTACCAAATTTTTAATGACTCTGAGGTTCAACCCAATCCATCTTTTCTTTCTTTTTCCTTCCGATACTAAAAAAAGATTGAAAAGGATCAAATTTTGTCATATCACAAAGAAATCTATCCCTCCCATAGCAATAACTAGAATTAAAAAAAAGGGAATGACAAAGCATCTGGGAATAAATGATTAATTTCTATCAATAAACCTGCTAAAGCACCAAACCATAGAGTACTTAGCACGGGTGCTACAGAGAGATATGTTCTTAAGTTGCCGTAAATTAGAAGTTGGTTAGGACACAGTATTTTGTTCCCTTGGATAATTACCCAAAAACATGGTCTACTTTTCTAAAGAGAAGGGAGATGATCTACAAAGAAGAATCAACTTAACACAAAAAATCAAACAAAGAACAAACTTCCGAGTCCCATAGCCCTTGAAGGCAAATGATGAAGCTGGTTTAGAAACATAAGGTTTTTCTGGAAGTGCCTGAATATATTCTTGCCATTTCCCATTTTCAAAATAGACAGAGCATCAGAGAATCAAAGAGCTTTTGATTACATAATTGCAGGAACTAACACAAATTATGAGGGGGTATTAGCTGAAGGAAAGACAACAGAATGACACCAAAAGAGGGCAGCGATTAAACTCACTTGTGTAAACTGAGGGCCTGCTTGAGATAGTGATACAAGATACAGCAAGCTTTCCACAAACAGGGAGTTCTTTAGATAATATGTCCAAGGACTTTGGAGTAACAGGCAAACTATCTACCAAACCTGCAGGGAATAAGATCATGAATGGTTAAGGCGTGGACGTCCAGCCAATTGCTAACACTACGAGAAAATTACGGATCAAAAAAGCAACATGGCAGTGCATGAGTGCTAAGTGCTACAACAGAAGCCAGTCAGTTTTATATTGAAACGCGACTACAGGAATCAAAGGAAAAAAAATACCTCAATGCTATTTGGTATATTGCTTCAAGATCTTTTTTCTTTTGCGCAAAATAACGCTGCATAGTAGCAAACCCAAAAGAGGAGGTTCAAGAACTGACAGCTGCTAGAGAATAGTGTTATAGTGATCAAAGGTGCAAATGTGATACTCTTCTATAACAATTTCATCAGGTCAGAAAGTCGTTATGCATTTCATTCCATTATCCACTTTTGGTCAGCAGATCTTTAGATCCAATCTCAGTTTACCTCATGAAAGTCAAAGTTCCTACTACTATGTTTGATGAATAAGGATAGTTTTAAATAATCTATCTCGAAATGAAACATCATCCTCTGTTTGATGACATCTTCTGTGGCCCGTCCATGCAAGTTGCTTCCATTGTTATTTGTTAGTATCAGATATGTCCATACAAGTTGCTTCTATTGTTAGTATCACTGTATATAAGGCGTCCTGCCTTGGACGCTTAGGCGGCAGGGCGCCCTGGCAGCGCCTTGACATTATGCCCGCATTAAGCGCTTAGGCATCAAAGCGGTTGGTGCGGGCCTTGGGTCGCCTTACCGGCTTTATAAACAATGGTTAGTATAAAAAATTAACAATGGCAGTATTATGATTTGCAAATGGCTCACAAGGGCCCTGTAGATTACCTTTAGACAGAAGGCAGCAGTATGAGAAAAAACAAACAAAGAAAAAAATATTTTAATGACATTTGGGAAGTGCAAGTATCAGAATCACTTGGTGAGCTGGTGGTGTAGATGGCCACTTGAAAATAAATTATTTTCACAGCCTTGATGAAATTTGGTAGCATTAGTGACATTTCAGTTATTTCCTATGAAGGAGTACTTAGTATTTTATATGTTCGTTGTGTGTATTTTTCAAGAGAGACAACTTACTTAAGCAGTACACTCACTTTTTTCTTCTTAAGGATTTACATGAACAGAATTACCGAACTTTGTCAGTTTCTTGTAAAAATGGTCGGGAGTGCATGTCCTTTAAGTAGAATAGAATGGTAGAGATATTTTCACACAAAGGAATTAGAAATAAAGAAGACAAGAAGGGCAGTTCATACAGAACAATAGTCTTTCAATTAAATTTAAGGGCCAAGAAGGTAATCATCTAGTTATCATGCCCAACAAAGATTATGTTAATTAGCAGAGGGCAGATACAGTGTCCAATTGTTATGTAAAACATCCTCCATACACAGCGGATCACTTTGCTTTGACTAAAAAAGTTAATTAAACACAGTTGGCTGGTTGAACTACTGAACCAATTCAGAGGAGGTTTTCAGGGTAGTCGACAACTATTCTGAAAGGTTTAAAATCAGGTCCATCTTTCCAAAAATCAAGGATGTATAAATTTCATTATATGCATATTATTTGTGTTAAACTTATCTTCTCATTTGTTTAAGTGTGTGCATTTGATCAAAAATCTGGAATGCATAGGTGGATGCACCTAAGAGAAGGGGGCAATTTCGCTCATCATTTTGATATTTTGTACAGTACATATCAAACAGGGATTGTACATATGCGTAGTCTAGTTGATCAATACAGGAAAAATATTTTTTTAAGGTTATTATTGCTGACCTGATCTCAAGGGTTCAGTTGATTCTTTCCCTGATAAGTTGCAGCTGGCTCCTTCATAGGAAATTAGAAGTTTTGCCACCAGTTTGGTCTTTTCAAGTTAAATGCATGATCTATGCGCAATAGGCAGCTAAAATGTGGAGAGAGTAAACCATGTGAACAACTCATAAGAAAGATACTAAATTGTTCCATCATGCAAAGAAACAAATATATGAGTGAAGACAAGGGAGGAAAGTTATAGCAAAAAAAGAGCATATGCTATGCTACTAGCACGATAACACAAAAAATATGTCAAAAGAGAACCGCTATATACAACTGATGATAGAACTAAAGAAAGAACACAGCATAAAAGAGTTTATTTCATCCATTAATTATAACTTTCAAGATAACAATGATGTACACAATTCAGCTTTGGCTATATTAGGTTACCAAAAAGAAGTTGTGCTCACAGGAACTAAATCTACATGTTGTACCAAAGCAATGATATCCAGAAGCCTGCGTGTCTGAAAACCACTCATAGCTGAAACATAGTCAGTTTCACGCATCTTCCATTTTCCATGTGCGGAACTTCTTCCATATTGTGCAAGGCCCCAGGCAGATCGAACATTGAATTAACCGAAGAAATACAACTGCAACTAACATTGGACGCTCAGCGCCGGGGGTAGATATCCCAACCTGAGTCAGGTTCTTTCCGCTTCGATACCAACCCAGTACCAGAGCTGCCACCTTGTGATGTACTTCTCATACGTTCATCAAGAAAGACGGTATGACCTTGGAATGGCACAGGCCAATAGCCGCCAACTTCCCTTCGTGCGCCTTCAGATGAGAGAGCATAGTTGAAATCCATGCTTGCATTCATGTAGCCAAATTCACTAGGCACAGGTTGAATTGTTCTGCTGGTGAAAGATGGATGAGAAATGCCAACACCTAGGCCCGGCAATGGAGGCACCACTGCTGCACCCCTAGCATCAACCATGTAAGGAGCACCTCCAGGTGCATAGAGAGGAGGAGGCAAAGGCATGGCAGCAGGTTGAGAAGGATAGCCGAAAACACTGAAATCAGGAGGCGTGTGTGCATATGACTGCGTTGACCTCACAAGGAGACTAGATTCCATACTTGGCCCCAGAAAGTTATACTGGTTTGGGCTGCGGTGCTCCTTCTGTCCAAGTGCAACTCTCTTGCCCATAATCATGACTTCAGAATGGTCTGATGTATTGTTCGTGGAAGTCTTGACATAGGACTCCCCCTTGCCTCGGGAAGAGGCATCAAAGAAGGATACATTGTCATTCAAGTCAAAGTTCTTTGCAGTAGGTTGCCTTGAAGATGAAGAGGAAGAGGGCTGGCTCCATCTGCCATGACATTGTTCATGACTCCAGAATGATGGTACAGCAGGTGAGGTGGTAGCAGCTTCCTCCTCTTCACATGGGTTATTAAGGTCAAGTTCAAGCCCCGTACTAGCACCATCAGCTCCAGAGATATCCTTGGGAGCTATGTCGGAAGAACGAAGCCAGAAGGCTGTTGAAAGTGACTCACCAGCAATAGTATTTTCACTTTCATCTACATTCAAGTCAAACATCACATTTCTTGTTTTCTGTGAAGAGGCTGACATTGACTTCTCTCTGTCAGGAGTACGCGGAACAGAAGCTGGCCGAAAAGCACTGGTTGCAGCAGAGCCTTTCCACCCCAGTGCACCTTCGAATTGGAGGCGAGCTGGAAATACAAGTGAGCCTCTAGAAGCAGCCACAGCTATAGGAGTTGATAAATTTACAGAATTATTAGCACTGGACTTTGGATGATAATCGGTTTCCTCATGGTACTGATTTGCATTAAGATCAAAGTCTACCATATCCACACCCTGTGTGTTCTTTCTGCTATTAATAGGACCGCTGTCATCTGTGATGCCCACACCATCCTCCTTAAGAGACGAGGAATTTCCTGAATCCACCACCGTAGTGGAGGATTTATTCTCATTTGATTCATGAACAGGGGGTTCAGTGTGCTGCCTTGCTTCCACATGAGGACTATCTACATTTTTGGAACTAATGTCAGGAGAACTGCAATAGTCTCCCCTGTAGTCAATTACTTCCCGCTCCACCTCAATTGCAACGAGACGTGCTACTTCCAGTGCATCAGTATCATCATACTCTGTCGATGGTGGTGACTTCTCTCCCTCTACTGCATTCAACTTTGTCTCTGCTGCCTTTGAGGAATCCCCAAAGCTCTTCGCAGATCTTGTCAACCAAAATTCACCGCCAGTGTCTTTATCATCTGTACCTGATGATGATGTAGGCCCTTCTTCTTTGCCCATGCTGTCCTCCGACGAATATTGCAAACTACCGCTTGCATTTGCAAGATGGTTCAAAGCTTCAATTGCATTATTATCAGAGCACGACTGACCTGCTGCAAAGGAATTGCCTTTTTTGATATCCAAGCTACTTGAAACATTTTGGTCCCCCAAATCAATTTTGATACTGTCAAATGAGTTCTCTGAGTTGACATTCTCAAGACACTTGGCATCTATGGTCGAACCTATTACTTGAGTAACATGCCCAGTGTCACTCTTTAGGTTGAGAGTATCTGACAACTTGCCATTGGTGACTAAACCTACGTCATTGGAGGAAGAAGTCTCCTCGGTAACAGACGCATTCGGTAGGCCGCCCTGAGATGCAAGAGATGAAACTGAGGAGTTCACCTGCACTAAAACCTCCTGTCCATCCGAGGAATTTGGGGATGCTGGCATTGGAGGCTGCTTTGTCATGTCTGTGTTATTATTGATAAGGGACAGATCCTGCAAAGGAACAACCGAGGAAGTTAATGTATCATGGTTTGATTTAGCTTCTGCAGTTGCAGCTTCATTTGCTCCGCCGTGTTTATTATTTTCCATTTCCTGGCTAGCTTCTGGGGGCTTAAGATCAGCAGCCTGGTACGCTTCTTTTGCATCTATTTGTCGGTCATTTTCCCCATAATTTGGTGCACTGCTCCATTTCTGGCAAAGTAATCTTGCCTTTTGACTGATCTCTGTATTTTCATGAGAAAGTAGCTGATGAACAGTGGGAATTAAACCACAAGGAGCTTTATGTATATCATCAACTGGTAGCCGCTCCAATGCAGTTAATATTTCATTTATCAAACCTTCTGCTGAACTGCTGACTTCCTTGCTGCAGTTTTGAGCATCCTGAAGCCACTGATTGAGATAACCAATACCATTTAGCTGAACAAAATGCTGAAGACATTCTTCATTGTTGGTAGATCCAAGTGTTTTTGCAGCTGTTGAACACTGCCTTATGAAATCAGCTGTACTAAAATCAGCAGCATCTCTCAGCTTTTGGATCTCAGAAACCAGCTCTGCTATTCTTGCCGTAGTTGAAATGCCATCCTTTATCTCAGTCAGAGTAAAGAAATCCTCAAGCATTGTGTGTCCTGCTCTTATCTCCCTGCAGTAGTGTCAGACTAAATCCTATTTAGTCAGAGATTCACCTTCAGAGTTCCTAATTTCCCTGAAATATATAAAGCAGGGTGGTCAACAGAAGTAGCACAGGTATCAATCATAACATAGACAATACAAAGCATGCCATGACAATTAGCAACAGCCTTCATCAATCTCTACGAATATTTAAAAGCAGCCAAGACATCACTAGTATATTAGATAGTAACAAAATACTTAAATCGTCATGTGATCACCTAATCAATGGTTTACAACTATATTTAGTCTATTTTGAAAATAAACTAAACATAATCGATTCCATGCATGGTAAGAACTAAGAAGACACTACTATTGTTTCACTCCACGCTAACTAATCCTCCGTATTGATTTACAGATTATGCTGATGTTAATTCTGCTCGCCTGCCATGGATGTAATTAAAGAATTCACCAATATAACTTGTAAGAGCTATATACCTGCACCATTGGGGGAAGCATCAAGGCGCTTAAAATACTGCAAGCAAAAGGTTGATCCTGTCTCTCACAGACTTCCCGGCTATTTTCCAGCTCCAGAAGAGTGTGAGCTTATAGTTCTGTATGCACAATATCAGAGTGAGCAACGAGCTGTTCCTTGCGTGGTAATAATAATAAACAATTTAAGACGATAAAGCTCAATTCCCAAACAGCAGCAGTAGTATCTAATAATAATAATAATAATAATGACAGTTGAGAATCAGCTGCTGTTCAAAGGAACTTGGTTGATTTTTTGTATAGGTAAAGAACATATGCTTCTCTCAGGAAAGGAGAATGAGGAGGAAACCTTCCACACTTTGAAGCACCTACCTGCAATTTTTGGGGAAATTCAAACAGCACGCTGACTAGGAAGTAGGAACTACTCCCTCCGTTCACTATCAGAAGACGTTCTAACTTTTTTCTGAATAGACACATTTAAGTGTGTTTGTTTACTCATATCAGTCCGTATGTACTACCTCCGTCTGGGTTTTTTGGTCCGGCTGACCGAAACACCAGTACCAAGGCAACTGCATGCACACGTTTAGGCAGTAATTAAGTGCACCGATTTATGTTGCTACATGCATGTGTTTAACCGTAATTGGCTGGATACCCTTTTGGCCATAACTGGCTGGCCTCCTGCGCGCATGCAGGCGTCCTTTCCCACGTGTGGATCACGGCAGCCTGGCTCGTGCCCAGCCAATGGGATAGGTCAAGCCACCATTAATTGTGCATGGGAAATATCACACGAGCTACAATTAACGGACGTGCTTCCGTTGCTCAGCGGACCAAAAATCCCGGACGGAGGTAGCAATCCATATTGAAATATCCAAAACACCTTATATTTGTGAACGGAGGGAGTACTAAAGTTTTTTCATCCAATCCATCCATCCATGGAGTGCACTAACTAGTCTAGGCCACAGAAAATGACCACCTAGCACGTTACAACTAAACCATAGTGGCCAATCCCATTAAGTAGAAATTTAGCTACCGTTAGAAACCATAGAACAGAAGCACGATCCATAGCAAACTACAAAATACAGCAAAGACAGCTCTACATGATCTATAGTTAACCACAGAACAGAAGTACACTCGGAAGCTCTAGGAACCTAGTAACAAATGGCATCAATAGCTAATAGAACCACGGCCAGCAGTAATACATGGAAGCTCATGGACACAACCATTACTTACAACCAGAAACTCTAGGAACACCTAGAAATGGAGGCCAGAGGACCATGTCGCTAATAGAAAACCACAGCCAGCGGTAATACAAACACGCTAGCCCAGGAACTGGCCAACCATTCGACGGCCATAGGAACTACTCGTAGTAACCAAGCAATGGCCCCATAATCAGCCACGGCTCACTGGCCGTGTCACCCATAGCACGAGAGCGAGAAGGGGAGGAAGAACCGAGGGATTACCGAGAGACGGAGACGAAGTGGGAACGACCACCGCCACCGCCGTGGGACCGGAAGGAGTCGTAGCCGAGGAAGCCCGCACCGAGTAGCCGAGGCGGGGGCGCCGGAGCTCGGGAGGAGGAGCGGAAGACGGGCACCGCACCGCCGCGCCGGCGAGCTAGGGTTTGCCTCGGGGGCGCGCGCGGGGGTGGGAGGCCGGGGCGGAGGCGGCGAATCGGTGGAGGGGGCCGAGGGGGAGCCGGGCTGGTGAGCCACGGCGCGGGGAGGCGCCGGAGCTGGCCGGAATCGGCCGGCGACGGCGGCGGCAGAGGGGGGATCGGGACGGGAGGAGCGTGCGCCGCGTGCGGGGGGAGGGGGGAGAGCGAGAGGTGGGAAGGGGAGAGGAGAGGAGAGAGGCGTGGCCGTGTTGGGCTAAGCCAGCCCGATTAGTTGGTGTGCGCTGCCCAAAACCCACGCGTGTGTGTTTGTGTGACCAACTTGGCTCCTCCCACCATCTTGACGTGTGATCCTTCAAAAAGCCTGAATGAGTGCCGTCTTGTATCACTAGCTCCAACATATAAAAATTATGAAAAAAAACATATTTTAGTAGATTCGGCAAATTCGCCTCAACCTCAAGACCATGAGTGCATTTTAAAAATTGGGTTGTAGTCTAGCCTTCATATTTGGAGGTTGACGCGGCTGTTTTGGACGGCAATCCAAAACCAACCGCGATGGCGGGAGGGACACTTCAGCCTTGTCTTCCTCCATCGATTAATGATGATGCGTACCACTCACTCAGGCGGTTTTCGTTGGTAAAGTTAGCTATCATTAATGGCAAAGCGACAGCATAAACTATGGAACGCACTCCAAAACTGGTTTGGAGGTTGTCGCTTTGCTGAATCTGCTAGATTTGCTCCGTGTTGATATAAAGTTGTGTGTGGCCCCTCTAAGCCCTTAGCTGTAGTGCCATGCCCTGGCAGTTGTAGGTGGAACGACTGATAGTCCCATCACCTGAAAAGTTGTCATGCATGCCCTTGATAAGCTAGTGTGGGCCCTCGTGTCACCGATGGTGGTGGTGTGATCGTGCTTGCATGCGTTGGTAGTAGGCATGGCCAGTGTGTTGAAGGGTGGCTTATGGGTGGTACTAGCACAAGCTCGAATTGCAAAGCTTGGTGACTGACATAGCAAACACAAAGTACTAGAAAAACAAATAATGGACTGAGAAAAGCACATCGTGAACTTGACCAGGTGATGTCAGGCCCCATGATCGATTGCAACTAACCAAGTACACAGGAAGAGCTTTCCATATCTTGTCAAGTAGCTTTGGGAGCAAGAGGAAGCACATTGGGTGCAGAGGGCTAGAGCCAAGTGGCTTCGCATGGAGACAGGCACATTGGATTTCTTTAGGCTTATAGTTCGTAATATAGGATTTTAGTGGACCCAAGATCCAAATTGAGTTTAAAGGCAACCTCCACTATCCAAAGGGGTGCATACAAATAGAGAGTGATGAATTATATCTCAAGATCCGCAATCAAATCCCCAGGTTTTCTTAGTTTTCCATCCTTTGATTCTTGTGAGAGGGAGATCCTACAGGTTCCTAGGAGAGTTGATCGAATATCTTTTGAGGTGTTCATCCAAGTGATTTTTGCTTTGCTTCTTACTATTGAAGGTTGTGCATCTCCTATGCGCTTAGGAGTCAATTGAGAGCCTTTAGAAAGGTAAACCTTGATTTCACCTTTGTGGTATGAAGGCATGGTGAGATAGGTGGCCAATAGGCTTAGTGGGCTACTTTTGGGTGACCTTGCCGAGACCTCTATGACTTAGGACTTTATGCCTGAACCTTCACCATTCAGGAGTATCATTGCACCAATTATCTGAATACCGGGAAAACATCGTCACATTTGTCGTGTTTCGCTCCCACACTCTCTTTACCTTCTCTTTTACTTACTTGCAAGTTTCGCTTCTACACTCTATTTTTGTTGTTGATTTGCATGCGTAGGTTTCTTTTAGGGAACCATGGTAGAAGAGCTTAAAACTTTGCCACTAAAACTGGAGTAGACTTTAACTAAGTCTATCCACTCCCACTAGACCATAACATGGTCACATTCATCCTCACATTATCATTATCATTATAGTTACCGTTACTACGGTTTAAGTGTTACGACTTCATGTGCTCCGGTGGTGCCATCGCTCCTTGTTGATATCAACAAATGACACGTGAAGGTCGTGGACTTCTAAACGACATATGTTTATCCACGTAGGACTTAGATCAAGTTGCCCAAGCCCTTTAGATAACACACATTGGATGCTCAACAGGTAACCAACCACGTGACTGATATTTAAAGCAAACGAAATTGTCTTACTTAAAAACGTGAAAGGTACTATCGTCCACTCGTCCTTCATCCAACCTCTTGTACAAACGCCCCTCCTTTTCCAATTTTATTTTCCCCTGCCATCTCTGTTGTTTCCATCGATTTTCCGTAAAAGCACCCTCAACTGCCCAACTCTCTGGCTCACCATAAAGTTACGTTTTCTTTGGTAAGTGTTTACAAAAAAAATCCGTTTTTATGCAATCACATTAACAATATAAGGGCACGTTAATCATGGGCTAATCTACTAGAATCTTTATGTCACCACTGCAACACACATGCAAATATCTATTATATATCAAATATGCATTTATTAGTTATACACCATACCAATCCCCCACATCTCCCATGCTCGAGGCGGACTCCTTGCACATGGGACATGAAGGGAAAAATTAAGAGATGAAGTTAAATAAAGAGAAATCATTCTAATATATTATAAATCATCAAGACCAAGTGAATGATTAGCCAGTTTCGGACCTCTGAAATAGGGTTTGAAATGGAAACTGCAAAAAAACTAACTCTAATGTAGGCGGCTCTCTCATGGTGTAGATATCCGGTGGTGTGGCAGATGTGCTTCTCATTCGTGTGGGTCTAGATGAAGCCTCCCCCTATGGATTTTCTTTCTTATTCTTCTCTGGTTCTAGGTTGCTATGTTCGTTTGTGTGTCACTACCTTCATGAATGTTGTTGGGTTTTAAGTGGTACTACTGAGACCTAATGGTACGACCATGGTGTGGTCTTCGTATTTGCCTTCAAAAGAAAGTTACCGATAATACTATTTCCTATACAATCCTAGTGCTAGAATCCTTCCAATAATAATAGTTAGTTAAGCCAAAAAAGGTAATCATCAGATAAAAAAATACCAAATATGAGCAATGTGAAAACTCCATATGAAAAAAGCGATGCACTCTAGAGACATCACTTCCACACGTAGCCTTAGTTGACCGGGTTTGACTCAGTGAGGTGACGTCACTAGACACGCAGCCGCCATCTATGATGCCATTTGCAAAAAACAACAACATAACTGAAAAATTGTAACATGTCGAATGATGAACAAACATCATAGCATAAAAGGAATAAAGCAAATCAACAAAACACATGGGAACATAAACATAAAAGAGAAAAGAAAAATAGCGATATGCAACGAGGACGGCACACTGGCAACCACTCCACGCGACACACATACAACACTGCCATTCTGCCGTTGTTTTTGACAATGGTTGTTTTGCACGCTCGCGCCCATAAATAAAATGGCAAGACGAGGTCAACTGAGCACCGAGGGAAGAGAATGGGGGCCAAGTCGAATGATGAACGATTTAGGATGCACCCACCCTGTAAATAAGGCGCAAGGCAATGCCATCCCGTGAGCCGGCGCCCCTCGATGAAGCCTATAAGTTCACCTCAAACCATTTCATCAGTTGGGTATTTTGATTAATCTGGCTAGCTTGATCGGTATTCAGCAACATTGGCTGATGATCCGAATGGCTATACGGGGAATTAGTGTGAACAGCATCAAGTCATCATGTGTCCACTGCGAATTAGCCACTGCTCTATCAAGTCACTCTTCCTTTTCCCTCGTGGCCATGTAAACGCTTCTCCTTCATAACCGAGGTAATGTAAATCACAAAAACCCAAAAGTATCTCCAAAAGCATTCAAATATGATTGAGGTATAGGATTTCCTTCTTCTTCTCATGATTATACCAAATTTCATTAAAATCCCGAATCACCACCCAGGCAGATTGTGTTGAACATGGAGAATTTGAAACTATTCCCGTGTTTTATAGTTCTTGTCACAATGAAACCCCCATACATTTCAGTTAATAATATGTCTCAATTACACCACTGGTGCTAGAACTTGGCACGAAAAATCACTTTAGTTTCAAAACTTACGGCATACACTGAACTGGTACTGTAACTTGGCTTTAACGTGCATATATGGTGCACAACACAATTGTGTGCAGATATGATGCTGACTAGGCGCGCCACGTAGTGCGAGACCCTGCTCTTAGCCACTGAATGAAAGAGATAGGACATTTGGTCTGTTATTTTGTGGGAAACCCCTTGAATTATTTTTTGTTTTGAAAAAGCACCTGACGTGAGGTGGTCCATCTGTCAATGACCCAAAATTTATGTATAAAAATGGAGCCCTGGGGGATTCGAGCATGCGACTGCTGCGTGCAGGGTGATGTTGGCGAATCCTATTTGGCGTTGCAGGCGCCTGTTTGCGGGCGCCTGAAGCGCCCCAAGCTGGGCCGATCCATATTATTTTCGCAAACTCGCGCATAAGAGGTGTTGCAATCGGCTTTGAACCCGCGACCTCTGTGTTCGAAGGGAAGGGCACTAGCCATTCAGCCATCCCAGCCCGTTGTGAAAAACATTCATTTTGCTGTTTTTATTTCTTTCTTCAATCGTGGTTTTTCTTCTGGACGTTTCCATTCGGTTTTTCATTTTTTGCTTGCTTTTCCCTTTTTCTTCTTTAAATGCGTGGATTCTTAAACAAATCATGAACTCTTTCTTCAAAATTGTTGAACCTTTTTTTCCTAAATCCATGAACTTTCATTCAAATTCATGAACATTTTTTTTCAGAATCGATGAACTTTTTTCAAATTTGTGAACTTTAAAAGATTGAATAAACTATTTTGCAAATTTGATGAACTTTTTTTGCAAATTCAATGAACTTTTAAAAAAATTATGAACCTTTTCAAATTCAATGAATTATTTTTCAAATTGATCAATTTTTTTCATTTTTTTCAAATTAGTTGAACTTTTTTAAAAAAATTGTGAACTTTTCTTAAAGTCGATGAACTTTTTTCAATTTTTGTGTGAACTTTTCTTAAAAATTGATGAACTTTTTTTGAAACCGATGAACTTTTCAAGTAATTTTTAAATTTAAGTTAACGTTTTATTAAAAGCAATAACTAGAACTATTTTCTGTTAATGGACACAAAGATGAGCTTGGTCCGGTGGTTTTTGCGTTAGTGTGTAGACGTGAGTGGTGAGTTTGAACCCCAGCTCTCTCACTGTTGTTTTTTCACATTTCCCTTTGTCACCAGGTAATGGGCTAGATTCAAAACCGGCCCAATCAAGAAACATGCAGGCGCCAAGTTGTCTAACTGGCGCTTCAGCGCCGACTAGGGGCTCCCGGTCATGTGCCTCACCAACGCAATGAGAAACATTTTTAGTTCAAACTCGATAAGTACTTTATACTCCCTTCATTTCAAAATAAGTGTCTCAAACTTACTAAAGTTAGTACAAAGTTGAGACACTTATTTTGAGACGGAGGGAGTATATCCTTTAAGCCTTAAACGGGCTGGAGACCCTACGGCCCCTTCTGCACCGTTATTTTTTAATTACATAAGTTATATGCAAATTAATTGTGTGTTATATATAATATAAGTTGAAAATATTAACACTTTTATATACTACATAATTATTTTATTAAAAGCATGAACATGCTAAATACATATTAGTATTTACTTAAATATATAGAAAATTATATAATTACTTTGACATTTTTATTAAACTTGAAAATTATTACATGCACAATTTTGAAATTTATAATTTACGTATATGGATTAATTTTGAAATAATACGTGAATAATTGTACAATGTATTATTATTACATGTACATATATAATATTTGTAACATAAGATTATATTTTACCTGTATTTTATAAGTTTCTGAAAAGAAAATAATGTTGTTGGTTGGGGTGGTGGCTATGCGCTCATGATGATTACATGTCACTGGTTTAAATCCCATCCAACTATTTTTACAATACATGAATATATAGAGTCCATGAGTATTTTTTTTAGAAAACTGTGAACATCTTTAAACTTATATAAGCACTTATTAGAGTATATATAGAAAAAATCTTAAAGCATGGACACTTCTATATACTACACTAATATTTTTTTAAACTATGAACAATTTTAAACTTATATAAGCATTTATTAAAATATATAGAGACATAAAAAAATTCTTAAAGCATGAGTACTTCTATATACTACACTATTATGCTTTATGAAAATAATTATATATTTTTTATTTATAACACAAGATTATAATCTATAGGTTTTTTTAGAAAATAACAATGCAAAAGGGGCGTAGGTTCTCCAGCCCGCTTATAATTCCTAAATGATATATAACATACGTATCGACATGGATTATAAAATGCTTCAGCGGTGCTATACACACGGTGGTCTGGGGACGATTCGTGAACGACAACCCAGATCAGCTCATCCATACAGAATACTAGAGTGAAGTAGACGGCTGGATTTGGTTGTCGTTCCCTTGTCGTGCATGGAGTTTCGTTTGCATAGTAGTTTAAAAAATGCTTCTTGGTGCGTTGGTTAGGCACACTCCCTGCCGCGCTCCAGGTCACGGGTTCGAATGCCCTCCCCACATTATTTGTGGGGTTGCTGACAGATGAAAAAAATTCTGAGGTGTTTTCTATAAAATAACAGGCCACATGCCCATCTGTTTTGTTCAGTGGCTGACAACGGGTCCCATGCCACGTGGCGTGCCTCGTCAGTACCATATTCGTATACAAACATTATTTGCACTGTATATGTACGCCAAAGTCAAGTTGCAGCACCAGTTCAACGTATGCCACAAGTTTTGGCACGAAAGTAATTTTCTGTGCCAAGTTTTAGCACCAGTGCTGTAATTGACTCTAATATCCATAGCTTATCTTCCCTTCTTCAACCCTCACATTAAAAATAAGTTGGACGAGTAAAATAATCGACATATCCTCATTTCCTTTCTTCGCATGGTTAATAACCCCCCCCCCCCCCCCCAATTCATTCCGTCCCTAGGGTTCACAATTTTTTAAGTCCATCTCTAATCTCTTGCATAAACAAATAAGATATTTGCCAAGGTGTGTCTCCGGCAAAAATAGCACCTCGGGGCAATATCGCCGTGGAATATACATAAGTGCATGAACTGCCGGGTCATTTCCTAGGCCCGGGCAGTTCCAAGCCATGATCCTCATGAAGGAAATATGCCCTAGAGGCAATAATAAAGTTATTATTTATTTCCTTATATCATGATAAATGTTTATTATTAATACTAGAATTGTATTAACCGGAAACATAATACTTGTGTGAATACATAGACAAACAGAGTGTCACTAGTATGCCTCTACTTGACCAGCTCGTTGATCAAAGATGGTTATGTTTCCTAGCCATAGACATGAGTTGTCATTTGATTAACGAGATCACATCATTAGGAGAATGATGTGATTGACTTGACCCATTCCGTTAGCTTAGCACTCGATCGTTTAGTATGTTGCTATTGCTTTCTTCATGACTTATACATGTTCCTATGACTATGAGATTATGCAACTCCCGTTTACCGGAGGAACACTTTGTGTGCTACCAAACGTCACAACGTAACTGGGTGATTATAAAGGTGCTCTATAGGTGTCTTCGAAGGTATTTGTTGGGTTGGCGTATTTCGAGATTAGGATTTGTCACTCCGATTGTCAGAGAGGTATCTCTGGGCGCACTCGGTAATGCACATCACTTAAGCCTTGCAAGCATTGCAACTAATGAGTTAGTTGCGGGATGATGTATTACGGAACGAGTAAAGAGACTTGCCGGTAACGAGATTGAACTAGGTATTGAGATACTGACGATCGAATCCCGGGCAAGTAACATACCGATGACAAAGGGAACAACGTATGTTGTTATGCGGTCTGACCGATAAAGATCTTCGTAGAATATGTGGGAGCCAATATGAGCATCCAGGTTCCACTATTGGTTATTGACCGAAGACATGTCTCGTTCATGTCTACATAGTTCTCGAACCCGTAGGGTCCGCACGCTTAAAGTTTCGATGACGGTTATATTATGAGTTTATGAGTTTTGATGTATCGAAGGTTGTTCGGAGTCCCGGATGTGATCACGGACATGGCGAGGAGTCTCGAAATGATCGAGACATGAAGATTGATATATTGGGAGCCTATATTTGGATATCGGAAATGTTCCAGGTGAAATCGGGATTTTACCGGAGTATCGAGGGGTTACCGGAACCCCCCGGGGGCTTAATGGGCCATAGTGGGCCTTAGTGGAGAAGAGGAGAGGCGGCTAGGGTAGGGCCGCACGCCCCTCCCCCTCTAGTCTGAATAGGACAAGGAGAAGGGGGCGGCGCCCCCCTTCCTTCCTCTCTCCCTCCTCTTCCCCCCCTTCTCCTAATCCAACAAGGAAGGGAGGGAGTCCTACTCCCGGTGGGAGTAGGACTCCTCCTGGCGTGCCTCCTCCTGGCCGGCCGCACCTCCCCCCTTGCTCCTTTATATATGGGCGCAGGGGGGCACCCCATAGACACAACAATTGATTTGATCTTTTAGCCGTGTGCGGTGCCCCCCCTCCACCATAGTCCACCTCGATAATACTGTAGCGGTGCTTAGGCGAAGCCCTGCCTCGGTAGAACATCATCATCGTCACCACACCATCGTGCTGAGGAAACTCTCCCTCAACACTTGGCTGGATCGGAATTCGAGGGACGTCATCGGGCCGAACGTGTGCTGAACTCGGAGGTGCCGTACGTTCGGTACTTGATCGGTCGGATCGTGAAGACGTACGACTACATCAACCGCGTTGTGCTAACGCTTCCGCTTTCGGTCTACGAGGCTACGTGGACAACACTCTCCCCTCTCGTTGCTATGCATCACCATGATCTTGCGTGTGCGTAGGAATTTTTTTGAAATTACTACGTTCCCCAACAGTGGCATCGAGCCTGGTTTTATGCGTAGATGTCATATGCACGAGTAGAACACAAGTGAGTTGTGGGCGATATAAGTCATACTGCTTACCAGCATGTCATACTTTGGTTCGGCGGTATTGTTGGATGAAGCGGCCCGGACCGACATTACGCGTACGCTTACGCGAGACTGGTTCTACCGACGTGCTTTGCACACAGGTGGCTGGCGGGTGTCAGTTTCTCCAACTTTAGTTGAACCGAGTGTGGCTACGCCCGGTCCTTGCGAAGGTTAAAACAGCACCAACTTGACAAACTATCGTTGTGGTTTTGATGCGTAGGTAAGAACGGTTCTTGCTCAGCCTGTAGCAGCCACGTAAAACTTGCAACAACAAAGTAGAGGACGTCTAACTTGTTTTTGCAGGGCATGTTGTGATGTGATATGGTCAAAGCATGATGCTAAATTTTATTGTATGAGATGATCATGTTTTGTAACCGAGTTATCAGCAACTGGCAGGAGCCATATGGTTGTCGCTTTATTGTATGCAATGCAATCGCCCTGTAATGCTTTACTTTATCACTAAGCGGTAGCGATAGTCGTAGAAGCATAAGATTGGCGAGACGACAACGATGCTAAGATGGAGATCAAGGTGTCGCGCCGGTGACGATGGTGATCATGACGGTGCTTCGGAGATGGAGATCACAAGCACAAGATGATGATGGCCATATCATATCACTTATATTGATTGCATGTGATGTTTATCTTTTATGCATCTTATCTTGCTTTGATTGACGGTAGCATTATAAGATGATCTCTCACTAAATTTCAAGATAAAAGTGTTCTCCTGAGTATGCACCGTTGTCAAAGTTTGTCGTGCCCAGACACCACGTGATGATCGGGTGTGATAAGCTCTACGTCCATCTACAATGGGTGCAAGCCAGTTTTGCACACGCAGAATACTCAGGTTAAACTTGACGAGCCTAGCATATGCAGATATGGCCTCGGAACACTGAGACCGAAAGGTCGAGCGTGAATCATATAGTAGATATGATCAACATAAGTGATGTTCACCATTGAAAGCTACTCCATTTCACATGATGATCGGTTATGGTTTAGTTGATATGGATCACGTGATCACTTAGAGGATTAGAGAGATGTCTATCTAAGTGGGAGTTCTTAAGTAATATGATTAATTGAACTTAAATTTATCATGAACTTAGTACCTGATATTATCTTTCTTGTGTATGTTATTTGTAGATAGATGGCCCGTGCTATTGTTCCGTTAATTTTTAATGCGTTCCTTGAGAAAGCAAAGTTGAAAGATGATGGTAGCAATTACACGGACTGGGTCCGTAACTTGAGGATTATCCTCATTGCTGCACAGAAGAATTACGTCCTGGAAGCACCGCTAGGTGCCAAACCTACTGCAGGAGCAACACCGGATGTTATGAATGTCTGGCAGAGCAAAGCTGATGACTACTCGATAGTTCAGTATGCCATGCTTTACGGCTTAGAACCGGGACTTCAATGACGTTTTGAACGTCAGGGAGCATATGAGATGTTCCAGGAGTTGAAGTTAATATTTTAAAAGAATGCTCAGATTGAGAGATATGAAGTCTCCTATAAGTTCTACAGCTGCAAGATGGAGGAGAATAGTTCTATCAGTGAGCATATACTCAAGATGTCTGGGTACTGCAATCACTTGATTCAACTGGGAGTTAATCTTCCGGATGATAGCGTCATTGACAGAATTCTTCAATCACTGCCACCAAGCTACAAAAGCTTCGTGATGAACTATAACATGCAAGGGATGGATAAGACGATTCCCGAGCTCTTCGCAATGCTAAAGGCTGCGGAGGTAGAAATCAAGAAGGAGCATCAAGTGTTGATGGTCAATAAGACCACCAGTTTCAAGAAAAAGGGCAAAGGGAAGAAGAAGGGGAACTTCAAGAAGAACAACAAACAAGTTGCTGCTCAAGAGAAGAAACCCAAGTCTGGACCTAAGCCTGAGACTGAGTGCTTCTACTGCAAGCAGACTGGTCACTGGAAGCGGAACTGCCCCAAGTATTTGGCGGATAAGAAGGATGGCAAGGTGAACAAAGGTATATGTGATATACATGTTATTGATGTGTACCTTACCAGAGCTCGCAGTAGCACCTGGGTATTTGATACTGGTTCTGTTGCTAATATTTGCAACTCAAAATAGGGACTACGGATTAAGCGAACACTGGCCAAGGACGAGGTGACGATGCGCGTGGGAAACGGTTCCAAAGTCGATGTGATCGCCGTCGGCACGCTACCTCTACATCTACCTTCGGGATTAGTATTAGACCTAAATAATTGTTATTTGGTGCCAGCGTTGAGCATGAACATTATATCTGGATCTTGTTTGATGCGAGACGGTTATTCATTTAAATCAGAGAATAATGGTTGTTCTATTTATATGAGTAATATCTTTTATGGTCATGCACCCTTGAAGAGTGGTCTATTTTTGATGAATCTCGATAGTAGTGATACACATATTCATAATGTTGAAGCCAAAAGATGCAGAGTTGATAATGATAGTGCAACTTATTTGTGGCACTGCCGTTTAGGTCATATCGGTGTAAAGCGCATGAAGAAACTCCATACTGATGGACTTTTGGAACCACTTGATTATGAATCACTTGGTACTTGCGAACCGTGCCTCATGGGCAAGATGACTAAAACGCTATTCTCCGGAACTATGGAGCGAGCAACTGATTTATTGGAGATCATACATACTGATGTATGTGGACCAATGAATATTGAGGCCCGCGGCGGGTATCGTTATTTTCTCACCTTCACAGATGATTTAAGCAGATATGGGTATATCTACTTAATGAAACATAAGTCTGAAACATTTGAAAAGTTTAAAGAATTTCAGAGTGAAGTTGAGAATCATCGCAACAAGAAAATAAAATTTCTACGATCTAATCTGGAGGAGAATATTTGAGTTATGAGTTTGGTCTATATTTGAAACAATGCGGAATAGTTTCGCAACTCACGCCACCCGAAACACCACATCATAATGGTGTGTTCGAACGTCGTAATCGTACTTTGCTAGATATGGTGCGATCTATGATGTCTCTTACTGATTTACCGCTATCATTTTGGGGTTATGCTTTAGAGACGGCCGCATTCATGTTAAATAGGGTACCATCGAAATCTGTTGAGACGACGCCTTATGAACTGTGGTTTGGCAAGAAACCAAAACTGTCATTTCTTAAAGTTTGGGGCTGCGATGCTTATGTGAAAAAGCTTCAACCTGATAAGCTCGAACCCAAATCGGAGAAATGTGTCTTCATAGGATACCCAAAGGAGACTGTTGGGTACACCTTCTATCACAGATCCGAAGGCAAGACATTCGTTGCTAAGAATGAATCCTTTCTAGAGAAGGAGTTTCTCTCGAAAGAAGTGAGTGGGAGGAAAGTAGAACTTGATGAGGTAACCATACCTGCTCCCTTATTGGAAAGTAGTTCATCACAGAAACCGGTTCCTGTGACGTCTATACCAATTAGTGAGGAAGTTAATGATGATGATCATGGAACTTCAGATCAAGTTGTTACTGAACCTCGTAGGTCAACCAGAGTAAGATCCGCACCAGAGTGGTACGGTAATCCTGTTCTGGAGGTTATGTTACTAGACCATGACGAACCTACGAACTATGAAGAAGCGATGGTGAGCCCAGATTCCGCAAAATGGCTTGAGGCCATGAAATCTGAGATGGGATCCATGTATGAGAACAAAGTGTGGACTTTGGTTGACTTGCCCGATGATCGGCAAGCCATTGAGAATAAATGGATCTTCAAGAAGAAGACTGACGCTGACGGTAATATTACTGTCTATAAAGCTCGACTTGTTGCGAAAGGTTTTCGACAAGTTCAAGGGATTGACTACGATGAGACCTTCTCACCCGTAGCGATGCTTAAGTCTGTCCGAATCATGTTAGCAATTGCCGCATTTTATGATTATGAAATTTGGCAAATGGATGTAAAAACTGCATTCCTGAATGGATTTCTGGAAGAAGAGTTGTATATGATGCAACCGGAAGGTTTTGTCGATCCAAAGGGAGCTAACAAAGTGTGCAAGCTCCAGCGATCCATTTATGGACTGGTGCAAGCCTCTCGGAGTTGGAATAAACGCTTTGATAGTGTGATCAAAGCATTTGGTTTTGTACAGACTTTTGGAGAAGCCTGTATTTACAAGAAAGTGAGTGGGAGCTCTGTAGCATTTCTGATATTATATGTGGATGACATATTGCTGATTGGAAATGATATAGAATTTCTGGATAGCATAAAGGGATACTTGAATAAGAGTTTTTCAATGAAAGACCTCGGTGAAGCTGCTTATATATTGGGCATCAAGATCTATAGAGATAGATCAAGACGCTTAATTGGACTTTCACAAAGCACATACCTTGACAAAGTTTTGAAGAAGTTCAAAATGGATCAAGCAAAGAAAGGGTTCTTGCCTGTGTTACAAGGTGTGAAGTTGAGTAAGACTCAATGCCCGACCACTGCAGAAGATAGAGAGAAGATGAAAGATGTTCCCTATGCTTCAGCCATAGGCTCTATCATGTATGCAATGCTGTGTACCAGACCTGATGTGTGCCTTGCTATAAGTCTAGCAGGGAGGTACCAAAGTAATCCAGGAGTGGATCACTGGACAGCGGTCAAGAACATCCTGAAATACCTGAAAAGGACTAAGGATATGTTTCTCGTTTATGGAGGTGACAAAGAGCTCATTGTAAATGGTTACGTTGATGCAAGCTTTGACACTGATCCGGACGATTCTAAATCGCAAACCGGATACGTGTTTACATTGAACGGTGGAGCTGTCAGTTGGTGCAGTTCTAAACAAAGCGTCGTGGCGGGATCTACGTGTGAAGCGGAGTACATAGCTGCTTCGGAAGCAGCAAATGAAGGAGTCTGGATGAAGGAGTTCATATCCGATCTAGGTGTCATACCTAGTGCATCGGGTCCAATGAAAATCTTTTGTGACAATACTGGAGCAATTGCCTTGGCGAAGGAATCCAGATTTCACAAGAGAACCAAGCACATCAAGAGACGCTTCAATTCCATCCGGGATCTAGTCCAGGTGGGAGACATAGAAATTTGCAAGATACATACGGATCTGAATGTTGCAGACCCGTTGACTAAGCCTCTTCCACGAGCAAAACATGATCAACACCAAGACTCCATGGGTGTTAGAATCATTACTGTGTAATCTAGATTATTGACTCTAGTGCAAGTGGGAGACTGAAGGAAATATGCCCTAGAGGCAATAATAAAGTTATTATTTATTTCCTTATATCATGATAAATGTTTATTATTCATGCTAGAATTGTATTAACCGGAACCATAATACTTGTGTGAATACATAGACAAACAGAGTGTCACTAGTATGCCTCTACTTGACTAGCTCGTTGATCAAAGATGGTTATGTTTCCTAGCCATAGACATGAGTTGTCATTTGATTAACGGGATCACATCATTAGGAGAATGATGTGATTGACTTGACCCATTCCGTTAGCTTAGCACTCGATCGTTTAGTATGTTGCTATTGCTTTCTTCATGACTTATACATGTTCCTATGACTATGAGATTATGCAACTCCCGTTTACCGGAGGAACACTTTGTGTGCTACCAAACGTCACAACGTAACTGGGTGATTATAAAGGTGCTCTACAGGTGTCTTCGAAGGTATTTGTTGGGTTGGCGTATTTCGAGATTAGGATTTGTCACTCCGATTATCGGAGAGGTATCTCTGGGCCCACTCGGTAATGCACATCACTTAAGCCTTGCAAGCATTGCAACTAATGAGTTAGTTGCGGGATGATGTATTACGGAACGAGTAAAGAAACTTGCCGGTAACTAGATTGAACTAGGTATTGAGATACTGACGATCGAATCCCGGGCAAGTAACATACCGATGACAAAGGGAACAACGTATGTTGTTATGCGGTCTGACCGATAAAGATCTTCGTAGAATATGTGGGAGCCAATATGAGCATCCAGGTTCCACTATTGGTTATTGACCGGAGACATGTCTCATTCATGTCTACATAGTTCTCGAACCCGTAGGGTCCGCACGCTTAAAGTTTCGATGACGGTTATATTATGAGTTTATGAGTTTTGATGTACCGAAGGTTGTTCGGAGTCCCGGATGTGATCACGGACATGGCGAGGAGTCTCGAAATGATCGAGACATGAAGATTGATATATTGGAAGCCTATATTTGGATATCGGAAATGTTCCAGGTGCAATCGGGATTTTATCGGAGTACCGAGGGGTTACCGGAACCCCCCGAGGACTTAATGGGCCATAGTGGGCCTTAGTGGAGAAGAGGAGAGGCGGCTAGGGTAGGGCCGCACGCCCCTCCCCCTCTAGTCTGAATAGGACAAGGAGAAGGGGGCGGCGCCCCCCTTCCTTCCTCTCTCCCTCCTCTTTCCCCCCTTCTCCTAATCCAACAAGGAAGGGAGGGAGTCCTACTCCCGGTGGGAGTAGGACTCCTCCTGGCGCGCCTCCTCCTGGCCGGCCGCACCTCCCCCCTTGCTCCTTTATATATGGGCGCAGCGGGGCACCCCATAGACACAACAATTGATTTGATCTTTTAGCCGTGTGCGGTGGCCCCCTCCACCATAGTCCACCTCGATAATACTGTAGCGGTGCTTAGGCGAAGCCCTGCCTCGGTAGAACATCATCATCGTCACCACGCCATCGTGCTGAGGAAACTCTCCCTCAACACTCGGCTGGATCGGAATTCGAGGGACGTCATCGGGCTGAACATGTGCTGAACTCGGAGGTGCCGTACGTTCGGTACTTGATCGGTCGGATCGTGAAGACGTACGACTACATCAACCGCGTTGTGCTAACGCTTCCGCTTTCGGTCTACGAGGCTACGTGGACAACACTCTCCCCTCTCGTTGCTATGCATCACCATGATCTTGCGTGTGCGTAGGAATTTTTTTGAAATTACTACGTTCCCCAACAGTGGTATCAAAGCCTGGTTTTATGCGTAGATGTCATATGCACGAGTAGAACACAAGTGAGTTGTGTGCGATATAAGCCATACTGCTTACCAGCATGTCATACTTTGGTTCGGCGGTATTGTTGGATGAAGCGGCCCGGACCGACATTACGCGTACGCTTACGTGAGACTGGTTCTACCGACGTGCTTTGCACACAGGTGGCTGGCGGGTGTCAGTTTCTCCAACTTTAGTTGAACTGAGTGTGGCTACGCCCGGTCCTTGCGAAGGTTAAAACAACACCAACTTGACAAACTATCGTTGTGGTTTTGATGCGTAGGTAAGAATGGTTCTTGCTCAGCCCGTAGCAGCCACATAAAACTTGCAACAACAAAGTAGAGGACGTCTAACTTGTTTTTGCAGGGCATGTTGTGATGTGATATGGTCAAATCATGATGCTAAATTTTATTGTATGAGATGATCATGTTTTGTAACCGAGTTATCAGCAACTAGCAGGAGCCATATGATTGTCGCTTTATTGTATGCAATGCAATCGCCCTGTAATGCTTTACTTTTATCACTAAACGGTAGCGATAGTCGTAGAAGCATAAGATTGGCGAGACGACAACGATGCTACGATGGAGATCAAGGTGTCGCGCCGGTGACGATGGTGATCATGACGGTGCTTCGGAGATGGAGATCACAAGCACAAGATGATGATGGCCATATCATATCACTTATATTGATTGCATGTGATGTTTATCTTTTATGCATCTTATCTTGCTTTGATTGACGGTAGCATTATAAGGTGATCTCTCACTAAATTTCAAGATAAAAGTGTTCTCCTGAGTATGCACCGTTGTCAAAGTTCGTCGTGCCCAGACACCACGTGATGATCGGGTGTGATAAGCTCTACGTCCATCTACAATGGGTGCAAGCCAGTTTTGCACACGCAGAATACTCAGGTTAAACTTGACGAGCCTAGCATATGCAGATATGGCCTCGGAACACTGAGACCGAAAGGTCGAGCGTGAATTATATAGTAGATATGATCAACATAAGTGATGTTCACCATTGAAAGCTACTCCATTTCACATGATGATCGGTTATGGTTTAGTTGATATGGATCACGTGATCACTTAGAGGATTAGAGAGATGTCTATCTAAGTGGGAGTTCTTAAGTAATATGATTAATTGAACTTAAATTTATCATGAACTTAGTACCTGATATTATCTTTCTTGTGTATGTTATTTGTAGATAGATGGCCCGTGCTATTGTTCCGTTAATTTTTAATGCGTTCCTTGAGAAAGCAAAGTTGAAAGATGATGGTAGCAATTACACGGACTGGGTCCGTAACTTGAGGATTATCCTCATTGCTGCACAGAAGAATTACGTCCTGGAAGCACCGCTAGGTGCCAAACCTACTGCAGGAGCAACACCGGATGTTATGAATGTCTGGCAGAGCAAAGCTGATGACTACTCGATAGTTCAGTATGCCATGCTTTACGGCTTAGAACCGGGACTTCAATGACGTTTTGAACGTCAGGGAGCATATGAGATGTTCCAGGAGTTGAAGTTAATATTTTAAAAGAATGCTCAGATTGAGAGATATGAAGTCTCCTATAAGTTCTACAGCTGCAAGATGGAGGAGAATAGTTCTGTCAGTGAGCATATACTCAAGATGTCTGTGTACTGCAATCACTTGATTCAACTGGGAGTTAATCTTCCGGATGATAGCGTCATTGACAGAATTCTTCAATCACTGCCACCAAGCTACAAAAGCTTCGTGATGAACTATAACATGCAAGGGATGGATAAGACGATTCCCGAGCTCTTCGCAATGCTAAAGGCTGCGGAGGTAGAAATCAAGAAGGAGCATCAAGTGTTGATGGTCAATAAGACCACCAATTTTAAGAAAAAGGGCAAAGGGAAGAAGAAGGGGAACTTCAAGAAGAACAACAAACAAGTTGCTGCTCAAGAGAAGAAACCCAAGTCTAGACCTAAGCCTGAGACTGAGTGCTTCTACTGCAAGCAGACTGGTCACTGGAAGCGGAACTGCCCCAAGTATTTGGCGGATGAGAAGGATGGCAAGGTGAATAAAGGTATATATGATATACATGTTATTGATGTGTACCTTACTAGAGCTCGCAGTAGCACCTGAGTATTTGATACTGGTTCTGTTGCTAATATTCGCAACTCAAAATAGGGACTACGGATTAAGTGAACACTGGCCAAGGATGAGGTGACGATGCGCGTGGGAAACGGTTCCAAAGTCGATGTGATCGCTATCGGCACGCTACCTCTACATCTACCTTCGGGATTAGTATTAGACCTAAATAATTGTTATTTGGTGCCAGCGTTGAGCATGAACATTATATCTGGATCTTGTTTGATGCGAGACGGTTATTCATTTAAATCAGAGAATAATGGTTGTTCTATTTATATGATTAATATCTTTTATGGTCATGCACCCTTGAAGAGTGGTCTATTTTGATGAATCTCGATAGTAGTGATACACATATTCATAATGTTGAAGCCAAAAGATGCAGAGTTGATAATGATAGTGCAAATTATTTGTGGCACTGCCGTTTAGGTCATATCGGTGTAAAGCGCATGAAGAAACTCCATACTGATGGACTTTTGGAACCACTTGATTATGAATCACTTGGTACTTGCGAACCGTGCCTCATGGGCAAGATGACTAAAACGCTATTCTCCGGAACTATGGAGCGAGCAACTGATTTATTGGAGATCATACATACTGATGTATGTGGACCAACGAATATTGAGGCCCACGGCGGGTATCGTTATTTTCTCACCTTCACAGATGATTTAAGCAGATATGGGTATATCTACTTAATGAAACATAAGTCTGAAACATTTGAAAAAGTTTAAAGAATTTCAGAGTGAAGTTGAAAATCATCGCAACAAGAAAATAAAATTTCTACGATCTAATCTGGAGGAGAATATTTGAGTTACGAGTTTGGTCTACATTTGAAACAATGCGGAATAGTTCCAGAACTCACGCCACCCGGAACACCACATCGTAATGGTGTGTTCGAACATCGTAATGGTGAAGCTGCTTATATATTGGGCATCAAGATCTATAGAGATAGATCAAGACGCTTAATTGGACTTTCACAAAGTACATACCTTGACAAAGTTTTGAAGAAGTTCAAAATGGAACAAGCAAAGAAAGGGTTCTTGCCTGTGTTACAAGGTGTGAAGTTGAGTAAGATTCAATGCCCGACCACTGCAGAAGATAGAGAGAAGATGAAAGATGTTCCCTATGCTTCAGCCATAGGCTCTATCATGTATGCAAAGCTGTGTACCAGACCTGATGTGCCTTGCTATAAGTCTAGCAGGGAGGTATCAAAGTAATCCAGGAGTGGATCACTGGACATCGGTCAAGAACATCCTGAAATACCTGAAAAGGACTAAGGATATGTTTCTCGTTTATGGAGGTGACAAAGAGCTCATTGTAAATGGTTACGTTGATGCAAGCTTTGACACTGATCCGGACGATTCTAAATCGCAAACCGGATACGTGTTTACATTGAACGGTGGAGCTGTCCGTTGGTGCAGTTCTAAACAAAGCGTCGTGGCAGGATCTACGTGTGAAGCGGAGTACATAGCTGCTTCGGAAGCAGAAAATGAAGGAGTCTGGATGAAGGAGTTCATATCCGATCTAGGTGTCATACCTAGTGCATTGGGTCCAATGAAAATCTTTTGTGACAATACTGGAGCAATTGCCTTGGCGAAGGAATCCATATTTCACAAGAGAACCAAGCACATCAAGAGACGCTTCAATTCCACCCGGGATCTACTCCAGGTGGGAGACATAGATATTTGCAAGATACATACGGATCTGAATGTTGCAGACCCGTTGACTAAGCCTCTTCCACGAGCAAAACATGATCAACACCAAGACTCCATGTGTGTTAGAATCATTACTGTGTAACCTAGATTATTGACTCTAGTGCAAGTGGGAGACTGAAGGAAATATGCCCTAGAGGCAATAATAAAGTTATTATTTATTTCCTTATATCATGATAAATGTTTATTATTAATGCTAGAATTGTATTAACCGAAAACATAATACTTGTGTGAATACATAGACAAACAGAGTGTCACTAGTATGCCTCTACTTGACTAGCTCGTTGATCAAAGATGGTTATGTTTCCTAGCCATAGACATGAGTTGTCATTTGATTAATGGGATCACATCATTAGGAGAATGATGTGATTGACTTGACCATTCCGTTAGCTTAGCACTCGATCGTTTAGTATGTTGCTATTGCTTTCTTCATGACTTATACATGTTCCTATGACTATGAGATTATGCAACTCCCGTTTACCGGAGGAACACTTTGTGTGCTACCAAACGTCACAACGTAACTGGGTGATTATAAAGGTGCTCTATAGGTGTCTCCGAAGGTATTTGTTGGGTTGGCGCATTTCGAGATTAGGATTTGTCACTCCGATTGTCGGAGAGGTATCTCTGGGCCCACTCGGTAATGCACATCACTTAAGCCTTGCAAGCATTGCAACTAATGAGTTAGTTGCGGGATGATGTATTACGGAACGAGTAAAGAGACTTGCCGGTAATGAGATTGAACTAGGTATTGAGATACCGATGATCGAATCTCGGGCAAGTAACATACCGATGACAAAGGGAACAACGTATATTGTTATGCGGTCTGACCGATAAAGATCTTCGTAGAATATGTGGGAGCCAATATGAGTATCCAGGTTCCGCTATTGGTTATTGACCGGAGACGTGTCTCGGTCATTTCTACATAGTTCTCGAACCCGTAGGGTCCGCACGCTTAAAGTTTCGATGACGGTTATATTATGAGTTTATGAGTTTTGATGTACCGAAAGTTGTTCGGAGTCCCGGATTTGATCACGGACATGACGAGGAGTCTCGAAATGATTGAGACATGAAGATTGATATATTGGAAGCCTATATTTGAATATCGAAAATGTTCCGGGTGAAATCGGGATTTTACCGGAGTACCGAGGGATTACCGGAACCCCCCGGGGGCTTAATGGGCCATAGTGGGCCTTAGTGGAGAAGAGGAGAGGCGGCTAGGGCAGGGCCGCGCGCCCCTCCCCCTCTAGTCCGAATAGGACAAGGAGAAGGGGGCGGCGCCCCCCTTCCTTCCTCTCTCCCTCCTCTTTCCCCCTTCTCCTAATCCATCAAGGAAGGGAGGGAGCCCTACTCCCGGTGGGAGTAGGACTCCTCCTGGCCGGCCGCACCTCCCCCCTTGCTCCTTTATATACGGGGGTAGGGGGGCACCCCATAGACACAACAATTGATTTGATCTTTTAGCCGTGTGCGGTGCCCCCCTCCACCATAGTCCACCTAGACAATACTGTAGCGGTGCTTAGGCGAAGCCCTGCGTCGGTATAACATCATCATCGTCACCACGCCGTCGTGCTGACGAAACTCTCTCTCAACACTCGGCTGGATCGGAGTTCGAGGGACGTCATCGGGCTGAACGTGTGCTGAACTCAGAGGTGCCGTACGTTCGGTACTTGATCGGTCGGATCGTGAAGACGTACGACTACATCAACCGCGTTGTGCTAACGCTTCCGCTTTCGGTCTATGAGGGTACGTGGACAACACTCTCCCCTCTCGTTGCTATGCATCACCATGATCTTGCGTGTGCGTAGGATTTTTTTTGAAATTATTACATTTCCCAACACCTAATTACTCCTGGTGGTCACCTTTGAGAGGTACTACTGATCCATTAAATTGGTCATAAGTCTGTGTGTTGTCCATCGCTTCTCCATTTGCTCATTTGTGCTTCCCATCAAGTAGGTCCACTATATTTGCCACCTTAGATGAACCATCAACCGGGACGATAGCCTCCTCCATATTCTTAATTCCTCCAGCTCCGGAATTTTAGCTCAATGCTAGTCGTTTCCTAGCAGATGGGTTGACGTCTGGCATATTAGTATCATCAAGTTTTTCTTCTTCTTCCCTCTTTGAAAAGGAGGTTAAACCCACCGATCTTTGCATTGTTGTGATTCACACATCCATTTCTTTTCAATCTGGTCATCCGACCATCTCTGATTTTAGTTCGGGGCATCCCTATAAGCATTCACAACATTCTATCTCCAACTTACCTACCCATTCTATTCCAACCATTGTTGCCACCCCCTTCATCATCCCAACAGCTCCCCCTTCCTATCATATTGTTCGGACATTTTAAACCTTATTAGAATTGAGAAGAAGGCCTTGTTTGTTGTTTCAAAGAGGCGATGACTTATTTGTAAGGGTTTTTATCATTTATGCCACTAGTTGTGTCACACTACTTAGTTTGCCAGTAGAAGGCACAAGTGATAAAAATGCCTTCATTTCATAAAGATGTTTGCTCAAAAATGTCATTAGACACCGTTACTATCAGGTCAAACCCGCTGACCATGTTATATGACCAAAATACCTCTAGACCCACATGTCACTCTTTGTATCTCACAATGATAAAGTGTGGGCCCCACTTATCGGGAGTAAGCAAGCGAATAAATTTAGAGGAAAGTAAGAACGTTGTTGGGGATTGAATGGGACCCAATTACCCAAACTTTATCGTAGTGAGATAGACGGAGAGCTGACATGTTGATCCATGTGTACTTTGGTCATACTAGCAAAAGAGCCCGTGCGTTGCAACGGAAGAGAAAACATAACACACGCTTTTAACTCAACAACCATCACTCAAAACCACAATAGGTCCATCTCCTTTATTTTTGCGAGGCATCATATTTGTGTTGCCGCTTATCCTCCTTCTCACCCTCGGTATTCACACAAAACAACAAATAATGTGTGTTGAATATGGTTAATCCTAATGCATCTCTCGCTCCGTCTCTCCTCCCTCTCTCTCTCTCCCTCTCTCTCTTTCGCTCGCTTTCTCTCACTCTCACGATGAGAAATCTGTTGTTTTTCCCTACAACATTTTTCAGAGGTATGCATGTGTAGTTATCGATGTTTTCTTTTCCGTATATGGTTATAGTGGGGTGTTTGTTTGCAATCCGGATCGCCGCGGGTATGGAAAAAAAATGAATCTTGTGCTATAATTTATAAGTTTGCTTCCATAACAATATTTTAGAAATATTTAACAGGTAAAATTAACATCATATTTAGATTCCACACATTTTTCTAATAAAATTTTATATATAATATGTTAAAATTGAAGTTACGGTTTAAAAGATACAAATAATTTAGAAAATCATTTGGTTTGACTCAAATATATTCCAAACCATATTTAAAAATACTTAATAGGTAAAAATAATCTCATATTCATATTCTACATATTTTTCTAATCAAATTTCATATATAACATGTTTAAATCGGAGTTACGGTTTAAAAGATATGGATGATTTTAAAAAGCATTTGTTTGACTTAAATATGATCCGTGGATGAATTACCTAAAACATCAGGGGGGGTTTTCAAAAATATAAAATAATGATTCGGGTGTGACTTAAATCCGGACGGCGGGTTGATTTCAAGAAAAGACAGAGACTTTTGTGTAAAATACGAAAATAATGATTTGTTTTAACTTAAAACAGGACCGCGGGTTGAATTCTCTGAAATAGAGGGACTTTCCTAAAAAATGCCATGACGGACGAAATAAACCCAATTTACTTTATTATTAGGTAAAGATAACATGCTAAACAGGTTTTGAGGTTACAATATTGGTGTCTAGTGGCATTTTTTAGCATGTGCCTAACAGAGCGACGACATTTTTCAGCAGTGCAAACTCCTAGTGGCAAAACCGACTAGCGGGACACGACTAGTGGTATAAATGATAAAACTCTATTTGTAAAGTTATAAAGTTAGATAGATGCACCTGGACGTACCAAGCCTTTGACGCCATGTTGTGTTTTGCCCAAAATGCAACACGACGATGGTAAGAGCGCATTCACTCGTACCTCACGGTCGTCCCATGCTTTTTGAAAAACCCTAGAGCCGTTGCTGATGCTAGAGCGCGCCTGATGACCTTCGTGGGTTTAGGGTCGACATGGCAGGATGACTAAATCTATTCACCAGAAAGGAGTTCACAAGGAGTAAAAACAAACAGGGAGGAGTTCATATTTTCCTCACTCTCCCGCCCCCTCTCTCCCCTTCTCCAAAGTCCAAAACAAAACCCTTCTCCGTCTTTTGTAACAAACGCACGCAAATCTGTAGCACTCGTCTCCAACAAACAAGCCCTATCCGCGTCGGAAAACCAGAAACAAACCCTATCCCACCCACCCACCTCCAAGAAACCAGCAACAAATCTCCTCCACGATCGCCAGCAGCCAGCTGATCGATCTCGGCCGGGCGCATATATATGGGCGCCCATACACTGTGCATGGACACCAACCCAGTCGACACCAGTAACCCAAGCAGCCGCGCGCCTGCAGCCATGGCCACTTCGCCGTCGAGCAGCTTGCTGCGCGTGCTCCTCCTCGCCGCCGCCGTCGCGGTGGTGGCCGCGAGGCACCACCACCCCGGGTTCGAGAAGATCTTCGAGGTGCAGGAGGCGGACCGGGTGGAGATGCTGCCGGGGCAGACGGAGCAGGTGGGCTTCCGGCACTACTCCGGCTACGTCACGGTGAACGAGACCCACGGCCGCGCCCTCTTCTACTGGCTCTTCGAGGCCACCCACGACGTCGCCAAGAAGCCCCTCGTCCTCTGGCTCAACGGAGGTAGATTAAATATTACTTTGTTTAGTAGATGCGATCTAGCTAATCAGTGTACACTTAGTTACTCGATCCATTTCATTCCATTGAGTTCCATGCATGAGATGAAACTAATATTGGATAATCTCAGGGCCTGGATGCTCGTCCGTGGGGTATGGAGCTATGATGGAGCTTGGCCCCTTCTTGATCCAGAAGGGAAAGCCCGAGATTGCCTTGAATCCCCACTCATGGAACAAAGGTACGCACTAGTTACATCTATTACCAAGCAAATCATGTAGTAATAATTGTTCATTCCGATTGATTAATCGTGCACCATTGTTCTCTTTGATGACTGTTGAACAGAGGCAAACATGCTGTTCTTGGAGTCCCCTGCCGGCGTGGGCTTCTCCTACACCAACACCACCGCCGATCTCGGCCATTTTGGCGACAACCTCACTGGTAGGCCAAGATAATTGCCAATTAGTTATAGATCTAATTAATCATCATTCCTTTCATGGCATTAAGAGGTATGACAATTAATCGGATCTCATCTTGCTTTGTGACAGCCCATGACGCATACTCTTTCCTCGTGAACTGGCTGGACAAGTTCCCTCAGTTCAAGGGCCACGACCTGTACATCGCCGGCGAGAGCTACGCCGGGCACTACGTCCCCCAGCTCGCCGAGAAGATCGTCCACATGAACAAGAAGGCGTCGCGGGCTCACAAGGTCAACCTCAAGGGGATCCTGATCGGCAACGCCGCCATCGACGCCAGCTCCGACGACCGCGGCCTGGTCGACTACGCCTGGGACCACGCGGTGGTCTCGGATGGGATCTACACCGCCGTCAAGAACAACTGCAAGTTCCCCGACGACGGCATGGAGAGCGACGCCTGCGACAACGCATGGAACGACTTCTTCAACGCCATGAACGACATCGACCTTTACAGCCTCTACACCCCCGCCTGCACCAAATCCATGGTCAACTCCACCAACTCCTCCCCCCGCCGCCGCTCCAAGCTCGCCGGCACCGGCACGCCGCTGGGGAAGCTGCACCGCGGCGGCAGGCCCTACTACAACGCCTACGACCCCTGCGGGGACTACCACATCCTCGACTACCTGAACCGCGCCGACGTGCAGAAGGCGCTGCACGCCAACGTCTCCGGCGCAATCCCGTACCGCTGGGAGCCGTGCAGCGACGCGCTGACCAACTGGACGGACGCGCCGGCGTCGACCCTGCCGGCCATCGGCAAGCTGGTGAAGGACGGTATCCGGGTGTGGGTCTTCAGCGGCGACACCGACGACCGCGTGCCGGTGACCTCGACGCGGCTCGCGCTGAAGAAGCTCGGGCTCGCGACGAAGAAGGGGTGGAGGGAGTGGTTCACCAGCGACCAGGTGGGCGGGTACACGGTGGTCTACGACGGGCTCACCTTCGTCACCGTGCGCGGCGCCGGACACATGGTGCCCATGATCACGCCGGTGCAGGCCAGGCAGGTCTTCGCGCACTTCCTCACCGGCGAGGAGCTCTCCGCCAAGGCCATCGTCGCTTAGTTAGTTCGTTCATTAGCACCCACTGCGTGCTTAGAGATCGTTTGATTTATCAGTTAGCTAGGTTCGATTCCTAGTTCAGATTAGAGCTCAAAACTTGTGAGCTGAAAATTAGTTCGAGTTTTTTTCTCTCTCCAAAAAGAGCTCATTACCTGTTGAGCTTTTCCCACTTAATTAATAGGACATGTGATCTCCTTGGTTAGTTCTTGCGTTTGATCTTGCGTTTTGTTTGATCTTGCGTTTCAATGTGCTTAACTAGTTGCGTGCAATTCGGCCAAAGCCTAAAATTTTTAAAAAAACTGTACAATTTCAGGTTTCGAAATGCCATAACTATCCAATCGCATACTTCAAACCTAGAGTTGCGCTAGAATTTTTTTTACGTGCAAATGTAGTTTCAAAAGGTGCAGCTGCAACAAAATTGCACATCTCTTAATCCTAAAGTTGTTTAAAATGAGTATATACGCAACTACAAAATGCTATAATGATAATAATAATTATTAAATCCTTGCAAATACTGATATAAATACTTCTTTTCGCTAGTCCATTAACACAGTGTAGGAAGGTGAGCGCAAAGTTTTCATATTATTCCATAAGCATAGCTAGAACTTACTCTCATTCCACGCAAGAGTTGTCACTTAAAAAGTTGATTTAGTTCGCTACAAAAAAAAGTGTATACATTTGTAACGCATTTCCAAGTACTCCCTCTGATCTATATCACTTGTTGCTCAAACGACAAGTAATATTGATTGGAGTGATTAATAATATTTTTTCAGTAAGAGTGTATTAATTATTTTGTTGATGACTTTTATATGGCTTAAGAATCTCCACTAGCAGAGAGAACTCCACACAGGAATATAAATTAGTTTAAGTATATTAATTATTTTATTGGTGACTTTTATATGGATTAACACGCTCCATTACCAAAGAGAAATCTGCATACAATGTATGGTGATATTCTGGTAAACGGTATATCGATGCGTATTGCACAGGGCGGGGTTTTTAACCCTGATTCTGAGAAAAAAAGTAATCGTATACCAAGAAATTTTGTTTATCACTCAATCTTAAAAATGGTTGTATATAAAGAAATTTGTTCATTACTCAAAAGAGAGTGGTTTTTAGCTCCCGGGTGCTTATGCACCCACTATGAGCAGTAAAATCAAAAAAATCTAAAACTTTGCGACATCAAAGATGATCGAACTTTGTAGATGCTTGCAAGTTTTCATGCAAAAAAAACCATTCGAGGAGCTCTACACATGAAAAAGATTTCAGTGCTTGAAGTTTTGAGCACTTTTAGCATTGAAATCTGAAATTCGTTTGTACACCTTTCTCTACATGATATTTTGGCATGAAAACTTGCAAGAACCTATAAAGTTTGACCATCTTTGATGTTGCAAAGTTTCAGATTTTTTGATTTTCTTTCTGTTCTTTTGAATTTACTGTTCATAGAGGGTGCCTAGGTACCCAGGAGCTATCACACCTTTCTGTTACCCAAAATCTTGGGTTCTAATCCAATCTGAATGTTTTTGGCGACGCACCTACATGTACAGTCTGACCCAGACCCGAATGGACACCCAACATTATAGTGTCAAAAATAATCTTATATTTTGTGACAGAGGAGTAGTTCCCTCCTTGAATCATGTGGTCATCGCAGTGATCTACCAACGATCTTGGTGGTGCTCCCGAGTGAATTTGGTGAGGAGTAGTTGGTCACCCAAGTCCATCACCTCTGAACATCGACACTTCTCGAAATCTGCCTTGAGCACCCATGCAAATTTATCATTACTTCTATTGGCCGGACGATGTGACCAGGTGGTGGTTCATGGTGTATTTGGATGAAAGGCAGCATTGTTGTTTTCATTTCATTAAGAGGAGTGAAGAATATAAGATCAAGGGATTACATCAGGCAATCACATACATCAGAGAAAAGCTACATCAAGACGACAATAGGGCAAGGACCAAAAATAAGCAGGAAACAGAGGGCCATCCTCTTAAGTCTCGTCACTGATAGGAGACTGAAAGGGAACACTACATACAGTGGCGGACCCACCATGGGGGCGAGCTGGGGCGGCCGCCCCGGGTCGCCGGCGGCGGAGAATCGCCCCCCACCTACACATCTGCCGATCTGCGGGCTGCGGCAGCGCTCTTCCCTGTTTCAGAATTCAGAAAGCAGTGGCGCTCTTCTCTGTTTCCTTTTTAGCGATCGAAGGGGTACGTGAGGGAGAAAGAGACTTGGGCTGGTTCGGTAGACTGGAGTGGGCTACTACCGCCTACAGGCCCAAACAGACGACATCTTAGCCCAATCGATCTCTCCTTTCCTTTCCTTGTCAAACAGAAAAAGGATCCCAAATCGATCCACAAACCGCATTGAGCGTCCCCCTCACGATCTATGACCATATATACAACTCCCATCATATTCATAATTTTGTAGGTCTCGTTCCAAAATTAGAATTATGGGATCATATTGTGGCGAGAAAAGTTCATTTTTCGTCCCTCAGTTCTTCAGTCCGATCACTTTCGGTCCCTCAACACTAAAACCGGACATGTTGCACCGTGAACTCTCCATACCAGACAAAAATCGTCCCTCCGCAGACCCGACGCGGTTTCGCTACTGACTCAGCCCGGGTTTGACTAGTCGTTGCCCACGTGGCCCATCTCTCACTCCAGTCACCTAAAGACCCGACCCCAGCCCCTCGTTCCCTTTCGATCCCCTTTCTTCGACCCGTGCCCGAACCCTAGCTATCTTTGGCGGCGGCTGTGGCGACGCAGGCGGCGGCGGCGGTCAGCGGGAGCGCAGCGCCGCGGCGGTCGGCGGCGGCGGTCAATGGGAGCGCAGCGCCGCGGCGGTCGGCGGCGCACGGCGGCGCGGTCAGCGGGAGCGCAGCGCTGCGGCGGTCGGCTG